>NC_034594.1:157049733-157073831 GCF_900095145.1 Mus pahari | reverse complement strand
CTCCTTTATGCATGCAGCTAAAATGGGATGGCTAGCCTCCACCCACTTCTGTGCAGTGGTGCCTAGAACCCCTCCCTCACCTGCTCCCCCTCCCTCACCTGCTCCCCTCCCTCACCTGCATCCCCCTCCCTCACCTGCATCCCCCTCCCTCACCTGCTACCCCTCCCTCACCTGCTCCCCCTCCCTCACCTGCTCCCTCAGTTCTGTACACACTGCTGGGGACTGAGATGGAGGAAGGAAGGACAGCTTGTCTGAAACCTCCGGAAATCTCCATCCTTGGCAAATTCACTGGATAGCTGCAATGGTGACCCAGAAAATCTGTGAAAATGCATATTTTTACCTCCACAGCATGTTGGGAGAGCAAGCACTTTACACTTACACTAGTCAACAGACACTGGAGAGTTAATTAGTGCACACACCACACACACACACACACACACACACACTGTGGCACTGTGGACAGGCAGAGAGGATGTAAACACATCTGTTCCTTTTTTAAAATACCTGAGCTGTACTACAGAGTGTCTTACTGAAATATGGAAGTGTCTCTTGCCTGAGAAGTCTCTCAGAGGGTTCTGTGCTTGCTGTACAATCAGAAGGAACTGAATTTGGATCCCCAGACCCACATAAAAGCCAAGCACCCTGGAGGACAGGTTGGTCTTAGGCACTTGATGGACAGCCAGTGTGGCTGAGGCATGAATCTCCAAGCTTGGTGAGAGATTCTGTCTAAATAATAATAATAATAATAATAATAATAATAATAATAATAGTAATAGTAATAATGATAATAACAAGATTGAGAGCAATAGACACCCACCACTGACCTCTGACTTCTCATGTAGGAGTACGCACATGCGCGCACGCACACACACACACACACACACACACACGCGCGCACACACATGCACACACATACTACATCCTCTGAAATTAAAAAAAAAAAAAAAGAAGTATATGCATGTGTCCCACCTATGTCTGAGGCCTCCATAGTCTCTTGCTTTTTGTCCTCTGACAGACTGTGCGTCTGTCCTAACCACTGCCCACTCTTTAATGAGGACTGAGAGCTGCCCTAGTCCATGGGCACAGAGATCCACACTTAGAGAGCAGCTTGGCACTACTCGAGTTCAGTAAGATCATAGTAGGCAGTTCCCCCTAGGGCCAGTGAGCTCCACTTGAGCTGGCCAGACTCTGAGGGCAGCATGATATTTCTCCTGTGGAGCTGGCAGGAAACCTGTTTTTTATAAAATATTGTTTTATCCTTTGAAACTTTCAATCATATTTACCTCTTGCTCCTCCATCCCACCCTTCCCAAATGTCCCTTCCAACTTTCTGTGTGCTCTTTTTTAAATAACCCAAGCCCAAGTGTCTGCACATTTACTTTAACAATAACTTTAAGAAGAAAGAAAGGTGTTATAAAATCATTTGTTATTCTCTTAGACTCCTCCCTAATCCACAGCACTCAATAAATGTTAACCGTTGTTATTAATTGCTGTTTAAGAAGACCCAATAACTAACACTTCATTTCCTCATTTGAATGATGAATTTATTAAGAGATCCAAGCCTAGAAATGGAAGTGAACTTGTCACCTTTGTCACTAATAATATGGGGCGATGGAGTGTGCTTTCTCTCTTCGAACACATGACTGCCTTGTGCAGAATACCAGTAGATGGCCTTTACCTAGACACAGGTGACAATGGGCTGAAGTCAGTCTGTCCCTGAGTAGGTACTCCGTAGACAGAGAATCTATTCTCTCTCTGGTCTGCAAGTCAAGCAGCAGTTGCCCATAACTAATTCAGCAATCACACCCAACCCAGTGCCACCACAGCAGAGGTGAACAAGGGCTGTTAACATTTCACTCCTATCTGGTTATCAGGGACATTTTCAGACACACCGATCACAATGACTTCATGCACTTGCAACCCCAAGGGTCAGCACACGCGTCTCTGTCGGAAGGTTGCTCTTTAGAAGACACCACCAGCCTCACCTGGCAGCACAGGCGTTTGGAAATTTCTAGACACCATCTCCTCCCCACAGCTGAGTTATCTCCTAACCTATGAACATAGGTGAAGGGTATACATACTACGGATTCCTGCCCCTGCTCAGGATACTACCTCTAAAGTTACCCTCAAAACTCAGTCAAAGTGTCTCCTCTCTATGGGAGTCCCTTCCTTGCTCTGTTCTCTCATCCCCTGAAACATTTCCACCCAAATTCTCCTCAAGGAAGCTCAATCTAATGTCAAAACAGACTCTGCTCTTGTCTAGGGCTATTTACATTTTCCTCTTATTTTCAATTGTTTTCCTATGTTTGGTTGTTTGTTGTCATAAATGTTTCCATGGCAATGTGAGCTGAGCTCTGACACAGTCCCTGTTCTTCATAATATACTTTTACACCTGGAAAGACAAGGCTGTGCACATCCACACTCTCACACACATTCACGCATGCACACACACGGTATTGATTTTCAAAAAAACTAACACGTACGGAAACTATAGTGAAAAAAAGACACATATTTATCATACAAATGATGTGCTGCATATTCACAGAACTGTAAGGTTATTTTCTGAATACAAAACCACATCATATACATTTATAAAGACCTCAGAGAAAATTTGGGCTGATATGAATATTGTATGAAATTATTATATAGGATTGAAAAGGCACACTCTTAGAAACATCTTATTGTTAAAGTTGCTTTTGAGAATTGTTAACTAGTGAATAATTAAAATGCTGTTGGAATAGATTCAAGGCCAATTAGTTTGGATTCAGATTTTTTTTTTTAATTGTAAGAAATCTATGACTGCCAACAAAGGGCAATTAATACACTTTTATTTGCATGCTAAAACAATTCACTGTGAGTCCCAAGGTGTATGTTTTCTGGAATATACAGTTTGGCTTTCATGTTCACAGTAGAAGAGCGATTATAACAATAAGCAGATCCAGTAATGGAAAAGAGGGAAACAATGCATCAATACAGTAGCCTACATTATGCGTTGTCACTTATCAGGTAAAGTCTGCATATCTTTCACCCCATAACTGAACCTTGATGTATTTGTAACCATTATACAGTTTATATTTTCATTCCCTTGGAATGAGTGGATTTATGAATTTCAAGCAATTCCTTTGGTTTTGTTTGTTTGTTTGTTTTGGATTTTTGTCACCTTAACTGGTTATTTGATGAAAGCAACTCACCTGACCCACCACCACACTGGCCACTGTCTGATCCTTATGAGGACAGCATTGGTTAGTGTCTTAGTTTGGGTTTTACTGCTGTGAAGACACACAATGACCTAGGCAACTCTTAAAAAGGCAAACATTTAATTGGGACTGGCTTACGGTTTCAGAGGTTCAGTCCATTGTCATCATGGCAACCTGGAGGGGACTGGATTCCACAATGGCTGGAGCGTGAGCACAGGAAACCTCAAAGCTCACCCCCACAGTGACACACTTCCTCCAACAAGGCCACGCCTCCTCACACTGCCACTTCCTAAGGTAGCCGGTCCAAGCATTCAAGCACATGAATCTATTGGGGTGGGGCAGAGGTCAAACCTATTCAAACCACCACAGTTAGTCTAAGCCTCACTCCATCATCTCATCCCCATGTCTCTGCATCTAGAGGACACAGCTGTGCTAGCAGACATCCTGTCCTCCATGTTCTGCAAAGCCCTTGGCGAAGGCTGGCCCTGTTCTAGGGATCCCTTCCTTCCTGACTTGACTCACATCTTTCCTTACACCTTCTCATGTTGTCCTTTCGCTCCAGATCCCCTGGGTACTACTTTTCTGGGTGACTCTCCCAGACGTAGTCCTGCCAACACCTCAGTTCCATGCAGCGGTGGCAGTGGGTGTAGTTATCTGAACCGGAGTGTTCCCAGGGTTCACACGGAGAACATTTGACCTGCAACATGGTGCTATTGGGAGGTAGTGGCACCTTTAAGAGTTGGAGCCTCGTGGGATATCCGTGGATGGCTGATAATATAGGCACATAGGAAATCGTGGGAACCTGTTATTTCTTCTTCCCTCTCTTTCTCTTCTGAGTCATAATGAGATTTTGTTCCTCTGCATCATATGCCATGGTGTGCTGCCTTACCATAGGCCCAAAGTAACAGGGCCAATGGATCTTGGATCAAAGTTATTAAAGCCTTAATCCAAAATAACTCCTTTTTCTTTTTAAGTTGTTCATCTGGGTACTTGTTATGTAGCACGAAAATGACTACAAGGAGGAGAACTCCATTCATGGCCTACAGTATCATGCCACTCAGGAAGATATGGTTACTTTTTACAAAGGAGATGTTACTTCTGAAAGATACATTTGGCTAGATAGATTACTACAAGTATCGTGATCAACAGTAACTATAATAATTTTAATCACTATATTCAGAGTACTTGTATTTTAAAAGTATAGTCAAACAGTATTCCATCTTATACTTCAATACAGTATCTAAATTCTTATTATTAAATTAATCCAAAGCCTCAAGAAATATTTAAATGTCTTTGTCCCAACATCAAAGCAAACTATGAGCAAATTGAAAATTGAAGAAAATTGAAAACAGTCTATTAAACTTTTCATACATCTTGAAGTGAGGCTTTTTTTCAGATGATTGTAGATGTTAATTGGTAATGCGTTGTTAGTATTACAGACCATAGACTCTTTTGAACCGAAACATCTTTCAATAAGTCCCTCAAGAAATATGTTTCATTTTGCTGAAATTAAGAGGCTGATGGTTTAATATTTAATTATTTATTTAGCAAAGGCATGAGTGTATATATATATATATATATATATATATATATATATATATATGTCTGTATCGTGTGTGTTTGAGAGCATGTGCATGTGGAGGACAGAGGTGAACAGAGGTTGTCTTTCTCACCTTAGTTCTTGAGACAGTCTCTCGCTGGACCTGGAGCTCACCATCTCGGCTGCACTAGCTCGGTGGTGTAAGCAGGTGGGGTAAGTGCAGAAGCACAGCACTACGCTTGGATTTATATATAGGCTCTGGGGATCCACACTCAAGTCCTAACGCGTGTGAGGCAAGTGCTTTCATGACTGAGCCAGCTCCTGGCTCATCTTAATTCTTAACACATATACACATATACAGCATATACATTGGGCTTTGCTGTCTACGTGATTTACTGGTGCCAGTTTTCCCGTAAGATACTGACTGTCATAACAACGTCTAGGAAAGTCCACTTTATTAAGGACTCAAGACACTGACCCTTCTGTTTCCCAGTGGAGGCCATGGGACAGCCACTCCTCTTCCTAGTGCCTCAGACTCCTCCTTTAAGTCTGCAAAAAACGCTTGTCGATCAATTATCTGTCCACACAGGCTTCCAGCTGGTAAAGCCTTTCTAAGAGTCACATGAAAGTTTGGTCCCAGAAGTGAACGTTAAGGTGAGGAGGCTCAAGGGCAGGTTTCCTCTGTGGGACAGGCGAACAATATTTGGAACCCAAGCTGTGACATGAAAAGGACAGACATTCCTTCAACCTAATGTTTCCTCTGTAGCCTGGAGGGTGCACACATTACTGCCCGGGTGCATGTGAAGAGAAGCAGGCGGCCTCACGGGGCACATCCTGTCCCATTTATAATAACTCTGAAACCTCCGAGGGTTCGGCTTTTGGGTTGTATTCCACTTTGACAAATCACTCAGAAGGCTGTCAAAGATAATAATCTCCCCCGAGGAAACACATATTTCGCATGGCTGCTTTCTTCTTACACTGAAAGGTTGGAGCGTGAGTTTGGCGTAATGTCTTTTCCTAACTCTACCTCTGAAAGTTAGCCCAGATATTAATGGAAACAACTTTATAGCAGTTAGTTTCATGCTGGCATGGCATCAGAACTTTTTTTTTTTTTTTTTTTTTTTTTTTAAGAAATGGCTTTACCGTGCTGTTCAGGTCTGCCTGGAACTCACTGCTAACCCAGCATGGCCCTTCCTCACACAGCATCCTGAAATCTGAGCTCTCAGGTGGGCGATGCCACACCCAGCTCTGACTCACACTGCGTTTTCTTGAAGAGTTTGGGATGTAGTTCCATTCAGCTTGTCTAGGACGGGCAAGGTTCTGGGTCCAATCCCCAGTGTGTAAAGCAACACAAAGCAAAATCAGCTGCTAGCTATGACCTTTCAACACAACAGGGAGTTATTTCTACACAGCCTCCACCATCTCTGTGAAAATCAACAAGAACTTTCAACTGCTACTGAGCTATCTATCAAACTGCTAATCCACTGCAGCAAAAAGTGGCAACGGCCCATGGACCCGCAATCCTAACTAAATACCCCTCATTGTAGAGAGATTTCCTGGGACCAGATATTCATCCACTTCCTGCCTTCACAGGACTAACTAAGAGAACTCTCACAATGATCCCAAGAGGTAGGTTCAATTTTAGAAGTAGAAAACACATATGTTAAATAACTTATCTAAAATGATGCAGCTGGCTGGCAAGTGGCAGATGCAGGACTTGATGCTGCAGGATTCTTGGTGCTGTTTGCTGTCAACATTGATCTCAACAGTCATACTGAAACCTCATCAAAGCTATCACCTATCACTCTGTGAATCTATGTGCTTTGCTAAAGTGATGTCCAAGTGATGAGCTAATGCTTCATTTCACCCATGTGCTTAAGCATAGCTTCATTATCCAAGTGCTGACTTATGTTTCTTTCCCGTGCTGAGCCGTATGGAAATATGAGGCAGGCTCACCTTCTGGTCATCCGTTCTTAGAACTATCCTTTCTAAGGGAAGCTGTAGATTTAAGGGGGAAGTCTGGAGATGTCTAGGGTAAGAGGGTGCTAAGTAATGATTTTTCTCTAAACGGAAACATTCTATTTCTGAGGGAAGACCCTTAAGACTCAAGAAGTTCGGAAGGAAGGCTCATTAAGACACAGGAAGTAAACAACTCACAAATCTCAGGAAGTCCCTAAGTGTTACCAGATGCATAGAATCCTCCCTCTACCACCACCACTAAGGATATATAAGCAGTAAGGACAGCTAAGAAGAGACTCTGAAATCTGTTGAGATGTTTACAAGTTGTCCAGGGTTCTAGTTTTCATGAGTCATGACCTATACCAAGGTGGACTTTCAGTGATGCAGCTGCCTCTGAGTTATTCCTGCTTCTGTGAGTAACCCCTCATCCATATTTCTGTGAGTAACTCCAATAGACATACTGGTTCACCGAGTTGACTTTAATGGTATTGTTACCAAATGGGACTGTTGTCAATTCCCTATATGGGTTGTGAGTAGATATTTGTTCACGTTTTCCCAGGAAGAGTGCCACACAGGAACAGGCGAATGAGAAGCATCCTTCTTGGGACACTGAATGAAAAACCAGAATAACAAAAGATAGACTACGGTGATGGCAAGGTCTGGGGGTTGAGGGTTGCAGGGAGCACTGGGAATTACAAAAGGTGACAAGATAGCTAAAAATATTAGAAAAAATAGGTTATGGCCGCAGCTCTATCACCTGAGAACTGAAGTTGTTAGAAAAAAAAAAAAACAGCAAAACACCTGAAAATGTGGACTCAGGCCTGAACTTTCCGAAAAGAATTCTAACACAAACCATGGAAACAATCACAGGAACTGACCAATGTAGTTGCATTAAATTAGAAAGTTTCTGTATATTCAGGTTGTGGAATCAACCTAGATGTCAACCAACAAACAATTGGATATGAAAATGTGGTATATATACACAATGATACTTCATTCAGATGTAAAGAAGAGCAAAGTAGTATCATTTGTAGGAAAATGGATGGAGCTGGTGAGCTACATGTTAAGTGCAAGAAGCCAGACAGAGGAAGGTAAATACTGCCTGTTTTACTGAATATGTGTACTCTATATTTAAAACACACACACACACATACACACACACAATTATATAAAAAAAAAACCTGAAATAACTTTCTTCTATTCCTTCCAACAGGGTCTAAACATGATGATGCCAGGAAATTTTAATTAAAGTATCATAAACTCTTGACACAAAGGTACTAAAAAAAAAAAAGTACTGGGCTGGGCATGATGGAATATGCCTTTAATCCCAGCACTCGGGAGGCAGAGGCAGTGGAGATGGATCTCTGAATCCCAAGGTCTACAGAGCGAGTTCTAGGATAGGCAGGGCGACATAGAAAAACTCTGTCATAGAAACTCTGACATAGAAAAACAAAAGCATTATTGATTGATTAAATGAACTTGTAAAAGTACATACTCACATTTAAAGACCACTTCAACTATTTTTATCTGTTAGTCTTCAGAGTCACAAGATTTCTAGGTTAGGATCCCTGCCCAGATTATGGCCTTCGACTATTTTATCTGTTATCCTTTGGAGTCACAAGATTCCTGGTTAGGATCCCTGCCCAGATTATGGCGTGTGTAACCTGAGGCAAAACCTTGACTTCTTTGGATTGTCATTTCCTTGCTGTCAGTTGGAAATGACATTACATGGCACGGATGAAGTTAGTGCCTCCTGATGCCAAAGTGCTGGTGATCTGTGGGAGGACTCTGGTGCTATGCTAGCTCTGCCCACCTGTGGGCATTCATGTGGTTCTCAGATTGTCACCAGTGAGACAGCCAGGGAAAGAAGTCATGGTTTGTCACCATGGGGCGGAAACCATTGTCGGAGGCCCCTTTGAATGATGGCCGTCTGACTGTGGTTCTAGCTTGCTTTCATCTCTCCGCAGGATGCTGAAGCGTGACTTTGGGAGTCCGGAGCCTCACTAGCACTAACTCTGCTGGAGCCTTCAGGAGCACGAGGGGAATTTGGTGATCAGCTTGGGCTTGAGATTCTATGCTGGGGGCAGGGAGTGGGGACATAGGGATCCGGAGAGATGAGTAGGTGATGACACGCTGGATGGCTTTGAGCTGTTATTTATAGCTCCGTGTATTGGTCACAGCAGTTTCCATTGTAGCTTTCCTCTGGAATTCTCCATGGTTGGGAAACAGCAACTTCGAAGTTTCCTTTCTTAAAGAAAACCGGGCCTGACCTTTCACTGACTGTGGTGGAGGCTGGGCTGCAGTAGTTCTGGATAAACATCCCCATGTCCTGGCATGAGCCTGTGTCACCTCCTTCCCCCCCCCCCCCCCGCCGTAGGGGATTCTGGATCTAGAGGAGGCTGGAGAAGGAGGATTTACCCATCTGTTTCCACAGCAGCCTTATGGGTTCCAGAGCTCAGTCCCAGACAAAGGATAGTGAGCATACATGCTGTGTATTAAATTCTTGCTGGGATGTGGCTCCTGGGAGAGGGGAAGCAGAGGGACAGATAACAGAGCCCCAGAATGGATGTTTCCAAGGAAAGTTGGCTCTGCCTGTCAACAGCATCTCTGTCACTGGCAACAGGTCTGTCTAGAGAGAGTAAACAGAGGAGTCCTGGCAGAATGCTCCCCATCATTCAGATTTTGCAAAATGCTCCTCTAGGTGTCGGAGTCTGACAGGAAACTCACTGCTCTCACTGCAGAGCCATTAATGCCCAAAGGTTGGATTCGCCATGCTCTGCTCTGCTGCCTCCTGTGTTTAACTGTGACACATCGGAAGCAAGATGCCTAAAGAGTATGCTGGCTGAAAATGTTCCTAATTATGAACGATGGGGACACAGGTGACCCAGTTCTCTCAGTCTGTCATTATGCAATAGGAATGGACCACACAGGACATTTCAGAAACAGCGGTGGACACAACCAAAGCCAGACAACCTAGAATGGGGAGAGGTCAGTTAACCATAAAGAGATGGGAAAGCCTGTGGGGCAGGGTGGGGGGGGGAGGGAGAGTGAGAAAAGAGGATAGGGAAGAGGGTGGGTGGAAGGGGAAGTCAGGAGCAGAAGGGACAGGGAACAGGAGAAGAAGGGAGACTAGAAGCAGGGAGGAAAGGAGAAAGTCCAATTTAGAGGTGCTGCAGCGAGCCCTGGCCACGAGCATCTAGGCCTTTCTTATATATATGTTTTCTTCCCAGCAGAGAGATGGTTATGGGAAAAGGCCAGATAGATGTGCACTCTACAAGGAAGAAAGTAGAGTCCAAGGAAGGAAGGAAAGGAAGCCATTTTCCTTTCTAACTGTCTCTAAAGTCCGTGTGTGGTCAGAACATGCACCTGATATTGTTGAATGGATGAATAGAAGAAAACAAAACAAAAATCTAAGCAAGCAGAGTTAGGTAGACAGGCAAGCATATCAGATAATGGTAAGTAATCAGACTGGCCTTGGAGTTCAAGGCACAGAACCAGTTAAGCCCAAACCCGACAAGTGGCGTGGACTATGTGCTACCCACACTAAGCCTACACTGTAGGGAGGAAACCTTCGGTCAGATAAGAACTCGGTGGCCTCGTGGAGCAAGGCTGACAGTGGCTGATACTTAAGTGCTCAAGGACTCCAGGCCAGCTTTGGAGCAGTCTCCTGGGAGACATTCATCTGACATCACAGAGAACACAGACCCTTCTGCCACTCTCAGAATAGCAGATTTTGAAGACCTGAGGGCAGCGAGGAGAAGTTTCGAAGACTGCTTAATTTAACCTCTTTGTCACCCAGACCTTGGGATAAAACAAGATGTGTGGCTGACTGGGTAGAATCCAAACTAGTTTCTCTTTTATTCTTTTTGTTTTTTCATCTTAATATGGTTTTGTGTTTTGTTTTGTGCCCTTAATAGATTGCAAGCTTCCCCAGGAAGCTATTTTTGTAATATGCTCTCTGGAATACACAGGACTAGATTTTACAGGAAGTTGTGAATAAGGCTATTGGCCGACATGATGGAATGAGAGAGTAAATAAACGAAGGGAGATATTTTTAAAGGGTGAGTGAGCTGGTGTTGCAATTCTGCATCCCAACGTTGGAAGAGCTTCTGGGGGTCTCTGAAACTCTGCTCATCTCATCTGTGCCTCATTGTCTGGTTCTGGCAGTGTTCCGAGTGACTCTGTCTTTCAAGTAACATTACCTCTGCTCCAGGGCCTCCTAATGGGAACTTAGTGGGATTGTCCCCAGGGGCTGTTATCTCCTGAGACAAGATGTTCAAGCCTGGGCAAGAGGGACCTTTCCATCTTAGCTTAAATACATCAGAACAATCACCCAGTGAGCTCTGTAAAGGGGAAACTCCCATGTTTAGAAAGGACAATAGAACATGGCGGCCATCTTGACTAACTGCCTTTTCCCTAATGGTAGGAAACCAGAAGTGCAGTCATTGGTTCCTGGGAAATTCTTTGGAACATATATCCTATCCCCAGGTTAGCCCATCCCAAGGATCCCGAGTATATTAAGATGTTCTAATAAAATAATGAACTTCATTAGAAGGGTATCAATAAGTCAAGCCTAGCAGTACATACACCTCGGACCCTAGCATGAGGGAGGCAGAGGCAGAGGCAGAGGCAGGAGGATCACTCACTGCAAAAAGACAGGGATGGTCAAGTGAGTCCCAAGTATCTAACAAAACAAAATAGAAACTCCTGTCACAGCAAAGGCGAAATTCCCCGTCTTGGGCAGGCTGTTTTCTTGTTTTTTTTTTTTTTTTTTTTTTTTTTTTTTTTTTTTTTTAGTCCTTCCTGGGGTCTATCTCAACACCACAGGACACTGACTGTATGGTAACTTGTCCTCTCTAGGAGGCCTTTCTCTGAGACCAGTCCAGTTCAGAGCAGTGTTGACATTCTCCTGGGAATCAATACAAAATGATCAGGCGGGGTGCAGTCAGCAGCTAGCAGCTAGGAGAGGTTCCTGGTGAGGGCTTTGTCAAAGTGCTGGCTAATTTTTAACAGCCATGATGGTGATTGCTAGATCAGAGGAATCGAGTTTCTATAGTGTCAGCCGACATCAGGCAAGGGTGTCGCCTGACAGGCATCACGTGAATAAAACCCTGGGTGCCAGCACCACGCTGGCCTCAAGGCCCAGTTTTAATTACACCAGAGCTACTGTGCCCGTTGTTCCCAGTGACACCTCTCCTCCCAGGCACCGCCCCATTGTTCTGCCCTCTCTCAGTGCCAGGGTTCAAGTGTCTCAGGTTCCCAGCCTTTCTCTCATTGCCATGGTTTCTGTTGATGGGAGGTGACGTCATCGCCAACTAGGACACAGTTTTGGCTGGTTACAGCCCGCCACACCTGTCTTTTCTCTCTGTGGCACAAATGCCTACTGTCATCAGGGCTCTTTCACATGGACATGTGACTTCCAGGTGACCACAGAGATAGGACACGGAGCAGAAAGGGGCTCAGTTCATTCTCATGAGAGGCAGCCTCAGTCACAGCCCGAGGTCAACTGAAAGGAGAAGGTAAATTTGCCATCTTTCAAAAGTTTTGCTATGCCACACATGAAAAACTTTTACAAGAAAGCTAAGGAGAAAGATACAAAACCCCATTTGAAGTCTGGGGAGATAAGGTAACTTTTTTTTTTTTTTGGTAAGCGTGACAATGTAAGCTTGGTCCCCAGAAGCCACGTAAAAAGGCCTGCGCATGGTGTCCAGTGCTGTGGAGGCAGGGACAGGTGGATTCCAGGGGCTCTGTGGCTCACCGGCCCTGTTCACTCGGAGAACTCCAGGCCAGTAAGAGCCTGTTTCAAAAAAGTGAAAAAAGAAAAGGTACCTGAGGCTTGCGGAATGATTGTCCTTTGACCTCCACACGTGTGTGCGTGCGCACATGCACGCACACACAAACACACAGACCACAACCAGTACCACCACCATCCCCATCCCCCCACTAACTAACTGAAGAATTAAGTACCATTTCTTGGAACTCAGGAGACAGCTCTGCTGTGAAGAGCACTTGCTCTTACAGAGGTCACAGCTCCCATTTCCAGCGCCCACAGGGCAGCTCACAATCATCTGAAACTCCAGTTCCGGGCAATCTGACATCTACCTCTTTATCCCCTCTGGATTCCAGACACATATGCTACACATATGTACATACAGATAAAGCATGCATACATAAATTAAAAATAAATCTTTAAAAAGGGAAAGAAAACTTGCCAGGCAGCACACATCTTTATCCCCTCCCAACATTTGGAAAGCAGAGGAAAGTGCATCTCTGTGAGTTTGAGGATATCCTGGTCTACATAGCAAGTTCCAGGCTATCCAGGGCTACATAGTGAGACCCTTTCACAGAACAAACAAACCCAGCCATTTATCCTTCTACATAGAGAATTGAGGGGACCCCAAGATGGAGACCAAGTATGTGACCATCTTCTGTCTTCTCATTCTTTGGCAGACATATATTTATGTTTTGCTGCAGAAGCTCTGGGGACTGGGTGCTCTGGATGAAGGTGAGGGAGGGGCTTACACAAGGAAGCTTGGAGAAATTGGATAGTAGAGAACGTGGTTTGTGGGGTGCTCTGCCGTGTGCCTCAAAACCACCATGAAACAAAGGGGGAATATAAAGAGTCAGATATAGAAAAATCTAAGGCTGCTGAGATTCTAAAACTGAGAGCAAAGCCAGTTCAGTTTTAGTGGCCTCAGGGGCAGAGAGACACATGGAATAGAGTAGAGACCCGTCCTTCCTGGAGCACCCTGCCTCCTACCCCGAAAGGCCACCGTGACACTGGGCAGCTTGGGGTGAGGAGGGGCTATCTCTCATCTGGCTGTGTCTCCAGGGGATGCCTCCATATATCCAACAGGTATGCATCTTGACTCGGATGCTCCCCGTACCGAACTCATTCCTCTTGCTGGGTTCCCAGTGCATGACTGTCATTACCACTAGTGACATAAACCACACACAGGAAGTCATCACGGCCTTCGCCCTCCTTCTTTGACTCCACATCCCACTAATCACCCACAGATTGTGTATTTCTTGTATTCATCTCATGGCTGCTCTAGGAGTCCAGGGCAAGTCATCTCATCACCTAGGTGGTTCGATGGCTTTACTGGAGGTGTGCCGATCTGTCTCCCGTCCCCAGTGTAACAGGAACAGTTCTTGAACCTTGGAAATGGCTTTACCACAGATGCTCTGTGTTACTGGTCATATCATCTGTGCTGCTGACATATGAAGCTCTCCCCATTGTACTTTACAGCGCAGCTGTCTCTTAGTGCCCACATCCCACCTACCCTTCCAGCTTTTCTAATACCAAACTACCGAACACCCCCTGAGCTTTAAGTCTCCTCTTGCCCTCCCTCTCCCCCGCCTGTACCTTCCCTACTTATCTTTTAAAAATGAACACATCTTTGCATTTTCGGTCTAAGGATTCTTCTCAGCAATCATCTCTGATTTGTCTTTTAATCTTGAGGTACTGGCATCTTGGAGCCATGCTTATTAACATAAACTACAGACTCAGAAAATAATTTTTATTGGAATGAATGAATCCTAACCACTAAACTTAAAAATAGATCGCCAAAACTTGCCTCTAGTTTTAAACTCTCCTGGTAGTGTGGATAATACTTGTCAGTATAAGAAAAATTCACTTTGGGCTTGCTACTATAGCAGATTATAAGTCATTGATCAGGCACAGGAACGCTGGCTTTGGGAATTGAAGTTTCTTCCATCCGTCCGAGAGCCAAACTCTCATTTAGAGGATTATCCTCAAGCTTGTCAGGTGCTGTCTAGCATGCCATATATCTCCTGATCTGTACTTTAAAGATACAATATTACTATGTACTTCATAGAGTTATAGTGAAAGGGAAATTATGTGTTTACACACACTGCTTAGTATAACACCCAACACACAGGCAGTTCTTGTGAAAGACAGTTACTGTTATTTCTACTGGTTTTAAGTTTCATTTCAACATTGTGTCAGTCATCAGGAGAATTGTTCTTAACTTTGTAAAGGTCAAATTCCCAGTTAAGAGGACAATCTCAAAACAATTATGAGTGTTTGAGAGGTAGAAGCAATGAAAATATACCATAACTGTATGTTGCATCAAAAGAGGACAAGAACAAGTGTAGTTATAAATTAATCATCAATACTTAGGTGAAAGACTGTAGATGTATTTGAATCTCTTATGCTTCTTGCAAAATGTCACCAGATTACAATTGTTTGAAATAAAAGGGGCTTGGTAGGTGTGGAAAGTTCAGCACAAAGAGCTTCCCCAAATTTCTAACAATCTTATTTGGCCAGCATGTCTGCTGACAGAATTCAAGATGGAGAAAAATCACTTGAGAATGTTTAGGGATAGTTACCTAAACTGGAACCTTCAACTAACACAACATAGTTGTGGTTCTCACCCTTCTCAATGCTTTGACCCTCTAATTCAGCTCCTCGTGTTGTACTGACGCCCCACCAGCACCATAAAATTACTTTTGTTGCTACTTAACTGTAATTTTGCTACCGTTATGAGTCTAATGAAAACATCTGATATGCAGATGGTCCTAGGCAACCCCAGAGAATGGGTCATTGGACCTACCAGTTGAGGACCACTGCAACATAGGAAGGTTTTTTTTTTTTTAATTAAAAATCTTTCTTGAGCCTGACATCTTTCTTCAAACAGAAAAGGCTACACACTGTGAAGTAAGAGTATGACCAAAAGACAGAACATATGTTAGAAACACTCAAAAATGCTGGGCATCCTTCCAGGCTCCTCCTACTCGCTGAGGTCTGCCCACTGCCAGTGGCTGGAAATGCCCTTCAGACACAGATGCATGGCAATCGAAGCTAATCAGTACACACCTTCCTAATATAATCTATCAGGGCTCTGTTCAATGTTAGGGAGGGAATGTAGAATTTGTAATAACTTAATCTCTTAAAATAAATGCACTAGGGGCTGTCTTGACTTGATGCACTAGAGATTAAATGTATAACAATGAAAAATTCCTTTATCTTAGTAATTATCCAGTAATCTATTTTAGAAATTTTGTTTTTAACAATTAAGTATTTAGCCTGGTCATGACTTTAATCCCAACCCTTCGGAGGCAGAGGCAGGTGGATCTCTGAATTCAAGGCCAACCTGGTCTACAAATCAAGTTCCCAGGCAGTCAGGGCTACACAGAGAAACCCTGTCTTGAAAGAAAAATTACTTAATAACAGTTGCGCTTAAATTTTCTTCCAGTTTGGGAAGTAAATATTACACTGGAGTGGAACCTCAAATTAGAACTAGAACATACATATTTGTTATATCATATACATGATATATCATATTATATGGTATATTTTGGTATATGATATATATGACATATAATAGTGTGTGTGTCTTAGGCCTCAACTAGCCCAGGATGGCCTTGAACTCACTATGTAGCTGAGGTTACCCTTGGTTGGATTCCTGCTCTTTCTGCCTTCACCTCTCAACTGTTAAAATTATACACAAGTTACACCACACTTATGTAACCCAATATTTTAATTGATTAACTTTAATTGATTGCTCAAAGTAGTATTTTAATCAAGTAGAAAATTGTTCATCTATTGTTTGCCACCCAGCCTTCTTGTGTATATTGTTTTCTAGATAATCATCCCAGCTATAAAAATAATGAAGAGTAGCAGTTTTCCCCCTAGGACCTATCACGCCCTTAGCCATGTGTTTGTTTCTTAGCAAGATTGACAGTAATAGGCATGAACCTCTTTATGGGAAGAGAGTCTTTAATACAATTGGTAAGCCGTGGTTATTCCCACGACATCCATGCCACTACTGAATGCGGGACTGTACCTTGCCAGGTTGCTGATTATAACTATGGAACACTGGGCGACCTGAAGACAACAAATTAAACTTTCCACCTATTCTTGGTCACTGCAGAGGAGCCCACCTATCACCTCCTCCCTTCTATTCACTCCTCTTTGTTAATGCGAGACCCCGATCCTGAGTTTTGATGAGATTCATGGATGCCCAACAAACTATGTCATTTCCCAGCCACAGCCTCCTCTTAGCTCTTTGTGGTCATGTGTCCAAGTTCTGACCTATGAGAGGTGAAGCTGGAGAAATCTGAAAACCTCGCTGGCACATCATAATAGCCTTGGAAGGAATTTGTCTACGGCCTTTTTTCTCTCATTCTATAGCCCCTGCTTGGTCTGGAATTCACTATGTAGGGCCAGGCTGGCCTTGAACTTGTGGAGAAGCTCCTTAGTGGCGCAGCAGCCTGGAAGTGTGCAGGGGAGCAGTGATACGGTCTTTCTGAATCCCTCCTGTGTGATGAGCGGCTCCATGCTGCAGCTGCCCCGAGTCAGCCATGTTCCTATATGCAGCCTTCACTCAAGCTTCATTGAGTGAACTCATTGTTCCTCCAAGTTAGGCTTGGATTACATCATTTCTTTGGTCTGATATTGCCCTATCTGGAACGAATAGAAAAGGCGTCCCCAGGAAAGTCTCACAGGAGGTAATCCACATAAATGTAAATATTTATAACCACAATGTGAGAGCAGAAGGGAATCCTGGAGCAGTCAAACCTTCAGCTGAGTGCGGTGCAGCTGCCGTCTGGACTGAAGTCTGGTAAAGACCCTAGACCAGGTAAGGCATGGTAGAGTCGTGATATGAGAAACTGAGACAATACACAGGTTGTCTCGACGGTAAGAATGACTTCTCCTACAGCTGACAGGGACAAGTGTCACACAGCATTCTCTCATTTCGGCGTCATGAAACATCACAGAAGCAGTACGCTGTCGTCAGAAGAGGAGTTTTAAAGCAGCGGGGAAAGAGCTCAGGCCAACCTCTCGGGGCATCTGCTCATTGCTGTGGTCGCGGGCACTGGGTCAAGCTTGGGTCCTAGGCTTTGAAGTGCTATAGATTTGATTGATTATGGAGCCCAGAGTGATTTAGCCTCGTGGGGTTTAACTAGCCACGCGGACTCCCCACAGAGGACTGACTAAGTCAGAATGCTAATTTATTGATTCACTTCAATGAGTAAAACTGTCACGTGGATCTGACACATGTCATTTAATGCTGCTTTCCTTTCCCCATCTGGGCCTGTGGTTCCCAACCTTCCCAATGCTCCCACCCTTTAATACAGCTCCTCATGTCCTGGTGACTCCCAATTATACAGTTACTTTGTTGCTCCTTCATAACGATAGGGTTTGCTGCTGTTATTAATTGTAATGTAAATGTCTGATATACAAGATAGCTGATATTTGACCCCTGTGCGGGTGGCAACCTACAGGTTGAAAGTAACTGTTCTAGAGTCGCCCTAGGAAAACCTTAGGTGTATGTACTCACAGGGCAATTTCATGCCGGGCTAGACTTCTTGGAGCACAGATGCTGTTGCTCTTGGGACGTCCATATCATTGCTTGGGCCACAGGTTGCCTCCGTGGGCAGCCTTGATGTGGTTAGGTTCCTGGATCTGGCTGAACCTGCTTGGTCTGAGATGGGCAGGAATTGTGCCATCTAACCCTCTTCTTTGGAGTCTATTCTTGCTCACTTGCCAGAGGACTTTTCCTTCATGTTTTCGCCAAGTTCTGGGTCAAAGCTGAAGTTGAACGTCTGGTCACTAATGTCACCCTCCTGAAGGTGCCCTGTGCTTTGCCTACACTGGATTTCTGTTCTTTCCTAACAGTGACTCCTTGCCCTTCCTTCCTTCTCTCTGCCCACAGTCTTTCTCCAGGCACTGAGACACAGACAGCTCCAGGCAGGTGGAAACCTGGCAGCATGTTACCTCAGCTGTAACAGGGCATCTCGAGTTCCATCTGGAGCTTCTGAGAGCCTCAGAGGAATAGACTTGAAGAAACTTGCCTGATGACGCTGCTGAAGGGGGGGGGGGTCCCACCCCGACAAAGCAGCCCTGATAGAGGAAGAAGAAAGTGGATTGATTCAAAGACTCATTCCATGTGGCTTCTTGGACAAATCTGATGTCAGGACAGAGATCTTATTCACCCTTAGTGATAATTCCTCAAGTCTGTATCTTGCATTTCTCTCTCTCTCTCTCTCTCTCTCTCTCTCTCTCTCTCTCTCTCTCTCCTTCCCTCCCTCCCTCCCTCCTTTCCCCCTCCCTCCCTCTCTCTCCCTCTCACTCTCCCTGCCACTCCCTCGTCCTTCTCCCACTCTTAGTGCCTGGGATCTTGTTCCAAGAATCAACTAAGTGAGTGTAAGCCAATGACTCAGTGACTCAGCCTCTGACTTCTGGGAGAATCCTCAGTAAGACTCAGCAGCAGAGGAGCATCCTTTTGGGTCTCACCCTCCTGTAATGCTGTCCCTGCCCCTGGCCCACCAGCCCTGTTCCTACAGGGCAATGATGGCACTCTCGTCACCGAAGCACAGTGGATGGCTTTGACATCCTGGGCTCTACCTCAGCAGTCCCACTGGAGTTTGAAATTGTCCAGAACAGCTCCACCTCTGTAACCTTAGACAGCATCATCTTCTCTTTATATATACACCAGTACTGGTCCTGCTTCTCATTATTTACCCACTCCTCTCGTCCTTCGATACCATGGAGACTGCTGGCGTCTTGAACACTCTTCTTCATTCCCTTTAAGTTCTTCTTCATTCCCTTTAAGTTTTTTTTTTTCTTTTCTTCCCTGTCCACGATATCAAAGACTAAGCATTTCAATTATTATCCATTATCTTTGCGTTCCTACTGCTCTGCATATTTGTCTTCAGAAACTTACTTTTTAAAAATCACCTGGTGGTTCTTTGTCTAACAGAGCAGCTGAGTACCACTGAGAAAAATCAGCCAAAATGGCGGCACTCTAACCTAGACCCCGAAGTCAGCTGTGCGTTCCTCGCCCCTAGTTCTGTCTGATGATCTGATCGGTCCTATTTCCATGCTATCATAGTGCAGTGTGCACCCCAAAATATGCACATCAGTTATCACATGCTTCATGACACTTATTTACAAGTCAAGTGTTGTGTTAAGTGTTGAGAATGGAGTTTTGAATGGCAAGCACAGCCCCTCCCCTTCTGTGCTGGGAATGGAGTTTTGAACACAACCGTGGCCCCACCCCTCTGTGATGCTCAGCCTCTCCATTGCACTCAGACTGCTGCGCTTAGATGCTTCGAGTATTAAACTGATCTTGTCATTAATATCTGGGATCCGGTTGCACACGGGAACAAATAAGTGAAAAAGGTATCTACTACTGACAATCTACAACACACGCATAGCTATTCCATGCTCAGACATCAGCTGTTCTCAGAGGAGGTTCCTGGGAGCTGACTACAGCACGGAGAGAGAAAAATGCCACAAATGCCTCCAAGTGTTTAGTGTCAGCTTCCACTAGGATTTCACACACACACACACACACACACACACACACACCAGTCATGATACACGTTTTGGCTGGAATGGAACCCCTCCCGTTATGACGTGAGCTATGACGTGTTATGACATGAGCTATGACGTGTGCGTGCGCTCTTCTCTCCATGGCTGCTCGTACCCTCTCCGTGGATGCAGGTCCCTTGGAATTTGTCTTATGTCATTCTGTGGGTCTTTTCTGTTAAATAAAAGAAGGTTTATTTTATGGGTGTGAGTTGTTTGCTTCAGTGTGTGAGTGTGTACTAGGTGAGTGCGGTGTCCATGGAGACCGGAAGAAGGCATCGAATCCCCTGGAACTGTAGCTACAGACAGTCAGGAGCTGCCCGTGGGTGCTGGGAACTGCACCTGTGTCCTCTGCAAGAACAGCAAGGGGTCTCTGCCAGGGAGCCACCTCTCTAGCCCCCCTCCCCTCCACCCATGGATCTGTTTACTGACCCTTCCTGCATTTGGGGGTGGGGCATGCTGGGGTATCTAGAATGTTTCGTTGCCTAGTGATGAGAGGAGACCTCTGTGGCCAGATGGCCAACAGGCCAGGGATAGGCAAGGCAGTAAGACGGGCTTGAACACAGGACGCTACATTACCAAGTGAGCTCCCTTCCTGCAAACCCAGGCCCTCTGCGACTAGCACACTTTCTTTACAGTCTTCTTAGCTGGTAACTGCCTTGGTGTGATACTGGAGACAGAGCTTAGAAAGCCTGGGTGAATGGCAGCAGCCAGGCAAAAGGAGCAAAGAAAAAAAGGACAAAAAAAAGAAAAAAAAAAGGATCTCACTGTCACCTCCTAGGTGAGCTGGTTTTCCCCTCACCATTTCCTTCCACACTTGCCTCTAGTCCTGCGTTGCAATGAGAGATTTATGTCTGTCATAATCACGGACACATGCGGTGTTTTAGCACGTCCATGACCTTGGGACCTTTAGAGTGCTGTATACTTATTTATGTAACTCTAGTGTTTGGCTATTTCTCCTCAGTTAATTAGTTAATTAATTAAAAATCAACATGCTTTTTTGTCATTGTCTCTGAAATACATCAGATAAAGGAAAAGGACATAAATCCCTTCCTGTAAAAGCCAGGACATTATCTTGAAGGTTAGTAAGGGTTATTTATATCAATAAAAATTGTATTTAGTTCTCTTTTCCCTGACTGGTAGCTTACCGAAGGCAGGGGACACAAAGTAAAGCTCTATCTAGTCTGACTGGCCCTGTAAGCCGTTGGAGACTTGTTAGGTGCAGAGTGAGTGGCAGCCAGGCTGCCCAGCTCGCTGGTTCTCTAGCAAGCCAGAGGTGTGGCCAGAACGCAAGCATGAACTCAGGTGAGGCTTGTTCTTGGCTGAGCAGCAGGAAACAAGGGACTGAACTGAATTCATCACAGAGGGTTTAAAACCCTGAGGATGGCGCACGCCTTTAATCGAAGCACTGGAGAGGCAGAGGCAGGCGGATCTCTGAGTTCGAGGCCAGCCTGGTCTACACAGCAAGGTCTACATAGCGAGTTCTAAGTCAGAGCTATACAGTCAGAGCTATGTAGAGAGACCCTGTGACAACAACAAAAAGACGCGGAGTCATACATGCGTCTTTCTCATGTAGCCGCCTCTGGGGCCATACCTGCCCTGCCACTCTCCGTTCGTTCTGTGTCCCAGCCCCAGATGAAGTTTTCCTCCCCGCCTTCCTTCCTCTATTCCTCCATCTTTCAGTTTTTGAGAAGGGTCTCTCTGTGTAGCCCAAGACAGCAGGCTCCTGCCTCTTCTCCCTGAATGCTAAGAAGCCAGGCATATGACAGTCTATCGGGCCTAAGCTCTCCTGACCCCACACACCGCCTGTTTCCAATCCCACCCAGTCTTCAGTCTACAGTAAACGTTGGACCATTATCTCACTTCACCTGTAATGCGCCTGCCACACAAGCACATCCTGTCTGAGCTAGTATGATGGTTGTCTCCCTATCGCACCACAGATTTCTGGAGGAAGCGGGTCTTGCCTGTTTTCTTGCACAGTGAATCCCAGCATCCTGTGCTGTGTATGGCTCAGGGCAGGAGCACAACGAACACGGAATGAATTCTCAGCCTCTCCACTTACATGACTTACTACTCAGAACTGACCACGTGATAGAGTTTTGCCTGTCTCTTCCTGTATTGACTTGGGTTTGGGGATGACGCTCTGCCATACATCTTACCACAGAGTTGCCCAAACTTTTATGACACAAGAGCCCCTTTAAAATTAGAATGCACTGACACGGCACAGACAGGCAGTCCAGAGATACAATGGGGATTTGGTTCATATTCATGGCAGAAAAATGGACTATACAACTGCAATCATAAATAATTGAAATATGATTGATTTTCCTTCCTGAATTTTATGCGCTAGTGAAAAGCACTCCTACATACTCTGGAGAGGCATAATTGTCACCGTCAGCTTGACGAGGCTTAAAAGATCACCAGGGAGACTGAGGCCAAGTGAAGGTCTTCTTCTTTCCATGCTTTCTCTCTGTGACCAAACTAGTCACGGCAGACTCAACCCTAGAAAACTAAATATAAAATAAATCTCCCCTCTCCCAGGTTGCTTCTGTTAGGAGATTTGGTCATGGAGATAAAAAAGTGGCCAATGTACAGTTCACTTGGATGTCTAGGGGGATGGTGGGCTCAAGGATAGTCAGATTCGGGAGAACATGGAGGACTGGAAAATGTATTCAAGGGAGAAGGAAGAGACAGGAAGAGACATGGAAGTGATCCACCCTATGGAGCTATCGTCTGTCTGTCTCCACTAGGGAACTCAGCAAAATCTGCCTTGCATACTGATGCCCCAGGAGTGGCTTTCCTATTGTAGAAATTCGAAGAGCTGCTGGAGTTAGCAAAAGACTATAAAGGAAGCTGCAGAGACAGGCAATGCCCTGAGTGGCCACAGGAAGTCTCATCTCAGTACAGAACCACATCCAAAAAGACTTCAAAAGCCACCATGTCAGGATGACTCCTGGAAGCAACAAAGGAGAGCATTCAGTACAAAGCAGGGGGGGGAAACAAGTCCCTCCTCCCCCTCCTCACTCACTGGTGCTGCCTCCAGAGCCTTCCCTGTGAGGCTTCTAAACTCCAGGGAACCTCCAAATTACTGCCCTCTTCCTTCGTGGGCACTACCTCTTCCCAGCTCCTCCCAACGTCTAACCACCCTCTGAGTACCATTAACATACGCACAAGCAAACAGCAGGGACGCCTGGAACAGTAGATGTGTCATGGGGAAAGATCTAATATTTAAGGCTCAGTTTCTACTATCCCCTTCATAAAGATGTCACAACAAGAATGGCACAACTGGAATATTTTTAAAGAAGGAGGAAATGTTTTACATGATTACGTAAACATGACATGGACGGCCTGGGGCTCTAGCTGAACAGCCAAGTGCCCGCCTCAAGTGAACAATGCCTTGGCTCTTTCAAAATAAGGGAAGAAATAAACTAGGACATCAAAACCATACCAAAATTATCAATAAAGCATTTTTGGTGGGCTTTTCCACAACTTTTAATTTGGAGAATGATGTTACAGGGCCAAAATCGAAACGTAAAGTGTTAAATATATCCTTTTTATTTATGTGTGTGTGCTTGTGCACGGGTGTGGATGTCAGAGTTACAGGTGGTTGTGAGCTGCATGTAGGCACTGGAGAGTGAGCCCAGCTTCTCTTTAAGAGCATTAAGCACTCAAAATCTCTGAGCCATCTCTCCAGCCCCTTAAATAGAGTCTCTACTGTCCTTACATTGCACAGTAATATGAAAAATCCCACACTGACGAGATGTGCTTACAGAATGGAGGCACACACATTGTGTGTTTTACAAGGTCTTCGTGCTCTTGACCTCAATTATTCCAGAGTAATTCCATCTTTAACTTCGGACAGAGAACCCCAGGGTGTTCTATGAAAAAGAGCCTTCTACTTTCATGCTCATGAAGGTTACCTGAGTGACTTTTGCTTATTTGATTGTGACACAGTTTGAGAATCTCTCGTCATTTCTTTCTTTATTGGAAATGATCCTTTTTCTAAAAAAAAAAAAAAAAAAAAAAAAAAAAATCAATCGAGAATAAGTGTGCATCGATTAAAT
>NC_034594.1:157048055-157049686 GCF_900095145.1 Mus pahari | reverse complement strand
TCACAGATCTGTCGAGAATAAGTTTGCATCGTATAAATATTTAATATAAAAGAAGCATTAAATTTTAATTTATGTTGAGACTGTAAGACAGGATGCAGAACATACAGATACAGCAGTCGCTGAGTAAATGACATGGATTAACCTGAAATCAATGTTGCTTATGCAGCACTGTGGAAGGTGGACACTGCCCATTCTTATATCAGGTGACAGCCTTCAAGGAACACCTCCGTGAGCAGGGTGTCCTGACACCTAATATTTGAAGCCATAATAGAAAAGCATATTTCTTGTTTTTCTTCCTATGGACATTCAGGTCAAAAACATTCATGCATTCCTTTTGCTGCTGTGATAAAACATCCAGACAAAAACAACTTAAAGGACGAAAGGTTTAGTTTGGCTTATGGTTTAAAGAGATATCATCTATCATGGTGGTGAAGAAGCCATGGTAGAGGCAGGGAGGCACAGTGGCGGGATCAGGAGGCTGGCTATTCACATTGCCTCTGCACTCAGAAGGCAGGCGGGCTGCGGTAGAGTATCTAGCTTCCTCTGGACTTTCAGAAGACTGGGCAAGTCCATTTCCTTTGTGCTTTTTCCAGTCCCTTCTCAAACTGGTCCCACTAAAGAGCCTCTAGTCTCCAGTTTCTACTTAAACAGCTTCACCAAACACACATGGCAGCAGTTAACTCTTATGGAGAATACACAAGTTCCAGTCACCATGTTACTTAACTATTACTTCTCATCTTTGCAGAGTTCAGTACTGCACCCATCCCAGGACCTCTAGCAGGTGATGACCCACCAATGCCTCTGGGGAGGTTTGTCCTGATCCTGACTCTTTTCTTAAGCAGATCTGATCACACCTTCTTGTCTTAAGTTTCCTTTCCTGTTGCTGTGATAAAACATTCTGACAAAGCAGCTTAAGGGAGAAATGGTTTGCTTCAGCTCAGAGTTCAGGGTATGCTTCATCACAGTGGGAAAGCCAAGACCAGAAGCTGGCCCTTAGACACACCCACCTGAAACAGGTAGGGGTGAGTTCAGGCTGCTGCTCTGCTCCTCTTTCACTTACTCAGTGCTGGCTAGGGAATGGTGCTACCCACAGTGGGCAGGTCTTTCCATGTCAATTAACACAATCCAGAGAACACTCTGACTCCAGAGGCTCATCTCTTAAGTCTAAAGTTTTGTCAATCTTATATTTAACACCAATTGTTGTACTTCCTAAGAAGTGTGCTTCTCCATGGGATATATATCATCATCCTCTAAGTTTTCAACACACAGAAGCAAATCTGTATAGTGAGGAGGCCTAGGAAACTATAAGATCTTCCCAGTTAAATGAAAATAGTATTGTGAGAACTTGAGCAAAAAAAACTGTGAGAAATGGGGAATCTAAGTACAGGTTGGTCTTTGTGCAGAAACCACCACTGCAGATCATCTGCTCTTCACGCAGTGAGAACAGAGTACACTAACAGCCTCCTCAGATCATGTCCCTGTACCACAAAAACCCACATTGACCCACTGACAGAATGGGATCATTTAGTCACTCCTGAGATAAGCTAATGCCAGCATGGGGCTCTCTGATTTCTGGGAGACATGCTTTTGACAAGTGAGGGTCCTCCTTCCCTTCTGTATATGCCCAACGT
>NC_034594.1:157040103-157044769 GCF_900095145.1 Mus pahari | reverse complement strand
AAAAAAAAAAAGTATGCCACAGAGGACTGCAGAGCACTGCGGCTTACATGGAGTGCTTCTCAGATGTCCATCTCCTAAATGACTGGTCCCTGGTATAGTGTCAATGGGAGGAGGTAGAGCCTTTAAAAGGAGGGGCATTGTGGGAGGAGGTCTAACTCATCCGGAAATGCCTTTGAAGGGGATTGTGGGGCTCTGGGCCTTTTCTTCTCATCATTTTTGCTCTACAGATATGGATGTAAGCTGTTCTGGTTTGTCATGCATTTGTACCATGGTCTGTAGCATCACAACAGGTCCAAAGCAGCGGGGCCAACTGGCTGTTATACATCAGCCAAGCAAATACAGCACCTGCCTGAATGAAGCTTTTCTCCTTATAAGCCAATATCTCGAGTATTTTGTTACAGTGGCAGGAGACAGTCTAGCTCAATGGGAGGGGGATGGAGGGTGGACAATTGCATTCATTTTCCTCATCAGCCCAGGCCTAATGTACATATGGCCTACATCCCATTCATTTACATGTCTGCCTGTGGTAGTTCATTTCGGGTGTCAAACTGACAGGATTTAGAACACTGTGGAAATGCACCTCTGGGTATATCTGTGAGGATATACATAGAAATATTTAATTGAAGAGAGAAGACCCATTCTAAATGTTTGCTAGCACTTTCCTGTGCCCTAAAGTCCTGGACAGAACAGAAAGGAGCTGCCATGCTTTTGCTGCCTCGATGGGCTGGGTCTTCCTCCCTTAAGAAGCTTGTGTCAGCATCTGCTCGTTCACAGAAATACATTGTTTATCAGCCTAATGCTATTTACTGCTGATGTTAAAGCTTCCTCCTTACATTATAATGAGTATTAAAAAATAGAAATCTCCAATACGTAGGTGCGTGGACAGAATGATACGCAGTCTAAAAATACAACAAGAAAGTTACTGACAGATCTGGCTTTCTCCAGCCTTCCCTGATGGCTCTGGGGAAGCAGAGTGCTTTACTAAGAACATCATCATCAAAGTAAGAGCATCTTCTTTGCCCAACATTTGTGTTCATTGCATATAATGTACCTTCATCTCGCAGGGCAAAGCTGGATGCACAGAGAACATTCACTCTAACGCTGGTCCATTAAGGCAGAGTACCAGGTCGACAGCAGCACAGCCTCAGCAGAGCCATCACCAAGGTAACCGATGGATTTAGAGCTGTGCTCTTGTCTAGCTGACCTGCCCCAAGTTCTTCACTTTGAACTCTTTATAGGACTGCATATGGTACCATGGCATAATAGGCTTTTCTACAAGACCCCTCATCTTGTCCAGTTTCTTCTAAAGGCATTTGGATTCTACTAAATACTAGAAATATAGGGTCTGGGTAGATGGCTGTGGTCATAGAGTGCTTACTGTGTAAAGTGTGAAGACTTGATCCCAGCACTGAGAAGGTGGAGCCAGGCTAATCCTTCTGGCTCCTCAGTGGGAGGTCTCAGAGCACAAGGTGAGAGGCATCTGAGGAATGGTACCCAAGGTTGTCTTCTGTCCTCTACTGCATTCACATACACACATGCGCACACATGTGAACACACACCCAAAAAGAATGTTAGCACTCTAAAGCCTTTGTTTTGAGAGCACGTCTCTTTCTCTGTCTCCTTGGAGTTCAGAGGTGAGGGTGACAGATGGACTTTGTCCCCACTCTTCACCTGAAGCACCCTCACTGCTGTAGGAAGCTTGCCATGAGCCAGGAACTCAGAAAATGATGAACATGGGAGGCTCATATGCAAAGATGCCAATGGCTACCAGTGACAAATGATACTGAACTGCCCAAGTTCTTGACCACCCTGGAGGCTGATACATATTGGCAGATCCCTTCCATATTTCTAGGTGACAAATAGCTAGTTAAAATACTTACCCTGCATTTGTGATGGAGCCTACATAGAGTATCTTTCCATGTGGGCTGGTTTCTTGTCAGCTCCGCACAAGCTAGAGTCATCTGTGAAGAGAGAACATTAGCTGAAGGATTGCCTCCGTCATATTGCCTGTAGGGATGTCTGTGAGGCATAGTTTTTTGGGTTTTTTTGGTTTTTGTTTTCATTAGTGATTGATACCAGAGTTCTCTGTCCACTGTGAACAATGCCACCCATGGGCAGATGATCTTTGGTGGTATAAGAAAGCAAGCTGAGCAAGCCAGTGAACAGTGTTCCTCCAGGGTCTACTTCCTGCCTCCAGGCCCGCCCCTTTTGTTCCTGTTCTGACTTCTCTTGATGATGGACTGTAGACTATAAGCCAAATAAGCCCTTTGCTCCCTAGATTGCTTTTGGTCATGGTTTTTTATCACAACAATAGGACTCAAAGTTGAGTATCTTCTGCATAAGGCCACCCACACCTTTGGCCTTTTCTTTTTAGTACTGGGAATTGAACCCAAGAAACTTTGGTTCCTGCCAAATGCTTTACTACCGAGTCTCGGATTACTCCAGCCACTCGAGAGAAATGTAAACAATTTTTAGAACTTTATGCCTGGTTCCTGGTTCATTGATGAGGAGAAAGAGGATGTAGATGCCATAAGCCAGCAAAGCTGTGCGTGAGACGCGGGGTCCCAGGTCACTCTGGCGGTATGGTCCTTCTCACAAAACTCCCTCTGCTGTTAGTTTGTATCTGGTACTTTTATCTGGCTGCACTTTGATGTAAAATGTGGTTCTATAGGATCATAAAACTGGTTTAAATGCAATTATTACAAGACTAGTTAATGGACATTTATTATTCAACAGTATGTTTTAATGTCATCTGCAGCCAGAAAGGACAGGCAAACTTCTCTCTCCTCTCTCCCCGGTGCTGAGAAACAGGATCATTACAGAAAACACTCACCAGTGCCATTGGCCAATCTGTTCATTTAGAAGGTTTACTTCCTGATGAGTACGGGTCTGTGTGTACCTGAGCAGGGAGCAGAGATTCTTTTCAAAAGAGAAATCCTCCTCTCTCCTTGCTTTGCTTGCTTCTAAGAGGCCAGCGACTGCTATTCGGAGGTGGCGCTCCTAGGCTTTCTCCCCACGTGACTTCAGCTTGAAGCTACATCAAGGTCATCACTTGCCTCAAGAGGAGACTCTACTATAGAAAGCCAGAGAGCTTTCCCTGCTTGCCAATGACCTCTGAGGCGTCGGCACCAATTACCATTTCGATTCCAGTCTGTGGAAAGCCACTGCTGGGAAAATCTATAATGATGGTTTCAGCATCTTCTCCCTATGATCCTTCATCCCAGGCTAGCAGCTGGATGCACTGCGAATCTGCTGCAGTTCAGTCCTCCAAATGGTCGGGAAGTCTCAGGAGTGTTGATAATGAATTCAAGTGGCTGCCCAGCACAGGGGAAAATTTTTTTTTTCTCTCTCTCTCTCTCTCTCATGTTAGTTGAACAGGAGGCAGAGTTTAGGGCAGGTTTACAGGGAGGCAATAAAATAAAATAAAATAAAAATAAAATTAGATTTCTGGAGCTGGGACAGCTCTTGGAATTTGTCAGTCTTTGTCTTAATATGGTAACACTATGCTGAAACCTTCCTCTCTAGTGCGCTATGTAAAGAGGAGCCTCATCCAAAACACAGACCCTTAGCAAGGGCAAGGGCATCCAAACGTATCTCCATCACAGCTACCAGGAAGAAATGATGCAAGGGCCTGTCTGTGCTGCATAGTGCCTGGCACTGGGTAAGAGGCAAGCGTCTGCCTCACTATAGCTCCCAACTGGGCAGAGAGCAGACCAGCTCTTATCAGCCGCTCCTCTGCCTAGGGCAGGTGAATGCAAGAATGAAATGTGTGCCTAGCAGTGAAGGGGGAGACTTAAAATCTGGAAGCTGGTCACCAAAGGCCTCTTAGAGATGTGGCTTGAAATAATTTTGAAGGGAGAGCTAGGGAGATGTCAAAGCTGAGTCCTGCAGCCGGCAAAGTTACGCGTGTGACCTTGGACTAATCTCTGTCTGTAAGAATACAATACACATCAAGAAAACCTCATTTGAGGGTGTAATGAAAAGCAAGGCCGTGCTCCCATCTCAACCCCGTCTGTCCTTGGAGCCCTCCAGCAGGCTGGTAGACTCAGAGAGGGCCTGCTCACTGCAGTGGCTGTCCACAGCAGCTGCTACTGGGGACCCAATGACACTTTTTGTGTATCTGCAGTGACACGTGAGAACAAGTGTTCTCCAAGGCCTTCCACTCTTTAGAACCAGAACACTTTGTTACCCGAGGGCTCTGCTGATACTGATGCTGGTGCTGGTGCTGGTGCTGATGATGATGATGCTGATGTGGGGTTCTTGGTACACACCACACTTTTTTATATACCACAAACATGTTATAAGCTGCAAGATGAAGGGCTTGCCTCAGACTCAGAGGCTCTATGCCGTCATGATTTATTTATTAATTCATTACTGGCAAACCTTAAGTATCTTTAGTGCTATGAGCCAGATTCTAAGCTACTACACAAAGATGGCATGGTTGTTGATAATTCCCAAGACATGTGCAGTCCCACTAGAAAGGCAGAGAAAGCCAAGGATCATGCCACAGTGCAATAACTTCTATGACAATGACATGCACTTAATGGATTCTGACCAAATCCTGCTACAATAGCATGTCAAAGAGATACACCACCGGAGAACAATTTTTTCTTTCCCTTCCTTCCTTCCTTCCTTCCTCTCTCCCTCCCTCCCTCCCTCCCTCCCT
>NC_034594.1:157029058-157040056 GCF_900095145.1 Mus pahari | reverse complement strand
CCTTCCTTCCTTCCTTCCTTCCTTCCTTCCTTCCTTCCTTCCTTCCTTCCTTCCTTCCTGGGATTAAACATAGGACTTTGCCCATGGTAGACAAGTACTCTTCCACTGAGATACATTTGCCAGTCCTTTTTATGTTTTTAATTTTGAAACAAGTTCTCACTAATTGTCCAGACTAGCCTCAAACTTTTTCTCTAGCTGACACAGGACTTAAATGTCTGAAACCTCCTACCCGAGCCTCCCTAGCAAATGCAATTACAAGTTTGTGCCATTAGACCTGATAAATGGACATTTTTGAGCAGAAATCTCAAACAAAGTGAAAGGAAATATATGAATATGTATGAATATATAACAATATGTATGAACATGTATGAATATGCAGTTATAACAGACATCAGAACACACAGATACACTAGTGCTCTTTCTTCAGATGTCCTAAATACAATCCAGACTGCTTAGCACCTACATGCAAGCCCTAGGTTATATCTATAGCAGTCTCAGTTTTAGGGTTAAATATTAATGAAACTTGGTCACCTTGGTCAGTAAGATTTTACTATATCACGCTGTAGGAGCATGGGTTGTCATTTGTCAAAGGTGTCCTCAGCACACAGATTTCCCAGGCATCTCCTTGAGAGAGAACATCCTAGCTATTCTCAAATAGTTTACTGAGCATAAAGTGAAAGTGCAGCCATCTGCGGTGGCATGTACCCACAATGCACCTCGGACGCTGAGAAGTAAGATCTCACGTTGGAGACAAGCACAGGCCACTGACCAAGATCTTGTCTCAAAACAACACAAGTGAGAAGGGAGTGTTAGCCAGCTTCCTGCTTCTATAACAAATGTCCAAGCTACACCAACTTGCAAAGAGGAAATGTTTCTTCTGGTTCATGGTGGTGGAAGCTTCAGCTTGTGATTGGCATTTTCTTTGCTTCCAGCTCTGTAGAGATGGAGCATGTCTAAGTGGTATTCATCGCTACAACATTTACCTCACGACTAGCAAAGCAGAGCAAAATCTCACCGTCCCTGGCCTTCACAACGGAACACTAGTCATATGACTGCACCCGCCGAAGGCTCCACCACCTCCACCATCGCCAGGGGCCAAATGTTCACAGAACATTGCAGATGCAGCTATAGTAGTGGTTCTCAACCTTTAGGTCACAACCACCCCCCTTGGCAAACTGTCATCTCCAAAAATATTTACATTATGATTCACAACAATAGCAAATTGCAGTTATGAAGTAGCAATGAAGATAATTTTATAGTTGGAGTCACTGCAGCATGAGGAAGTGTATTAAAAGTTTGCAGCACCGGAAATGCTGCGAAGCACTGAGCTACAGCCTGCAGTAGAAGTCTGGTCAGGCTAACTCCCTCCTTACGTTTAGGAGAACATAAGCTTTGAGTATAAAAACATGGGTTTTGGAGTCAGGCCGTCTGACATCAAATCCTGACACCATAACTTTCTAGGTATTGACCTAGAAATTACATAATGCCGATTATCCTCAATCTCATTTTAAAACTAGAGACTGATGTGCTGGGATGTGGCTTATGGTCGAGGGCTCAGCTGCCAGAGCATGCACAGAGCCCCACATTCAATAATCCCCAGCACCGTGTAACCTGGGTTGGTGTCCTGGAACTATCATGTCAGCATTGGAAAGGCAGGGCCAGAAGGATCAGGAGTTCAGCATTGTCACCCACTGTATAGCAAGCTTGATGACAGCCTGGGCTCTATCGTGGATTTCAGGCCAGCTACAGGGACATAGTGAGATGCTTTCTCCAAAGAGCAAAGACAAACAAGTGGGACCACAAAGTATACCATAATAGTATCTTTATCCTGTGGGATAATCTTAAAAATGCATTTAGCACAGGCCCTGGCATGAAGTCAATGCTTATAAATTATTTTGATCTATCAGCTTCCTATTTACCTATCATCTATATTCCATCATATTTCTCTGTCCATATTGAGCTATCATTTATCATACCATCTATCTATCTATCTATCTATCTATCTATCTATCTATCTATCTATCTATCTATTATCTATCTATTATCTGTCTATCTATCTATCTATCTATCTATCTATCTATCTATCTATCTATCTATTATCTGTCTACCTATCTATTATCTGCTAAAAGCTACCCTACTTATAAATCCCTCCCTTTATCCCATCCTTAACAGGAAGTTGAACCACCTACAGTTTTACCCTTGAATTGCACTTGTTTTCGCTGAAGTCCACATGAAGCCTCAAGGGAAGGATAGAAACAAATTTCCTCAGGAGAAAGGCCTGGATCCTTGCACATTTTTTTGATGGTCCTTCTATGGACAATAAGACCCTCTTGGAAGAAAAGCATTGTGGAGGGACAGAACTGAATCTCAGAGGCAATTGTAAAGATGTAGAATCATGTAGAGATGTGTGACTCTCCCTGCCATCCCCCCCAGCCATGTTCCAGTGCATGTTCTTCTTGATGTTACCCAGGAGACACACGCTAGCGACATTTCTACTTATGAGGTGTCAGAGAGAATAGTGAAGAGGCTGACAGGGACTGGACATGGCAATCTTGTTATGCTCTGGCATTCACACGGAAGTAGGACGGCATGACCTGTATCGTGCCTGACTTTGCTCATACCTCAAGGTAGACTTTAGAATGGATTTACTTTTATTTCAACCAAATTACAAGCTTAGTGAGATGACCAGAAATAAAGCCATGGCTGCTGCCTTACAATGATCTCCATTCTTTGGAAGAAGGAAAACAATGAAGTCAGCTAGAATAGGAATTGAGATGGAAAGTCAGAAAAAATAACTTTGGGGCTGGAAAGATTGAAAGCCATTAATGAAGACACTCATAGTTTTGGTCTTCCACACCCGTGTGTACGCACAAGAAGATATATATGCACACACAGAGAAACATACAATCACACACATTCATATAAGCTAGTATTTTAAAATTTTATTTATTACCGTGTATAAACACTAAAGTTCTATATATCCAAATCCTTATTTTCTCTCTTCTTTCTTTCTCCTCCTGTGGTGGTTTCAATATGCTTGGCCCATGAGAACTGGTACTCCAAAGAGGTATGGCTCTGGAAGAAGTGTATCACTGTGGGGGTAGGTTTTGAGGCCCTATGCTTAAACTTCACTCAGGGCAGAAGAGACCCCCCTCATGGCTGCCTGAAGAAGACAGTCATCTCCTGGTTGACTTTGGATCAAGATGCAAAACTCTTGGCTCCTCCAGTACCATATCTGCCTGCACACTGCCATGCTTTCTGCCATGATGATAATAATGGACTGAACCTGGGCAGTGGTGGCACACACCTTTAATTCCAGCACTTGGGAGGCAGAGGCAGGCAGAATTCTGAGTTCGAGGCCAGCCTGGTCTACAAAGTGAATTCCAGGACAGCCAGGGCTACACAGAGAAACCTTATCTTGAAAAAAAAAAAATGGACTGAACCTCTGAAACTAGAAGCCAGTCCCAATTAAATGTTTTTATAAGAGTTGCCTTGGTCGTGGTGTCTCTTCACAGTAAAGGAAACCCAACTAAAACACCCCCTTCACCCTTTTCCCTCTACTTCTTTTCCTTTTCCTTCCTATGCTAGAAATGAACCTCAGGGCCTCATGCATCCTACCCAAACTCTCTAGCACTGAGCTATATCCCCAGGAATACAAGAATTACAAACGGCCATATTTATTGCACTCTCAAGTGTCAGGAGCATTTGCTATTGCAGTCACCAGATAACTGCAGCTGCACTGAGCAACCCAAGCATGCAGCGAGCCAGAGTGGGGAAGCTGAACTGATGTTACTATGCTGAGCGCAGTCCATGCTGCCAGGTGAGCCTTTGTCCCGTGTGCTCAAAGCCTTCTGCATCATACAGACACGTGCAGATTCTGAGTAGGCATGGCCTGGGAACCTGTATTTTTAACTCTGTCAGGTCTGTAAGCACACACACTCAAGTCTCTGAGCTAAAGCTCAGCATTCATGGATTGAAGCCCATTTGGACAGAGCCTACGTAAGAAATCCATCTTATATAGAGACCCAGCTCACACATAGGCCACCAGAAATGGTGCCTACATTTACTATAAGGAAGCACTAGTGATTGCTTTGTTCTGTTCTAATTCATTTTTAATGCCTGTGATTTATGGCGTGGACCACAAATGTGACTTGAAAGACTGTCTGTATGAAGAGAAACTGTTATAAACAAGGCTTGACTCTCATACAGTGGGAAACCAAGATTGAGGATACAGAAAGAGGGGGGCATCTCCATTTTAATGTAAAGGTTTTAAACTCTCTGAAAAGTGACACTCTTCAAACTGTGGCTAAAACTGGGCCTCTGTTTTACAGGAGAAAAAACCCCACATGTATACTCCGTTTCTTCTCCATTTTCAAAGACTTTTCTGGATCTTTCTCTTTAAAAGAATCCTCTTTTTGAGACTCTGGATAAATAGTCATTATGCTCTATGTAGGAACAAGAGTCAGGAGTGGGCCACCTCATTACCTCACGGGGTCAGGGCAGAGAGAGCACAGAAGTATGCACACAGCTGATGGTTAAGATGTTGCTTCTCACCAGCCTTAGAGTTCCTGAGAGAATGTTGAAGCAGGAGACCCACTGACTATTTTCTGCTTTCTCTGATACCACAGGCATGAGGTCATCCCAGATAACAAGGAAAGATGGCTGCTTGGAGATAGCGCTTGAGGAGACGGATGTCATTCATTCATGGGGGTAGCAGAGGTCACTAAAAGCAAGAGCTGAAAGGAGGAGGTTATGAGTTGAATGGGAAACGTCTCCCATGGGCTCATGTGTTGAGCACATTTTCCCCCAGCTGGTGGCCATATTTTAGTATGCTGTAGATGCTTAGGAGGTGGGACCAAGCTGGTAGAAATGGGTTACTAGAAGTGGGCCTTAGGAGCGTATGACCCGGTGGCAGTTCTGGCTGCTCTGTCTTCCTAGTAAACAGCTCCATACCCTACAGGCTCATACCACCATCAGTGTCCCCATGCCATTCCTGTCATGATGGACTAAGGGCCTTTGCAACCATAAGCCAAATAAATCTCTCCTCCTTCAACTCCCTCTGTCAGTTATTCCTTTACAGAGATGAAATCCCTAATACCAAACCCAGTTTATAATAAGGCATTGTGTATCATGTGTGCGGTGGTCTAAATAAAATGATCCCCATAGACTCAGATATTTGAAAATAAGATTTCCAGCTAGCACTGTTTGGGGGTGGGGGTGGGGTTAGGGGGTGGGTTTAGGAGGTGCGGTTTGATAGAGGAAGTATATCACTGAGGGTAGACACTGAGGTTTAAAAGTCATATGTAATTCCCAATTTGTTCTCTCTGCTTGTGTCTGTGGTTCCTGATGTGAGTTCTCAGCTTTCTGCTCCAGTGGTCATAACCTCTCTGCTGTGCCATCATGGACTCTTACCCTCTGTAACCATAAGCCCAAATAAGCTCTTTCTTCAATAAGTCTCCTTGGTTGTGGTGTTTTATTGTAACAATAGAAGAGTAACTAATGTAGTTGGATTTATTCAACACCATACTTGAATGAGAGAAATTTTTAAAAAGGATAATTGTATGAGTATGTCCCATCAATGTCTGGTTAATACCCATGTCCACGTGGCTTCTACTGCAGGTGTGCCACTTTTGATCATTATGAAGTTTTAGCTGTTGTAGCCATGGTAAGGGAGGGGCTGTCCCTACAAGGAGGAGATGCTTATTTTGAGCAGTAATTAAGGAATGGCTCAGATTCATCTCTGGTGTCGAGAAATAAAACTGAGAAAGGCTCCAAGATGTCCGAGGACAAGAAGCCATTTCTTGATTCTCAGATGACCCTGTGCAGAGTCATACAATGGTATTTTGAGGGAAGGTCTCACAGATAAGCACTAGAGGAACCAGGAATGTTAAACACACAGGTCTGGCTCTTCAAAGGGAGAGAGGTGTAATCTGTTTTCTTCCCAGAAGGTTGGGATCAGATGTAGTTAATTGCCTGGTGGCCTTTCACTGTCTGTGTGGCTGAGACCACACCAGCTCTTCCTCCAGACCATTACAATGAGCTTATGTTTCTCACTCTATAGAACCCATCTTTATGGAAGGTGTCACATGTACTTTACAAAGCTTCCGATGTAGTCATGTCTTAAGTTTCACTGTGCATATGAGGTTGAGTAAATTATCACCAGAAAGAATTTTCACCAAACTGTGCTGTACTTAAATATTCCTAAAATAAACTACTCAGTCAGATTCTCTTTGCACCAGTGCTGGCTACTGAAGTGGATATTTCTGGTTTCTTTGGGGGCGTCAGTTATGTCGTGTGATGTCGTGCTGATATAGATACAGGTGAGAGGATGTTTTGCTAAGGTAGACACATGAAAGGATGTGTGATGTTTAGGAAGAACAGAAATACAACCCAACAGACAGTGTGACAAGGCTCATTGGTTTGCCTTATTCTGCTTCTGCTCTGTGTCCAGAGCACTGGTCTACAGCAATGGCTGTCTCTACATCATGGACGAAGAAATCAAGGCACAGAGAATACATGTAACTGAAACACATGAGTCAGTGGAACATTCTCATCGTCTGATGTGGTTTAACATCTAGACCCTGCTTCCTCCCTAGAGGAGATGCCAGGGATCTGGGACCATGAGAATTTACTGTTTAAAGTCTTAGTCTCGCAAGCAAATGGTCTATAAAAATAGCAAGCAGCAAAGCAAACATTTCCTTGGACATGCATTAGCAGATCTTACAAAAGCAAGTTTCGACATGTCAAACTGCAAAGCATTCTTTCCTTACAAATAGTTGTGGTCTTCTGTTGGGAAGGAATGCCAGAAAAATGCACAAAATATATCTCAACCACAAATGATGATTGTATTCTGCACTTTAGGAGATAGACATTGGTGGCCATTGTAATTTTTCCTGACGCCAATAGATACCAATGGACTATGTAAGCAGTCTATCAAATACTGTAGATCCCTGTGAGCAATCACTGTTAAAACTTAAGAGCATCCCGAAGACAAGGGTTGAATGGTCCCATTGGGAGACAGTAATGAAGGAAGCACAACAGGACAATGATGACCTGAAGCACCATTTTAGCATCATATTGGTGCACACTAGTGGTTCTACAGCCACCGATGATGCTCTCTACACGGGAAAGATGAGGTTCACTGATAGACGCACACAGTTGAGTCTTTAAATGCCTTAGCATGAGTGACCCTTCAAGTCTTCTTGAAACTATTCCAGCTACTGACAACTGCTCATCATCTCCTGTGCACAGCGTGCTCTTGCTCGCCTCTGTGTCTCCGCCTCCTTCACATTCTTTTAAGAAAACATTTGATTCACTCCACTTAAAAGACAAGTTCTTTTCTTGTCTTAAACTTTGGTGTAAATCTCAGTTGCTCCAGAAAGTCTTTTCTAATGAACCCCACGTAACTCTGAGCAGTCTCCTCATGACTTAGCCTGTATATTTCCACTGTGCATTTTTATGTAGTTATTTTGCTTATCAGTGTTTTCAGCTCTTCAATATTTATGTGCATGTGTAGTGTGGGGTATGTATATTGTCCATCTGTGTATATGCAGTGTGTACTGAGTGTATATGTAGTATATATAGTATGTAATGTATATGTGCATGCAGGCATACCTGTGGGATGTAAATACACACATGCACAAATATATGTATATGATGTATGTGCATATACACACATGTGTCTTGGTCAAGTGATACAGCACAGCTTGGGTGTGTGTGTGTGTGTGTGTGTGTATGTATGTGTGTGTGTTTATCAGGTCATACTGGTGAGGTGAAGAAACCTAGCTTGTGTGTATGTGTATGTATGTGTGTGCATGCAATTGTGTGTATGTATGGAGGTCAGGTCATGGTGAAGTGGCAACACACAGTTTATCAGAGTTAAGTCTCCCAATCCTTCGAGCTCAATGAGAGCAGAGACAATTCCCCCTGGTGACATCAGTGTGTGGTAAGTGTGACTTTGGGCAACTCCCATTGGACAGCTGAGGACTAAACTGGATGATAACCATAAGCAGCAAAGCTTTTTTCTTTTAATACATTTTTTTAAAAAAAATTTTACATGTAGAGGTGTTTTGCCTGCATAGATGTCGGTGCACTACTTGCATGCCTGGTGTCAGAAGAAACCTAAAGAGGGTGTTAGATCTCTAGAATTGGAATGATAAACAGGTGTGGGCCTTCATGTGAGTTCTGGGAATCCAAGCTGGATATTCTGGAAGAGCAGCCAGTGATCTTAACTGTTGGGCCATCTCTGCGACCTAGGAACATCTTAACTTCTGTGTGTGATTCTAGCACAATGCTTAGTAGGTGCTGGATGTCTTCGTTGCCATGATGCAGTGGTGACTTGAGAGAAATGGTCCACAATTATCCTTCTGAGCCAGACAGGTGGTCATTAAAACCAACGCCAGCATTTAGGACTCACCCCACTAACATCCTCCCTGTGCCAGAGGCAGGCGCTGATGTCAATGAAGTTTGCGTGGGCTGAGTCATCCCATACTCCTTTAGTCATGGAATATGACATCATCATAGCAACAATAGTAATTAATAATAATAGAGTGCAACAATGGTAATGAGCACGGCAGAGAGCCATTTATAGTACCTGGAACCGTAGAGTCTACACTTTTTGAGTCGGAATTGCACTGTATAACCCTGGATGGCCTGGGATTCACTACGTAGGCCAGGCTAGCTTCAAACTCAGACACTTGACTCTGCCTCCCAAAAAAAGACAGGTACAACAGAAGAAGCCTACGTTAGTCTTTTAAGTTTTAGACTTGCACTTGTTTAATTAACTAATTAATTGGGGTGATGCAGTGTACAGACTGCGGGAGTCAGTTCTCTCCTTCCACCACGTGGGTTCTTGGGCGTGGTGGGGAGCAGCCCTGTCCACAGAGGCATCTCGCCTGCCCTGGGCTTAGCTTTTCACTCAGCTTCAGAAATGCTCTGCAATCAGGACAAAAAGGCCCATCAAGTCAGGGGCAAAGCAAATCTCTTCCCCAAGAATTACAGTCTCAGACCAGCTGAAGCAACCTACCTGTTAAACTAGCTCTGAACACAAGGTCCTGTGTGACCAGAGGTCTCACACCTGTGAAATCGGCTCAGTGCACGGTAAAGATCTGATCATCGCTCCTGTGCTAATTTCTTTTTTTCTGACCAGTAGCAACAGTAAGTAGAAAACTGGTTTCTAAATCTTCTGGGGCTCAGCCCACCCTGCCGGCCATTTTTTTTTTTTTTTTTTTTTTCATGCACTGGCTTTCCCGTTTTCTCAAACTACTACACACTTGAATTGCAAAGCAAGTCCAGGTGTGAGCTCAGACCCAGCCCAGCGCCTTTGCCGTGACAGCTGGCCATTCTTTAGCGTGTGCTGATTGTATACACTTTAGTGCCATTTCGAGAATGACAATTGCTTAGGCAATTAGACCTCTCCCCATCATAAAGCCTAATGCCTTTAGCAGTGTGATGGAGCCACGGGTTGTATCCCAGATGTCAATCAGGAATGCCACCTCAATTTCCCCACATAAGTACCATTCTCTCTTACCCTCCTTTTGACATATACTCTCTAAGCTGTAAATTACATATTTCACTATTTTCTTTATAATTCTTGTTTGCTATTGGTTTTGATTCATATCTGATTTCATCCACATAAAAATATCAAGCAAGCTACATAATACAGTTTGGCTTAGATCCTGCCTCTAGGGCCAGACTTGGTTTGACTTCATTTATAGCAGAATAAGTTCAGTCATTCCTGGGTTAGCCACCGTTATGTGGGTACCTGCATGTACACATGAGGCAAACGGAAAGAAGTCTCAGCATTCTAGATTAATCTGTCATGCTACCTGCGGAACCAGGCAAATCGTTTCACCTCTGATTCTCGGTGTCTTCTTCGTGGCATGGACTAAGAGTATTTCTTTGAGCCAGGCATGGCAGCACATGACTTTAATTTCCGCACGAGGGAGGCAGAGGTAGGTGGATCTCTGAGTTGGATGAATATTTCTCTGCAAGATCTTTCCTGGATTAGTGAAGATACCGCACAGAAAGGCTTTACAAAAGCCACATAGACGTTAACTCTCAATGAAGAAATGAGGATGTGTGTCTGTGCTCCCGTGTGAAGCCACACCCTACTTGGATTCTTAGCAGTCAGTCCTGATGCTTTCCCTTTCCCTTTCAGTTCTTGGGACACAAGAGTGACTATGGAACAGAGAGCTCATCTCTCCAGGGCATCACGTTTGAGGGGGTCCTGCTTGAAAGGACGTTACCTCTCAACATCTTATTTTAATTAGTGGAGATGATGGTTCACTCTGTAGCCCAGGCTGACCTGGAATTCACAGGAGTCCTCCTTCCTCACCTTGGTGTGAGGCACGGTTCTTGCACTGTTTTAAATTCTTCTTTAAGGAAGTCACCCAGCTTCAGGAATACAAGAAAATATTACTTGTACCCTTCTTCTTCTTCTGTTTGAACCAGTATGGAATTACCTGATTTAAGCGTTCATGCTCCTTACCACAGATGTGCCTGACCGATGCTCTATTCCAAATAAACTATCAGAAGGTGACATTTTTCTGCCACTTAGAAAATATAGCAGATTGTGGTACAAGCCTTGAGGCATTTACAAACACAAGGCTCCTAAGGGGACACCCTCACTGGACTAAATGCATATTTCCTTAGAGGGCCTGCTTAAAGACCCACGCCAGTTTTTGTTATGTCCAAAGATATTTATGAAAAGATTAATTACAGCACGTTTGAATCACACATTGTGTCTAGTTCCTCTTAGCATAGATCAGAGCACATAGTAGGTGTTTAGTGGGAGGCTGTTGTCACTGGTGTTATGCTTTTGAAAGGTTGAATGGAAAAGAGTACTTAACACAGTATGGAGGACATGTTTTCGCCTACATGGGAACCTGGACTCTACTCTTGGCAGTCTTCTGAAATGCATGGTCTGCTGTTCTAATGGAGAGAGAGAGAGAGAGAGAGAGAGAGAGAGAGAGAGAGAGAGAGAGAGAGAGAGAGAGA
>NC_034594.1:157027921-157029047 GCF_900095145.1 Mus pahari | reverse complement strand
GAGAGAGAGAGAGAGAGAGAGAGAGAGAGAGAGAGAGAGAGAGAGAGAGAGAGAGAGAGAACTTTATAGTTCAACATTTCAGGCACATTTTAGAACTAGAAAGGAAGTGCATTGGCAAATAGTGGAAGAAGTTAAGCTTAAGGGTTCCTCACATGTAAGTGACCACACCCTGTGGTCACTGGATAGGAACACAGCATCTGAGAACTTCAACTTGAGATAAACGATCAAGTCCACTACTCTTTTCTCTGGCCAAGGAACCAAGGCTATCCCATGTAACTGCTGGAGACTCCACACCAGACAGATGTTCACTGTGCCTCCTTGATGATTATCATCAGAGAAGCTTTACAGAAAAAGTTGACTGTATCATTTTATGATATAGTGCTGTAACCGGCCGTATGCAATCATCGGAGACTGAACTTCCACAGGGGAGACCTCTCAGAAACCACACCTTTATCTGAGGTGCTGCTGAAACGGTCAAAAGCAAAGTTTCCTATTTAGCATATGGTTCTTGCTAAGGTACTAAAATCTTAACAGTTTATCTAGAAGAAACAGAAACGCGGAGAGTACCAGTAAATTGATGATAAAACAGTTCATAAGGAAGAAGCGTGGGACGTTACTGCTGTCAGTACAATAAAACTGAGGTAAGATTACAGAATGCAGATCAAGTACAAGCCACCTGCTGGGCAAGCCATCTTTATTATGGTTTTAAAGTGCCCGGGCTACTGGTGGAACCAGTTAAAGCTGTTTATACAAAAGCTTATTGGAGAAAGGCCAGAATATTAAGGGAGAAAGCAATTGCAAGCGCATTTAGATTGGGACAGAGATCCATAATACAATCCATATAACTTAGACCTGTCACCTGGGACTAGTCTGTAGTTAAAAGAGATGACCAAGAGATACCAGGCAATGGCCTTATGGGAACCTCAGAATTTGAACTGTCTGGATGCAGGAAGAGCCAATCAAAATGTCATCTTGAACTTTTGTCTGTCCTCCTTGGCTCTTTCAGAGGTGCTGAGAAAGGCACCCAGCCTCAGCAGGCTCGAGATTTGCAAGTGAATGAGTGACAGGTGGCGTCAAGGAAGCCACCTGAAATGTGAGTGGGAAAACATTTAAAGTGGGGGGGGGG
>NC_034594.1:157020216-157027864 GCF_900095145.1 Mus pahari | reverse complement strand
GTGTGTGTGTGTGTGTGTGTGTGTGTGTGTGTGTGTGTGTGTGTGTGTGGGTATTTATTGGAGATTTAAACTCAGGTGCTCCTGGCAGCAAAGCAAGTGCTTCTATCCACTTAGCCACCTCTGCAACCCCCAAAGCTAATATTTTATAGTAACAATACTAGTGTAAAACACAAGGGGATAGTTCACTTAGCATGTTGTCTGTCAAGTCAAGTACTGAAGTAGCAAGGCTATTAGACAGGAGGTTATGTTCCATTATGCTCCATTTGTAGTCACAGATGCCAGGGGGAAGATAACCAGCTCCTAACCAATGTCTTATGTTAGGGTGGCTGCCACGAAGCACTCAAAGGATCGTCCCCCTTTCCTTGTGACACTACTACAAGGTCACGGTTTGGAAGCTGTCATGAGGCAGGTGCCTCCAGATCTGCACATGTATGAATCTATATGCAATGGTTGTCCCTTTATTTGTAGGTCATACTACCCATGTTTAATTTCCACCTGCATTTTCCAGCACTGCCAATGCCACATCCATAGACCACGGCCAGCTTTTCTCTGCCCCGGGTTTTCACTGCTGTGTGGTGTTGTGATGCTCAGGCTGTTGACTGAATTTTAAGAAGAGGCCACACAACCTGGTTGTATTAAGTTTGCCTTCAGTCCTGAGTGCAAAATCCTGGGCCTTGTGAATCTAGACAAGTGCTAACCACTGAGCAATTCAGGTTTTGAAGACCGTTCTCTGGGCTTGATCTCCCAGCTCCATGGCTTCTAACATACCCTTATTGTGTAATTCCATTTTAACCCTCTCCACCTTGACGTGGGTTCTGGGGGGGTAGAATTTAGGTTGCCCACCTTGTACCACAACAGCCTTCACCCACTGAGACATTCTGCAGGTCTTGATGTCAGGCATTGTTAGTACCTCCGATTTAGTACATCTGTAGTTTTTGTGAACTTACATTTGAAGCTGCTGTCTCTGTCACACCTGATCAATTATTTGTTCACAGACGACTGCGACCTGTTCATGCATGCTTCTTTGTATATTTTCAGCATGTTTCCCATTAAATTCTCCTAAAGGATGGTGCTGTTTATGGCTGGAAATTATTAGGTGAAGAACAGTTGCTTTGAACAGTGCCTGTTGGGCACGTGCTACTCAATAAATGTGTGCCGGCTGCCACTCTCCCACGGAATAAATAATTGATAGCTTCTAATCAAGGTCTTTGACTCTTCAGCATTTGAACCTCTTTATTCTCAGTTTGAACTCACAGAGAAGGGGTTATGCACCAGACATGTAATGTAAGCCATTTATACAAGCATGCATTCCTCAGTATCTACATCTGAAAATACAAAACAATGCTGAAATTAATTTTATAATATATTTTAGTTAATTTAATATATAAAATGTTTACATTTTAATACACAGTGCATGTCAGTTGATGAGACACCTTACATCTTTTCTTTTCCTACTCTTTAAAACATATACATTTGCTACTTAGAGTTAAGCCTAAATCAGGTGCTATTTAGTGTGTGTGTCACACACACACACACAGACACACACACAGAACATGTGTGTGGTGCATGTGTATACTACAGGTGTGTAGTGTATGTACCTTACCACTTTGAGACAGTGTCTCTCAGTGAAGCTGGAGCTAAGCCAGCTAAGCATCTGCTGCCTTCACCCCCGCAGTAGGTGGGTACAGTCAGAGTGGCCATATCTGGCTTTTACATGACCCTGGGGATTCAAACTCAGGGCTTTGTGCTTATCTAGCAAGTACTCTTACCTGCTGAGCCACCTCTCCTGTCCTTAGGTGATTCATCTTCATGAGACATACTCGATTTTTGTTTAGGTTTCAGAACATCTGGAGTTAAAAAAAAGTAGATTCCAATAGTAATGTTCTTTCTAAATAACTTTTAAAATGCCCAAACATGGAATCAAACTTGTTTCTGAATTTAAATTATGATGAAATCAATAAAAATTCAAATGACTTCTCAAGCAGGGAGGAGCCAAGAGTAGCTGGTGGGGACAGTAGTGGCCAGTGAAGTTACAAAGTTTCTTCTATGGGGCCATGGTTAACAGCACTCTTCAACCGCCCTCCATCTGGGTTTGGCACATTGTAGCTCCCCATTTTTCTTGTTTTGGCAGAACCTCAATTTTCTTCTCAAACTTTTAAACCACTCTACCTCAGAAGCTTCTAAACTACACATGTCACATTTTTTAATAGCCTCAAAGAGAATTGCTGAAAGTCTTAGAACATTCGCTCTGCCATTTTCACAAAGTCACAGCTATAAAAAGCCACGTAGGAAAATGTTAGTTGTGGGTATTTTCATTATTAAGGACAAAGGCTAAACAGTTTTGACATCATCCCTATGTCCCCTTATGCCATTTTGCAGCAAAAGAGAATGCAACTCTTTTTTTTTTTTAATGGAGGTTTTGTTGTTTGTTTGTTTACCTATGAAAAGTGCATTTTTCACTATATACCAAACCTAGGACTGTGGGTGTTACCACAAATTAAATGCCAGTTTTTAAAGGTAGAGTCATTTTTTGTCTATCTTATTCAATAGAATTATAGTTCTGGGTTATTAAAAATCATTCCCGGAGCTGGGCAGTGGTGGCACACACCTTTAATCCCAGCACTTGGGAGGCAGAGGTAGACGGATTTCTGAGTTCAAGGCCAGCCTGGTCTACAGAGTGAGTTCCAGGGCAACCAGGGCTATACAGAGAAACCCTGTCTTGAAACAAACAAACAACAAACAAACAAAAAATAAAACAAGAAAAGCAAAAAAAAAAAAAAAATCATTCCCTTTGGGTGTAGCCCCATTGCTAGGAAACCTCCTTAGCAATGATATAAAACGGGTCCATTAAATAATAACCACTCAATTTCAATTTCAATATTTGAGCAAAGTGTAGCCGGTGTAGCTAAGAGTTGTTTGTGTGGAAGCCACTGGGCTCAGATCCTAGGCGTCCCTTTGAGCTCTGTCTCTAGCCCCATCTCTCACAGGGGTGAGCTCACAGGTCTTGTGACTGGTACAAGATTGAACACCCCCATCCATTCCACAGTTATCTTCTTCTGTGTCTCGTTAACCTGAGGTAGCTATGATCGTGAATAAGTCAAGTCAGCAGAAGTTTGTGAGATGGAAATACCCGTCAGGGTTACCACAAGGATGGGGACAGGGGATAACATGTGAATAGCCTTTGAAGAATGACATCTAAGCTACTGGTGGAAGCCCTGTTGCATATCCCAGTGGGCGGAGCACCTTCTCAGCAATGCTTGCTATTGCTAGGCTAATGCAGATATAGTTGGAACACAAGGGTCTTCTGTGTTGGCAGGGGTGCTGAGGGTACAGCCTCCAGCTGGTGAGAAAAGTACAAACTCATGCTTCAGCATATCTCGGTGAACCCCGATTTCTGAAGGACTCTAAAAGTGTGCCATTCCCAGAGGCACCCCATAACGCAGGCTGTGGCATTATGTCATTAGCTCCAAAGCCTAAGTGCTAGTTGAACAGTAGAGATGGCCACCAAAGGGGTCTTGTGATTTTCATTTGCTCTGTGGAATTGAGAAGTATTTACAACATAAGATGCTAGAGAAATAAATATGCAGCTGGTGTTCTAGAAGTGACTACATACAGAATATATATATATGTATATATATATATATATATATATATATATATATTCCCTCAAGATATGGGTTTGCTATTTTTAGGTTCTTCTGGCCCATGTTTTAAGGGTCAAGTGTTAAGTTTTCAGAAACAACTTTTAATGAGTCAGGATAGAAACCATCTGGCACAGGACTTCTTCCTCAAATGGATGCATTTGGGAAAGAGGAGTTTCCCATCATCCCAAGATTCTCATTTGAGGTTGAAGAAAGAAAGGGAATAGGGAGATGGTAAAGTTTTATCCTAGAGGCCAAGTGTGCAAAACATCAGAGTAAGAATGACAGCATTGCATCGGGACAAATATGCCCAGGACCTGGAGTGGCAGGTGGATGGGAAGGCAAAGCGGCCGTTTGGAAGGAAGAGTTCCAGACAGACCACAGACAGCCTTCTTACTCTCTCTGAATAAGTAGCCTAAGTGACACTTCCTTGTATCCCAGGAAGTGACGATCAGCCACTGTAGACATCAAGTCTCACCCACTCCAGGGATGCTGTGGGGTGCGGGGAGCCCTCTTCCACACGCTTTCTGGGCCAGCTCCTCGCATGAGGCTTTGTGCCTTTTGTCCACGCCTGCCCCTGAACAACACCTCAGGGCAGAAGGATGCTGAAGGAAGGCTCGGGGCAAACCAGGAATTAAACCAGAGGAGAATTTAAGGATGGGTCAAGTGCAGAGTAGGATGGATGGTACCCAATGCTCCCTCCAGTGAAACAAATAAAAAATACATAAAAAAGGAGGAAGGAGGGGGCTCGTTCTGTATTCGCACGAACCCCATGTGTCCCCAGTGCCGGTTTAAAAGCCACACAAGAATCAACATCAAATCGCAGGACGCCCGAGGTTCTGAGGGGACAGCCAGATCCGCGGGTGGGGCGAGTCACTAATGAAATCCGGCCCGGCTGGCGGAGGCGGCCCCGCATCCCTAATGAGGGAATGAATGGAGAGGCCCCTCGGCTGGCGCCCGCCCACCCGGCGGCGGCCGCCAAGAGCCTCGGGGCGCTGCGTGCCGTGCCGCGCCCGCCGCTCCGCGCGCACCGGCTCGGGCCGCCGAGGGCTCCGGCTGAGCGCGGCGGGGACGGCGCGGAGCGGCGCGCGGGCTCGGGGCCGCGGGGCCCGGCGCGGATGCGGCAGCGGCGGCGGCGACGGCGGCGGCGGCGGCGGCGCTCACCTGAGGCGGCGCGCGGGAGGCGCTGTCAGGGCCGCGCTCGTCGGGCGCCGCGCTGAGGCAGCTCCGGGGCTCCCGCCCTCCACTCAGCCCGCCGCGGCCCTCCGCGCCCGACCGGCGTCCCCGCGGCTCGGTCCCCGCGTCCTCGCCCGCCTTCCCGCCCCGCGGCCTGCGGGAGCCGCGCGCTCCCCGGCGCGGCCTGCTCGCGCGCGCCCGCCCTCGCCGAAGCCCTCCGCGGCCCGCGACCCGCCGGACCCCCGGCTCGACCCCGCCGCCCGCGCAAGATGTCGGCGCGGACGCCATTGCCCACGGTGAACGAGCGGGACACGGAGAACGTGAGTCCCCCGAGCCTCCGGCGCGGCTACCTGGGCGAGCCCGGCCTGACCCCCCTCCCCGTCCTTCCCGTCCCTACACGGGGAGCCCCGGGGCGGCCCTCTGCTCGGAGGGGGTCCTGCCAGAGGGGCTGCGGAAGGTGATGGAGGGCAGAGGGTGGGCGTCCAGGGTGGCTTCGCGAGCACCCCAGCGTTCTGGTCGCGCCCCCAGCCCCCCACCCGAGTGGATGGATGCTTGCTTGGCTGCAGCCCACGAGCCAGCCGAACCTCTTACACCTCGGCTGTCCTGGGATCTTTCAGCCCTTTGCTTTTCTGGATTTTTTTTTTTTTTTTTTTGAGTCCTTTGCAAACATACACCCCACCCCACCCCCGCATTGCCCCATGACTTTGCTTTTTGTAACATCAGGTCCACACTGGGGGGGCACGGCACCTTAGGGATAAAGAGGGCAGTGAAGTAGAGGGGTGTGTGTGTGTATGTGTGTGTGTGGCTGTGACTTTATGTCACTGCAATACTCTCAGTGAGGAGTGGAAGATTTTACTTACAGCTTCTGTAGCCCCAAGGTGAGAAAGAAAAGGTTTAAGAACCCCAGGAAGCCAGCTGTCTTCTTCTCTTCCTCAATTCAGTGTTCGTGACTCAGGGACAGGTTTTAAGTACTTCTCCTCAGAGTGTCACAAGGCACATTTCTCTGAAGGCAGGATTTTTCTGTATCTGATCAAATCTCCCTCAGGAGCTTCTTTGTTTAGTTTGGTTTGTTTATATATATATATATATATATATATATATATATATAATCACGATTGAGATGTTCACTCGCGGTATTTGAAGTCTAACAAACCAAGAGAAAGGCCCATTGTAATTTCATCTTCTGAGACGGACGATTGTGTTCATATGTGTGTGCAGGTTCCTTTGCAGGAAAGGTGGTGGCTTTCTGTTACTGTTGTTTTTAAAATCCTCCGCGACCTGTCAAGGGACCCGGAGGCTCCAGAGAGTCTGGTCTGATTGCTGACAAGTTTTAAGGAGCTAGGGGGTTCTAGGATTTGCGTGACCGACCAGAGAGCTCTCTGGTTGTCTACGTCCCTCATCAGCCCTCCAGTGCTTAATGTACCAGTGACTTCATAGGGATTGTAAAGTGAAAATACTCAAGTGCTTTGGTGTTCTGAGACAAAAGATAGGGGAGGGGAGAAAAGCAGGCTCACTTTTTGAAGGGGCAAATGAGGCACAAACGTGGAGTTTTATCTAGAGACTAGGGTTTCATTTAATATATTTATTTGAAGGGCTAAGAACATAATTCTACAGAGACCATTGTTAGAAGAACTAGGAAGTTGTACCGGAATGCTTTGTCCTCTCCTGTGTCCTACACTTAGAGTGATGAAGACACCAGGGCCGTCACCACCGTCGTCGTCGTACCTTGTTGCTCAATTCGCACTGTGACTGTTGTCTTAGAGATGACACGGCTGCATAATTTTCACTGAAAGGTTAAAGGAGGTTGGAGGAAAAGGTGGCGGTAAATTTTCAAAGGTAAAGATTTATTAAGAACATCCTGGCATTTAAAAGTGACCGTGAGGAGTCAAGCAGAAGATGACCTTTGTTTTAGGGTCAGAATTCTGTGTGTTAACCTAGTGTGGAGAGGCCCCGTGGCTTGGCTGTGTCCTGGGTTTGACTGCTCGGCCTCTTGTTTAGGTGTGTGTGGATAGGGCTCTTCGGGGACGGCTTTATAGGAATAGGCAGCAAGGAATTGTACCACATGCAGCTTCACGCGCCAGAGCAAAAGCAGCAAGGGCACTTTAGAGCCAAGCAGTCGGAGGTTGCCCATCTCGTGGTACCTTCCGAGGACGGTTGTGCTGTGTAAACTCATGTGCTTTGTGTCTGAGCATGTTCTTTCAGAGCCTCTGCATGGTCTTGTTTCTACTCTGGTACAACACAACCCTCTCTGCATTTACCTTACTTTATCTACTATGTCCTAATTATCTCCTCGTTGCCGTGGAAAGCATCCACTCTGCTGTGGCTGTTAATTAATCGATGAGTATGCACTTAACTCTGATTTTGACCTGGAAGGGAATGCAGAAGGGCTTTAGACAAGGCCTCTCCCCACTCAGAGCTGACCGGAGACGTCAATTCAGTCCCAGGTAGTATACAGTCGAAGACCGAGGATAGCTAGGACTAAACTGGCTTTGTAAGTGTTCCAGGTGTTTATTGAAGAGGCCATCACTGGAGGCTGTTAAATGACCACTGGAGTCTTAAATAGCATTATCCATGATCCCTGCCTCCCATCAGTGAAACAGAGTTACCAGCTTGCTTGTCAGTGTATGAATTAATGCCAGCACGGTAGCCAAAATGTGCATTTATTTGTAATCACACAGGACATTTTAAAGTATATCCATACTTATTAAGAATATCTATACAGGGGCCGGGCGAGGTGGCGCACGCCTTTAATCCCAGCACTCGGGAGGCAGAGGCAGGCGGATTTCTGAGTTCGAGGCCAGCCTGGTCTACAAAGTGAGTTCCAGGTCAGC
>NC_034594.1:157004978-157020131 GCF_900095145.1 Mus pahari | reverse complement strand
TCTATAAAAAAATGTTTACTTCATATAACTTTTAGATCTTTTTTTGTAAAGACAGTAGCCAAAACACTATTACTCTTAGAAATTAAAATAAACAAATACAGTGATAAAAAAGTATTATATTGTTATTTGCAGGTAACGTAAACATTTCTTAATCGTAACGGTAAAAATTGTGTACACACACACACACACACACACACACACACCCACAATTCCAGGCATGTGTGGCCCTGCTGTCTTATCTATGACTCTGTAGAGCAGAGAAAGAGTTATTCTCTGGGAACATTCAGTGTGATCTTCCAGGAGTGTTCATAGATAAAGGTTTGTGTGTGCCTTGTTGACAGGCCTCAACTGAGTAAACACGACAGGAAACAGTGATTAGCTCTTAAGGCAGTAAACACTCGGCACTGAAGAAGAGGAGACGCAGTACAAAGAATAGAATCCCTGAAAGATGTGTTTCACTTTACGTTGTAACGAGTAAGTCTAGGAAAATAAAAATGTGTTTTTATTTATTTATTTATTTATTTATTTTATTATCAGGCCGTTCTTGGATAATGCCAGTATGGATATAGGAGCTCTACTAAAATATATTACTAAATGTGTCTCTTTCCTCAATGAAGCAATTTTGTAGGTGTTTTGGAAAACCTCCGCTGACGGTTCTGCTTGTGGGTCAGCAATGCCCTGGCTGATTTTCTGTATTGAAAAACAAGGCTGTATACCTTATTAGAGATCAGCATGAAGGAAGTCAATGTGTTTATTTCTTGGGATGTCTTAAAATGATAAATTTGGCTAGGTTCAAAAGCCTTTAGTAAACCTCTTACTGGTATATCCTTCAGTAGACTGGAAATTCATGTGGCAACTGTAACAAGCTGTTCTAGGAACTTAGGTGGCCAGTGGCAGGTTGTCGGTAGTGGCCTTTAGGTGTAGATGGAAAAGCAAGTGGGTTGCAGGTTTTTACCCTCCCCTTGGCCCTGCTCCCTGCATGTGTCCTAGTACCTGGTGTGTGGCAGTGCACTTGCTGCCTGGTCTGTCTCCTGTGCCTGGCTCAGTGACTAGTGTTTGTAAAGATCAGTGCTACAACATTCCCTCCTCAATCAGTAGATTTATCATCAGAGCACATGTGTGATATATGCAAAGGTAGCCATTACAGACACCACCCAAGGAAGGCCGAAGGCTTCAGAGAGTCAAGAGACCTGCCCAAGGTCACACTAGATTTCTGAACTCTTAACCTGTTGCTCTGCTCTGGCTCTGGCTTCTAGGAGGTGGTTTGTTTGGTTTGGGCTTAGAGATTTAAAATGAACACATGTGTACCTTACAGAGGAAGAAGAACGGGATATGCTTTTACCCACTCCTTCTGGTCCCGTGCTGCTCAGTCTCCTGGAGTCCCTGCCCTTTCCCCCTTATCTAACACAAATCCTTCGTGGCTTGGCTTGCTGGCATTTGACAAGACCCCTGAGATGACTGCTTTTGTAGCTGAGCCCTGGTCAGAGTCAAATCTCCAGACTACTGGGGAAGCAAATGCCATTAACATTGTCATTTCTCTGATCTTGGTGTTATTATTCAATCTTCTTGGTTTGTTTTGTTTACGTTTACTTGAGTGTGTGTGAGGGAGTGCCTTGGGCATGCATGTGGAGGTCAGAGGACAACTTTCAGGAATTAGTTCTCTCTTCCCCTCTCTGTGAGTCCCAGGGACTAGATTGTCAGTATTGGTGGTAACTGCTGTTACCTGCCCTTTAGCCATCCCGGTACCCTTCTCGTATCTTCTTTGTTTTCTGAAAGCCTACATGTACAGAATTAGCTATTTTACAAATCCTTCCCCAGATAGTAATCCTCATTCTGTCTATCCGAGGCTTTCCTTTGGAGCTTTGTTCTTTTTCCTGATGAACATCCTTGGAAGTTCTTTTGGTGAGTCGGGCATGGTGTCAGATGCTTGTAAGTAACCTCAGCACTCAGGGTGCGGAGGGAGGAGAATCCCAAGTCTGAGCCGACCTTGAACTGTAGGTGAAGACCCTGCCTCAAAAGGAGAAAAAAGTGCTTTTGGTTATTGATAGCCACTTGTAGTTTTGTTTTGCCCGGGCTGTCCTGAAACTCCTTATGTAGACCAGGCTGGCCTTGATATAAATTTAAAATATAAATATTAATACAATATAAAATATGATATAACATAAATTAATATAATATACATATAAATATTGATATAAATATAAAATAATTATATTTTAATAATAACAAAGAAAAGAGAAAAGCTAGCTTGTCAGTTATCAGATGATTTCTACCAGAAACATTAGTGATCAGTAGACAATGGGGTGCTGTTTTCTGGCCCCTTAAAAAATTAAACCAACAATCTATCTACCTACCTATCTACCTACCTACCTTTCTCTGTCTCTGTCTTTGTCTTTCTGTCTCTGTCTCTCTGTCTCTGTCTCTCTCTCTCTTTGTGTGTATGTGTGTGTGTTTGTGTGTGTGTGTCCAAATATATAACTACAACTTTCTCAGTCCATTTTGTGTTGCTTGCATCTATATGATTTCAGGGCTGGCCTTTTGGTATTGAATAGCAGTTGGGGACTGCTCTGGGGAATCATTTCTCCCTCTCTCAGCATTCCTTAGTTGTCTGTAGTCCTTTGTTTAGGGTTGAACTTTCCATATTAGCATCTCTATCTGTGTCTGTCTCTTTAAGGTCGCCTTTTTTGGTGTTGGGGTTTTACTGTAGTGTGTTTAGGTGTTTGTTCTTTGTATTTATGAGTTCATGTTTTCATAAATTCTGGGTGTCTCTCAACTATTATATTTTTTATCACTGTCTTCCTTCTGGTCCCCTTGTGTCTTCCTTGTTTATTGGCTATGGTAGACCTTGGCTCTCTGAGATCTTTCACATCTTCATATTTCTTAAGAGTTCATTGTTTTTCTAAGCGATGAGCTGTTTAATTGTTACACGCTGCCTTCTGTGGATTCCTGACTTTCATCAGTTTAGAAATGTATCCACTGTGGTTTCTTTGCATCTTGACCCCTTTCTCTCCAGCCTCCCTGATACTTGGTTAGCTATGCTAAGCTTTGACTCTGCCCTCCATATGTTTTAACCCTGATTCATGGTTTCTTTCCTACCTCCTTGCTTCTTTGTAGTACAATCTGTAGTACAATCTGCAATGCAGTTACTCTGCAATGTTTAGCTATGTCTGTTTTCAGTTGCATTTAAATGTCTCCCAACCCATCTGTTGACTTATTTTTTAAAATTGTGTTTAAAAAACACTTTTCATTGAAGAGATCTGCTTTTGTGAATCTTTAGGTATGTAGTATAGTATTGTTACCTATAAACAGTGTGTTAGAACAAATACCTAGTAATTTTATGTTGCACAATTGAAACTTTGCACTTCTTGGCTGGTGACTGCCTTCTCTGTCTTTCCTCTAGTCCCTGGAAAACACCAGTGTTGCTTTGATGATTTTAACTGCTTTAATCATACAAATGGTGTCATGTAGCATTTATCATTTTGAAATCATATTTCTTTTTTTCATATTGTCTATAAGGCTCATTTGTGTTTCAATATATGATGAAATATATTTCTTTTTATGAGTTAATAATATTTTAGTTGTGAGTACATAGTATATTTTATTTATCCATTCATCTGTTGATGCATATTTAGTATGTTTCTACTACTAAAGGTTTCAAGAAACACTGGAATGAAAATACCTCTTGGAGATCCTAATTTCAATTCTTTTTTGTAAATACCAAGAAGTGGAGTTGCTTGGTTACATGTTGTTATAATCTTAATTTGCAAAGGAACTTCCATATTGTTTTTCATAGACACTCCAACTTTTTACATCTTCGACAACAGTGCTCAGGTTCTGATTTCCCTATTTCAACTCAAAATTCTGGGAACTCTTGTTATTTTGGTTTTGACAGTAACAGTCCTGGGCAGGGATGTAGTTCAGTGCAGTTCTCAGACATACAAACAGATAAACAAACAAACATTGCTTAATAGTAGCCATCCTGACAAGTGGTACTTTGTTGGGATTCTGGTGTTTTCTTCATAATTAGCTATATTTACCCCCCCCCTCTCTCTCTCTCTCTCTCTCTATATATATATATATATATATATATATATATATATATATATATATCTGTTGGCCATTTGTTTGTAGTCTTTGGGAAGATATCGATTAAACCCTGTTCATATTCTAAACTTAGGTTGTTTACATATTTGCTATTGAAATGTATGGATTTCCCAATATGATGCTTGGGTAGTGTTTCCAGGTGAGATGTGTGTCTCCCACTCGCTAGGGCTCCTCCCTCTACCTTCTCTGGAGTCTTTGTTCTTTTCTTCTTTATCCACTTTGACTTGGCTGCCTGAGTTGCAGTCACACCCAGTAAGTCATTGCTAAGCCTATGTCATGAGCTTTGTTTCGGACGATTCTTCTAGCTAAATCTTTAATCTATTTTGAACCTTTTTATGTCTGTTGTAGGGTGATGTGTTGATTGTTCAGGATACTCACAGTCCTTTATGAGTCTGAGGTTGGTTTTCTATTTCTACAAAATCATGCAGTTAAATTTTGACAGGGATTACAATGGATCTGCAGATTGGTTTAGGTACTTATGGACATTGCAACAGTATTAATCTTTCTAATCTATGACTATGGGCTGCCTTTCCTTTTTTCCCTTAATTTCTTTCAGCAATTAAAGTGTGTATTGACTTTGGATCCTGGAAGGCTTTTGGATTTGTATGTTAAGTTTAACAGGTTATTTTAGGACATAGGTGGGGGGTTGCACCTAAGATCGTCGTATCTACAAACTTATTTCTGCTCCCTCCTTCCTAGTTTGAAAACCTTCTTTCTTGTTTGGTTGAGAGTTCCAGGAGTGTGTTGAATAGAAAAGGTGAGGGTGGTCATTTGCCATTGTTCTGATCTTAAAAATAAATAAATAAATAAATAAATAAATAAATAAATAAATAGAAATTGTTTGTTCTGTTCTGCCATTAACTGTGATGTGAACCGTGGACTTTTCATGAGTGGTCTATATTATACTGATACAACTTCCTTTCCTCCCAATTTGTTGTGTGTTGTACTGCATCTTGCCTGATGTAAATGCCTGCATATAAAATCTGTATCTATTGAAATTATTATAGAGTTTAATTTTTCTTGTGTTGCTACGGTGTACATCACACTGACTTTGTATCTCAGGAGTGACTACGGAGGATGAGCCTTTGGCATGCTGTTGATTTGTATTTGCTTGCTTTCAGTGCTTGTTTTCAGGACTTTGTGTCTGTCTGCATTCACTAGGCATGTTGGCCTGTGGCTCTCTTCTCTTACAATACCTTATAATACCTAGTTTTTGGTGTCAGTGTAATGCTGGATTCATAAATGAGTTAGGAAGTACTTTCTCCTCTTTAGATTTAGGAGAGCTCGGGAAGACTAGGAAAGAAAGGTGCTACGATTCTTGGTTAAACAGTTGCCGGCTGCTGACATCGGCAGTGAAGCATCTGCGAGCCTTTCCTTACTAGAAGGCTTCTGATCGCTGATTCACTCTTGGACTACTAGCTCTGTCTAGGTTTTCTATGTCTCCATAATAGAGTATTTGTAGGTTCATTTGAATTCTCCAGAGAAATGTGCTTAATATCAACAAACTTGTGTACTTTCCAGTTTTACTTCTGTCCCTTGTTTCTGTTTCATGCACTTAGAGCAGGAAAAATACATGGTATGAAATCAATCTTTTTTTGTTCATTTTATTTTTTTAATTTTTAAGGATTTATTTATTTTTTATTTATATGGATACATTGCAGCTGTCTTCAGACACACACTAGAAGAGTGCATTGGATCCCATTACAGATGGTTGTGAGCCACCATGTGGTTGCTGGGAATTGAACTCAAGACCTCTGGAAGAGCAGTCAGTACTCTTAACTGCTGAGCCACCTCTCCAACCCATGATATCAATCTTAAATTTGTGCTTTGGTGTGTGTGTGTGCGTATGTGTGTGTTAAAATGTTATTTTTCATGAAGAATGTTCTGTGTGTTCTTAATGAATGATGGCAGTTGTTGGATATGTGGAACATTTTCCTTTTTTCTCTTGTTGTTTTTTTTTTCTTTTCATTTTCTTTTTTCTTTTTCTTTTTTTTTGAGACAAATATTCTCACCATGTAGTCAAGGCTAGTCTCAAACTTGCAAGCCTCCAACCTTATTCCCCCCCCATTGTTAGGGTTATAGATGGGTCCCCCCATGTCAGGGTGGAATGCTTTTGATATATCCATTTGGTCTGTGATGTGTTCAAGTCATCATTTCCTCATTGATTTTCTGTCTGAATGCTGTCTCCATTACTGCATGTAGAATATTGAAATCTGTGACTATTGTGTTGCTGTCTGTTTTTTGTCTCTGGCTCTGTCAATGTTTACTTTATACACTTAGAGTCTTATGCTGTTGAGCACATTTATATTTGTAATTGTCATGTCTTCTATATGTGATCCTTCTGTCATTATGTGATGCCCTTTCTTTGTCTTTATGGCAGGTTTTTACATTTAACTTCTATCTCATCTGATATAAATATGGCTAACCCAGTTCTCTTCAAGTCACTGCTTAAGTGGGATATCTTTCTCTGACTTTCAGCTTACAAATTCTTTTTTTTTTTTTTTTTTTTTTTTTTTTTTTGTGGTTTTTCGAGACAGGGTTTCTCTGTATAGCCCTGGCTGTCCTGGAACTCACTTTGTAGACCAGGCTGGCCTCGAACTCAGAAATCCGCCTGTCTCTGCCTTCTGAGTGCTGGGATTAAAGGTGTGCGCCACCATGCCCGGCCAGCTTACAAATTCTTAAAGGTAAAGCAGGGTTCTTAGCAACAGCATTTGGTTGGATCTGTCTTTTATTGAAGTGTTTGATCCTTTGCATAACGGAATAACGACTGATACTATTTTAAATTATTTTGTCAGACCTGTTTGTCCTTTTCTCTGTTGTTCTCCTCCTGTGTGCTTCATTAATTTTCACAGAGACATCTGCAGTATACCACATTCTGTCAGCATCTGAGCCCAGTCCTCCAGCCGTCCCCGTCAGAGCATTGACCCACATCCCAGTCTTCCCTTTCCTCATCTGTTTAATTTTAATCTCATTGCTTTTATTTGTAATTTCTGAAAGATCTAAGATTTTCCTTACTCTGTCTTTGAAATAGTCTCTTAGTCATTGCTTACTTTTTATGATTTCATTTTATTAAACATTTGATATCTAAGCATTTACATTCTGTTTCTGGAAATTCTGTCACCTGAAGCTCCTGGACATTTATTTATTATTTGTGCCCATGAATGCCTGTCACTCTGGTGGTTTTGTTTCTGGTTTGTTTTTGTTCGATTGATTGTCCATTCTTTGTTTTTGATTTTGTTGTTGTTTTTCTGTCTCCTTTTTGGATGACAAATTCCTGTTTGCCTAATTTTATCTGTGCGAAACTTGGGGGTTGAAGAATGACTTTCTCCAGAGGCCTGCATCTGCTCTGTGGGAACCTGTTGACCAGGGACCCTCTTGTTCAGTCAGGGCGTTTGGTCTAGTGGAGGCTGCAGGGCTGAGAGTTTGCCCCCCCCCCCCCGGGCAGTTCTGTCTTCTGTGGTTACTTTCCACTGGTCTGTCTTTCTTTGTTTCTTTTAAAAATGTTTGTTTGTTTTTGTTTTGCCTTTGGATGTTTCTTTTTCTTCCAGTTTCACAATGCATTAAAAGTATGCGTTTCCTGTTCCCCAGGAGGTTTCATATTATCTTGCCTCTTCAACAGAGAAAGGAGCCAGGAATGAGGTTTTTGGAAAAGCTTCATGTGATTTTTAGGAACCTAAAATGTGTCATTTATGAGACACTTCTACTGCACACTTAAAAATGTATACAATTTTTGTTTCCAAGTCTTTTACTTCAAATTTTTAGATTTAATTTGTTCTTTGAAAATCTTGTGTATGTGTAACACATCCTAATTGCTCTCACTTCCAGCCCTTTCCAATCTCCCTCCCGCCCCTGCCAACTCCCCTTCTCCTGACAAAATCTTTTCCATGTTGAAGTCATTTTGTGTGGTAGCTCAAGACTTTTAACTAGGGCCGTGTTCGTGACCATGGGTTTAGAACTGTACTACTGAGCATATGGACTTACCAATGGGACAGTGACTTACCTCTTCCAGACCCTGCCAATAGCTTAGCAGAGAAGGGCCGGGCCGGTTGAGCCCACTCCCTACCCATACCCACTGTTGGCAGGGCCAGCCTTGACCACATTGCTGCGGTGATTGCAATGCTATGTCTAGAATGTGGCATTTCACAGCTCTTCTTTCTTTACCTGAACCTTAGAGGGGATGGTGTGTCCATTCTAAAATCATAATTGAGTTTTGGAAACATTTTGTTTTAGTTATTAAATGATTGACTTTCAACAATTACTGTTTGTCATCAGGAAGGTAGTAGTTTGCTAGCAGAACTTTCGCTGACATTTATAATTGATAGATTATTAAAATCTGAATATCGTAATAAATTAAGTGTAATTAAATATGTGGCCTACTATAAACCCACTTCTGTGAGGTGCTTTCTTGTTGAAATCAGGTATTGCCAGAAAGAGAGCTTACAGCTTTCTGCCCTTCAGTTTTCTGTCTCGTGTTACTAAACCTAGACCACATCAAGAGTCATTTAATTGTGCACTGTCTCTATTGTTTACTCACTACAGAAAAGCTTGCCCTGTTAGGACTCAGCAGGCTCAGATGGTTTACTCTTTGTTTTAGTGCACTGTTTTGTAGTGTGCGTCATCTGTAAGGTACCTCATATGTAGTTTGTGAGTCGCTGTTCCTATGGGAGTCCATGATTAAACAGTTTAGTTTAGAGGCCCTTGAGCTAAAGTTTAGAGGTTATGCTGTAACCATTGTCAGACTTTAGCCTTATTCTAGACTTGCCCGTTGTCAACTCTCTTCCTAATTGAAATGGGGTGAATACCAGTGTTGCGTCTGTATATTTCCTAAATTAATATTTTCTATAGTCTATTAATGATTTAATGAACCAAAGTCCATTTTCATTTATTACCAGTAATGATGAATTCATGAGGGGGAGATTGTTCCTAATTCACATCCTGATCTCTCAACAGAGCTCTCTTAGAGCTTTTCTAGTTTAAGGCCCGGGGATACTTCCCCAACCCTCCTGCTTCAGGCATCCACTCAAAAAGCACTGGTTCNTGTGCCGATGGGGACTGTACAGGTCCACCTTTCATTGTAGACATTGTGAGGGATTGTAGCCAGTGGCTTCAGCAAGTAGAGAGGCAAAAATGATGACTGTCTTTTCACCGGCAGTGACAGCTATAGAGAATGCCAGGCCCTTGTCTGGGTTGGAGGTCACACAGGAGCTGCATGAGGCACTTGGGGCTCCCAGATCAAAGGGGTTAAGGAAGAACCCACTTTCTTCCCTCCATTTTCCCAGCTCTGTGTGGCTAGCCATGGAGACTGGATACCACATGGAAATAAAAGACCAGACACACCCAAACACTAGGCGAGCCCCCACAGTGCCCTGGGTGCCTCGGCCCTCCTATCAGCTCAGGCTAAGGCATAAACAGCCTAGGCACTGCCCAGGATCTTCATGACCTGCTGGAAAAGGGCATGGTGACAGGGTTAGCATGGCTGCCGCCTTCCTCTGGGGTCAGAGGTACAGCTTGCACTGCCTGAAAGGTTTTCTTCTATTGCCTTTTCTATTTGCTCCATCGTAATTGAAAATGGTTAGGAGACAAAAGCAATGAAACCTGAGCGAGCCCTGCTCTGGAGGACTCAGCCCAGAGGGAGCAGGGCACAGAGGCAAGTGAGCTGTGTAGAAAGCTACAGCTCCTCCCTGTCATGTGACTGAGGAGAATCGGAGGCAAGGGCTGCTGGAGTCACTGCTGAGACAGAGGGGACAGGGCAGGAGGCAGAGCCTCACGTATTTAGAAAGGGAGAGGTCTGGACAGAGAGTAGAGGGGCCCAGTATCCTTAGCAAGAACTAGCCCAGGGAGCACCCAACCCTGAGGAGGCTTTAGTGGAAGGTCAGCTTGTTCAACATGTACACTTGGAGCCTTTGTGCCATGAACACCCCAGACTTGAAATCCTGCAGACTTCTCTGCCGCCCACGGAAACAGGCTTGGGGAAGAGTCAGTGTCTGTGACAGCTTGCCCATGGCAGTTGGGCCTCTCAGAGCTCAGCTAGGTGTTCTGTCTGCCCTGTGCTTGCAGGTCAGCCTTGGCCCAGGACTTCACACTAGACACTAGTGAATGCTATTCAGGAGCTGACGGAGTAGTGTGCCCTCTCCTGCACTGTTTCGTCTTAGTCGCCTTCCATGCCCTCAACCCTTCATGCTCCCGTTGAGCAAAGCCTTTCTTCCACACTGTAGCATTGAAGTATCTTTGGATAAAGTCTTCCTCATTGTTTTTTCTTTTTAAAACATTTCTTTTATTTTTGAGATTATAATACAATTACGCCATTTCCTTTTCCCTTTTCCCCCACCTTCAGACCTTCCCACACACCTCTCCTCCCATACACCCCTCCTTGCCATCTTTCAAATGAATGGACTCTTTTTCATTAATTGTTGTTATATGCATGCGTGTGTGTGTGTGTGTGTGTGTGTGTGTGGTGTACATCCTTAAATGTAATCTGCATACTGTTACTCTAATGTTTGGTTTCAAGGCTCACCATTTGGTATTAGATAAGCCATTGGTCTGCTCCTTCCTAAGGAGGTTATTTTCAGACACATAAGAATTGAATACATTTTTCTTTGTCATTAGTTAAGGGACGATTCCCATTTCATAATGGAATCCCAAGTAGGTCTCACTGTGGTAGTGTGTATTAGGAGCAAGGTTAGAGAACCCCTAGCCACCTTCAGTCACTTAGTGCTCAGAAGGAAGTTTCTGTGGGCTTAAAAAAACGAAGACAAGCTGACACAAAGGGGCTGGGATTTAACCTTCCTATAGCTGTGACCCTCTAATACAGTTCCTCATGTTATGGTGACCCTCAACCATCAAATTATGTTTGTTGCCACTTCATAACTGTAATTTTGCTACTGTTATGAGTTGTAATGTAAATATCAGTGTTTTCTGATAGCCTTAGGCAACCCCTGTGAGATGGTTGTTTGATATCAAAAGTTGAGAACCACTGGGTTAGAAAGGGTTGCAGAAGTTGGTGACATGCTGTCAGCCTTTCTGCTTCTAGCCTGTTGAATACAGTCAACCTAGGAGGAAGATTGTTTACCTGCTTTTTCTCTGAGCTGGACTGTGTTTATAATACTATCTCTTATCTTCGTTTAAGAGTGGCATCGTTGCTTTTCAAGGGCAGTTTCCCAGTCTGTTTTCAACAGAAATCAGGAAGTTGGGATGCCAATGAATTGGCGGCTAGTTTCTCTACCACAAGTCATGTAACTTGTTCTCTTGAGGTTCTTACCTCTCACTGTGGTACATACTTAGGAACTATCTTGTACACTTCACAGAAATGCTGTATAACCGAATAGCAGTACTAATTGATGTTATTGCTCCATCCTGATTCTTTATGCATAACTACTTGAATATCACCATTTAGAAAGAAATGTATGCACCAGGGGACAGTTGTTTAAACTGAGGCTTAGTGTTGGCGATGGAACCCAGAGCCTCAGGTATGCTATGTCAGTGCTTTGTACTGAGTCACAATACCTAAACGACACCTAAGAAGGAGTATCTGGAATACAAACAGCTGCTTCACCTACCCCTCTACCCCCTTCTCCAGGAGAGGGAGGAAACAAGATGGTGAAAGAATGTAAGAAGGGGGAGGTGGCTCTGTTCCCCGGATCCAGTCTTACTCGCCTTGCTGATTCTACCGTGTATGTCATCTGTGACAGGCTTTCAAACCGAACTGTAACTTTAGTAAGTCTATTCTACATGTAATGATGGACTCTTTGAGACCAAGACCTTAGGATTGCCCCCACAATCAAGCAGTGGTGACCACAGTTTGCAGAACTGCCCTTGCTGCTTTAGAAACAGCCAGAACACACCAGGAAAGTACCTTCTCTTTTTCACAAGTGCATGTGTGCTGTGTACAGAATATCTATGCTGGAAATGCATGCAATTAATCTCTACTTGTTTTCTGGAAATAATGAAGGATTTAAAGATCTAAGGTAGCGTCACATGGACACATTTAAAAATGTTTTAGCACAAGCAGGGAGGGACACTGTAGCAGTGCATGTGTCAAAGCACACATGATGTCAAAGGACAGTTTGTGCGAGATGCTTCTCTCCTCCTGTCACGCTGGCCCATCCTAGGGGTTAAACTCAGGGCGAGACACAATACTTACCTCTAACGTTCTGGTTATTGTTTTTTGTCAACTTCCAAGGCGTGCTGGATAGAGACCTCTTTCACTGTGTTCGTGTACATAGTTAAAGTCACCAACTGAAAATCCAGGACATTAAAAAATGATGTGCACATTGAATAATTATTGGATTTGCTAGATTAGGTTAATGTAACTGAATTGAAGGTCCTAGAATAAAATTTTGACTGCTATAGTGTTAACCAAATATAATGATTTAAAGAAAAAAAAACACCTTACAATTTCAGAGGTGAATCTGCTATAACACTTTGGTACTGTGGGAATAAAACCATGAGGAAGTTTGCAAGGGAATTTAACACCATATTTTTAGAATTAATTTAGGCAGATGTGTTCACTTATTCTCTGGAGACTCGGTTGTATAAACTGCACTGTCTCCTGGCAGGCTGTGGTGAGTGAGGACCTCCCAGAGGAACAGTTTGGCGAGTCTGGGAATAGCCGGGAGAGGAGCCTCTAAGCTACAAACTCACCTAGCAGCTCCCCGGTGTCGGCCTGAGGCTGACCTGAGGAGACCAGAGAGAGCGGCTCTCGGGAATCTCGGTCTGTAAAAGCCAGACCCTGGTAACCTGGAGAAGTCACTTCTTTATGCCACAGGCTTAAGGGTAATCAGAGAGCCTGTCTCCTGAAGTAATGTGGGCTGTGATTGAGCGCTTATTATAGAACCTCTGTAAGCGGCTGCTGCCGCTGCTGCTGCTGCTGCTGCTGCTGCTGCTGCTGCCGCCGCCGCCAGGGCCGCCGGTTGTATTACAGTTCCTACACCGAGACAAAAAGGCTGGACATGTAAATATGTCAGCATTTCACTATATCTGTCTCAGGGTGACAGGATTATACATCATCTTCATTTTTAAAGAACTTTCGGGTTTTTGCATCTTGAGTGTATATTACTTTGTATACCAAAACGGCAATAAATTTATGAACCGTAACTCTCTGGTTTGCTGATGCTTCATTGAATGTAAGAAAGTCAAAGTGGAGGTTAAGTGGCTGGAGCAGGGAAGGCAAGCCTTCTGTAGAGAGTTGTGGAGTGCAAGAACGGCCTTGGTGGGAACGGGCGCACCTGGGCTCTTATGTGATGCTTAAGAGCCCACATTTTATAGAGCAAACACCTCTGTATTTATCACTGTCTGACAATAAGGTGTGTAACTTTAGGCACATTTCCTTCCCTGAGGGTAAGGCACATCTAACTGGATGGCTGTCTGTTTGTTAGGCTCACGTAACATACTTTTCAATAGTAAGTACTCAACACGGGAACCAGAGAATTGGAGAGCCAGGACCAAGGTAAAGAGAATCAGTTGCTGATGAGTGCACCTCCCCTCTGCCCCAAATCCTTGCTTCTCCACACTTGCCTTTCCCCGTATGTTCTCCATGTTTGTGATAGTTTGTATATGTTCGGGCCAGGGAGTGGCACTATTAGAAGGTGTGGCCCCACTGGAGTAGGTGTGTCACTGTGGGTGTGGGCTTTAACACCCTCATCCTAGCTGCTTGGATGCCAGTCTTCCACTAGCAGCCTTCAGATGAAGATGTAGAACTCTTAGCTCCTCCTGCACCATGCCTGCCCAGATGCTGCAATGTTCCCACCTTGATAATAATGGACTGAACCTCAGAACCTGTGTAAGCCAGCTCCAATTAAATGTTGTCCTTATAAGAGTTGCCTTGGCCGGGCGTGATGGCACACACCTTTAATCCCAGCACTTGGGAGGCAGAGGCAGGCGGATTTCTGAGTTCGAGGCTAGCCTGGTCTACAGAGTGAGTTCCAGGACAGNATTTCTGAGTTCGAGGCTAGCCTGGTCTACAGAGTGAGTTCCAGGACAGCCAGGGCTATATAGAGAAACCCCGTCTCGAAAAACCAAAAAAAAAAAAAAAAAAAAAAAAAAAGAGTTGCCTTGGTCATGGTGTCTGTTCACAGCAGTAAAATCCTAAGACAGAAGTTGGTACAGGGACCAGGGTATTGCTGTGATAGGCCTGACCATGCTTTTGTTTGGATGAATGTGAATTTGGATTTGGAAAGCCATGGAATGTCTTAAGTGGGGCTCAGTGAGCCATCCTAGTAGGAATATGGAAGACTTTGTTGCTGTGAGTGACTTGAACTGTGCAGACCTGGCCCAAGGGGTTTCAGAGGAGAGGAATTTCTGTATGTGGCATAGAGACTGTTGTGTGGTGTTTTGGTGAGGAATGGGGCTGGTTTTGCCCTTGTCTGGAGACTCTACTTGAGGCTAAGGTAAAGAGATTTATATTAATTGCATTGACAAAGGAGGTCTCAAAAAAAAAAAAAAAAAAAAAAAAGCCTAGTAGAGACTTTGTTCTCTGGTTAAGTCTCATGAAGAACATTTTGAACAAGCTTAACAAGCTTAGAAAGGAAAAATATAAAATGTATGGTTTGAATATTAAACGGGTACCAGGAAGTGAAATGCAGTCGAATCCTGTCTTCTAGGAGATAGCACATGAAGGGAGTGGGACCCTGGGGCAAGATCCTACCCAGCTAAATTTAGATCCAGGCATGGCTGTACAAACCTTTAATCCCAGAAGATAAAGCCAAACAGATATCTGAGTTCAAGGCCAGCCTGGGACAGAGCAAGTTCTAGGTGAAGAAAAACTTAAATCCAGGTTTGGTGGACCACACCTTTAATTCCAATGCTTAGGAGACAGGCATGCAGATCTCTGAGTTCAAAGTCAGGCTACAGAGCAAGTTCCAGGACAGCCAAGCTTAGGCAATGAAGGATCTGGAAAAGAGGAAGCTAGTGATAATGTAATAGAATAAGAGGACCATATTCCAGCTCCTGCAAGTAGCAGAACTCGGCAGGTTTGGCCACATGGCTCTGGCTTTAGAGTCAAAATAGAAGGGACTACTGGGACAATTGATGCTGGTTAGCTGGAGCTAAGAA
>NC_034594.1:156967722-157003828 GCF_900095145.1 Mus pahari | reverse complement strand
TGGACCTGCCTGTAAGACACACATACACCAAAGAAGAAGAAGAAGAAGAAGAAGAAGAAGAAGAAGAAGAAGAAGAAGAAGAAGAAGAAGAAGAAGAAGAAGAAGAAGAAGAAATAGTAGTAGTAGTAGAAGAAGTGTGGTCCTATTGGAGTAGGTGTATCACTGTGGGTGTGGGCTTTAAGACCCTTATCCTAGCTGCCTGGAAGCCAGTCTTCCACTAGCAGCCTTCAGATGAAGATGTAGAACTCTCAGCTCTATCTGCATTATGTCTGCCTGGATGCTGCCAGTTCCCACCTTGGTGATAATGGACTGAACCTCTGAGCCTGTAAGCCAGCCTCAATTACATGTCATCCTTATGAGAGCTGCTTTGGTTATAGTGTCTGTTCACAGCAGTAAAGCCCTAAGACAGTGTTCCTCTGCTGAGTGCACATTTATTTGATTTTATCACTGCTTTAAGCATGCTTGTGGAATCCTACTGAGACATCCTTGATTTCACTGAACCCTCATGCGAAAACAGAACTTACAGGTTGAAGTTAATTTTGATAGTGTCACATGTGTACTAGAATCTAATGTTTTTCTCCTGCTATGCTTTCTGAATCATCATCTTTATATTTTTACTCCTTAGGAATTGTTGGTAATAGCTTGATGAACAAGGTTTAGGGGCTAGTGTGAGAAACTGTTTATTTGTATTCCATGTGTATCTTGCTTCTTCTTAAAGCAATATATTTCTCTTCTATTTTCTAAAAAAATTTGAAGAATTTTTTAATTAGGAAAGATTAATTTCATCTTAGTCAAGTTTATGTATCAGCATAGTAATGACACATGGGAGTCTGACATATATTAATGCATTGGAATTCAGAATTCAGGGAAGTGGGGGCCTGTGAGTGATATAGAATAAGGTTTTCCCTGTGGTATTGTACATGCATGGTTGTGGGAGATGGTTAAGCATTCTGTGTATAATTGCTGCTTCACATGCAGGGATTAGGTGACCTCAGGGCCAGGGCTCAGAAAGGCAAGATGAATGAGGTGAGGGAGATTCAGTACACACCGGGATCTGCAAGGACACACTGGGACAGGTCCGCCCACTGCTTTCTGTCTCCTAAGACAGCACCTGTGCGAGGTGACTGAGTTACCTGCAGGTCACCGATGAGAGGGAGCTGGGGCACCATGTGGCCTGGCCACTACACATGCATGTGTAAGCAGGTATGACAAGCCTGCACATCAGCTATGTCAGACACTGCAGCTGTGTTTGGCCCTGCACTGGCCTTTAGCACCTGTGAATGCTACCATTCTCATTTCTGCCTTCCAAACCTTGTGTAAACTTCTCCTGTGGCCAGTTCCAACCCAAGACCATGGTGAGAAAAGAATTCTGGGAAACTGAGTTCTAGTTCTACTCAGCACACTTGAAACCATAATAGCCTATCCCTTGTCAATATGGCCATCTTTTGAAAGTATGGAATGTCTCTACATTTCTCTAAACCAGATTTATTTTGCAAATAATGACAATAGCAAGATTATTCTTTTGCCTACCATGAAGCAGTGGTTTTAAATAACAAAAGACATCCTAACTCTTCCCTAAAAGGAAGCTAAGGAGTTCTAATGTTAACACTTTAACTTAGATGTTAGGGAAATGGGAAGGAGAATTTCAAACAAAGAAAGAAAAGAATTTGTACTCAGATACATTCATAGCAAAATAAGGAAAAAACATCTTGGAGACCTTGTTTCTGTTTCAGTTGTGTGGTCATAGATAGATTTGTAAACCTTCTACTCTAAGACCGTATGTCTTTGGCCTAAGCAGATTGTCCACTGGTTACAGTTCCTTGCCTGAGGGAGTGAACAAATTCACTCTTCAGGGGTCTGCGCCATCAGAATTCTTGCTTATCTTGGCTTGATATAATTTTCCATTTACTTAGTTCAGGACTTAGAGCAGGATGAGGGGCCCATTGGAGCTCCTTCATGTAAGATGTATTCCACATACAGGTGTTCTGTGACAGAGCTCAGTTTCCTCTTGACAGTCAGGATCAGTCATTCCAGCTAATACAGTAAACTTCATTGCCTGTTGATTCCCTGTCACGGGGAAATTTCAGTTGTAGTTCAGTGGACTATTGTTCTGATGTCTGTTAGAAGCACCCTGTCCAGAATTACCCAGAATTATGGTGATCTGTGAGGGTCATCATTACAGGAGCTACCCCTAATATGGTGCCTTAGTTCTTGCCTGTAGATGATGGACAGGACACATAGCATCATGCATCAGTTATAGATTTGGAATACATTTTGCATCCCGGAGATGCTATTCCAGCTCTGTAAAGCTTTGTCACTGAGCTGGCATTATAACACAGTCAGTCTCCAGGAGGACATTCCAGTGTTTTATCAAGCCAGCTGCATCAGAGTTACAAATTGAGGGATGCAGTGAGACTGGTGATTTCTCCAAACATGAGCTCATTTTCATGCTTCATCTGCTGCAAAACACATTTCTTGCTTAAATTAAAAGCAGTGCTGTGGTAGTGGAAACACCACGACAGGAGGTTTTACTCTGTATGCCTTCCAGCAGACGATTTGTAGTAATACCATGGAAAGAAGACAAGTTCTTGTCTATAGAAAACGTCTATCCAGTAAGGATGATGAGGATAGATAAAGGTCTGTCACAGCACAACAATTAGTGTGCCAGCAGGTAAGTCATAACACCATTTCCCCATCCCCACAATGTATGGTGCTGTTTGGGGAGCCTAGTGTTGTTCTGTGCCATTGACAGATGAGCTTTGAAGAATGCTAGTCTATCTTGCTAGGCCCACACAGCTTCATCTCTGTTACCTGGGCTACTTTATGGACAAGGGTGGGTAACTAGAGAAAGGTGGCTGATGTGCTGGGTGTGAATTACTTTTGAAGACTGCTGTAGATAGGACACAGTTATGTCCACATGCGCTCATTCTTGGACATTGTTTATATTTGCTTTTCAATAAATTTAAAATAAGTTTTATCTTCTAAGTCTGTGGTTGTTCAACAAAGCCATTAGTACCAGTCTCTGAATCCCTAAAGGTTCATACTTCACATTCTGTTTATTTGTAAGAAAACAACCAAGCATGTGTAACATTCTAAGAGTGGCTTACTGGGTAATTTTGCCTCCATGGTTTCTCCTACAGCAGTGAGACTTTAGTATTGGCTACAGTGTCCTACCTGTCTATATTTTGGGCAGCAGGAGTAGAGGGGCAGGTATCAGTATAATATAGGAAACCAATTATAAACAAGGCTTAAATTTCTCTTTATGCTGTGACTTGGTCATAGAGAACTTCCCAGTGAAGCTGTAGATGTGGATTTTGACCCAAATAGGGACCAATGCAGAATAGTATGTCAGGGCATCTGTGCCTATAGAGCCTGCTCAAGCCCTCATATCTACTCTGTCTGTTTGACATGAAACATTGCTGCGGATGCTCTGTTTTTGTCTGGACAGTCAGATGAGCCCCAGGGCTTAATGGGAAGCCTGCAGTGAATAGTACATGGGCAGCCTGTGGTCAACTGATGAGTCTCTACTGCTCTCCAGAAGCAAGCCAGGAGCAGTGCCAGTTATAATCCTGAAAGACACACTCCAAGAATGCTGTCATCCTAGATGGTGGCATCTCTAAAGTTTCAAACCCCCAAAGTATAGTCCTTAAAGGTTAAAATGCTGAATGTTCATCCTAAGAGCTGAAATCCCCAAACTGCATTTCCCATTGGGGAAACCTATTGATGACAGGAATATAAATAAAAATTCTAGGGAGAGTTTTATGATTTCCGATGTGGGAAAGATGCAGGGTAGTGAGCAGGATGGACCTGGCCCAGCTGATGTCTGCAGGAACTGTTAGTGGATCTAAGCTGCATACACTTTGACGAGACTAGCACAGTGATTTATGGACTGGTTGGAACACACTTTCAGGAAGGTGAGACAGAAGACATTGCTGTTTGTTACCAGTATTGTCTTCATCAACTTTGTGATCTGTTTACCCAACGAGTGCAGGTGGAAGCAATGTAAGTGCAAGTTCTGAGGATGGCCATGTCGCTAGGAGGAGCTGCTGCCATCAGGTGTATAACCTCAAGGTGCAGTTAATGATGGGAGCCTCAGCCAGGGCTTTGCTGCCATCTCTACAGTACCAGTGCATGTTCAGCTGTCACATGCATTGTGTGTCAGGGTTTCTTCAGCTTTGACTTTGTCACTGTAGTTCTTGCTCTACTGTCTTAAGTTGTTGGCCAGGCTGAGTATTTTATCCTCACGTCATTTCCAGTGCTGGTAATATACATTGTATGAGGCTATTTATAGAATTCTAATTTCTTTTGTCTATTACTTTTGTTTTGCAAATTTGGGATATTTTATTTTATTTTATGTATTCACCTTTGCTCTCTTCAGACACACCAGAAGAGGGCATCAGACCCCATTACAGATGGTTGTGAGCCACCATGTGGTTGCTGGGATTTGAACTCAGGACCTCTGGAAGAGCAGTCAGTGCTCTTAACCACTGAGCTGTCTCTCCAGCCCAAATTTGATCTTAAAAGTACATTTTCATAATGTTGACTTTGTGTATAAGTGTTTTGTGTATTAAAAACCTGGAAACTTCCTCAACAAATGAAAGGTGTCCTTATTGTCCATCTGCTTTTGTGAAAGAGAAAGATCTTGAAATATGGATGCTTTGGGACCATTTGGGGGCTTGTTGGATCTCTTCAAAAAGACAGTTTGTCACAGTGTTTCAAGCAGATCTGGTTATAAGACTGGTGCACACAATTACCAGTGGTAGTAGAACGTTTATACACTACTTTATGAATAATAAGATTCAGCTAGTTAAAACTATTATGCTTGTATAACTCACTAGTCTACTAAAGTACTTATACATTAAAAAAATACATGCTAATATTGCCTTTTGATTGTGCAGAGTGGCCTATGGAATTGTGTGTGCATGGGTGCATGTGTGGGTGTGTGGGTAAGTGGGTACATGCATGCATGGGTGTGTGCGTGGGTGCATACATGGGTGTGTGTGTGTCTCCATGAGGATGCATGTGGACACCAGAGGCTGAGATTGGCATCATCCTGTATTGTTTCCCACCTTACCTTTGAGACAGCGCCTGTCACTGAACCAGCACCTGCTGATGAGTTAGGCTGGCTGGCCAGGGAGCTCTGGGCTCTGCCTGTCTGCAGGTCCCCGTGCTGGGACGGCAGGTGCCTGTGGTCACACTTAGCTTTCTCTGTGGATGCCTGGGGCTCTGAACTCAAGGCCCCAGTAACACTATATGCACTAAGCTCTCTCTTCTGTCCAGTGTAGTCTTTTAAAATTATTTCTCAGATAACTCACCTTTCATTGTAAATAAGTATTTTTTAAAGGGGGGGGGAACCTTAAACTCTTCCCCAGAATTGTGTTGGTAGGATTTTGACACTTTGAGAATTTAGACTTTAGGAATTTTGATCTTTTAGGACTTCAACATTCTGGGTTGTGGCATTCCAGGTTGTGTTTCAGAGGGTTGCGGCCCATACCTCAGTGCCTGTTTGCTAACAGAGAACCCCAAAAGCCTGTGGTCTGTGCTTTCAGTCACTGAAGGAGCCTGAGTCTACAGTGGGCGTCCGTCTGCATTGGCATATGCTTGAAGCCCTGTCTAGCCTTCAAGTTCAGGAGCACAGCTTCCCCAGGACAGCGTAGGCCTGTCTCGTAGTGCTGCCGTTCCAGCCTCCTTTAAGACTTGGAGTTACCGGGCTGGTGAGATGGCTCAGTGGGTAAGAGCACCCGACTGCTCTTCCGAAGGTCCGGAGTTCAAATCCCAGCAACCACATGGTGGCTCACAACCATCCGTAACAAGATCTGACTCCCTCTTCTGGAGTGTCTGAAGACAGCTACAGTGTACTTAAATATAAAAAATCAAAAAAATTTAAAAAAAAAAAAAAAAAAAAAAAAAGACTCGGAGTTACCTGCATTGCAAGTGAGCTTCATCTTAGCACAGCACAGAGGGTGCCTGCTCAGGACAGACAGCCCAAGTGCAGCCACACACAGGCCCCTGGGTTCTGAGGTTGGTGCTTCTCTACATTCTTGCAGCATTCTTACAGCTTGGCTTGAGTTGTTACGTACAATTACCAGATCCCGTCAGTATGGCAAAATGGACTACCGTGATGCCTTAGGAGATGGAATCAGTGCTTCTCAGTTGCAGAAATCGGGCCTCCTAAGGGATATTTGATGATGTTTGGAGACATCTTTGTTATTCCAAGTGGGAGTGGAGAACTACAGGCATCTAGTGGGCAGAAGCCAGATGTCCTATAAAACATCCTGTCCTGAAAGGCACCGAGCAGTTTCTGTGAGAATGATGTGGTTTGGAACCCCTGCATGCTGAGGGTGCATAACCGTGGACTAGATGGTAGTGAGGTAGGCTGGAGGTGTGTGACAGTTATGAGGAAGACCCCGAGTGAAGCAAAAGCTTTACCTGCTCCTTACTGACACAGACGGGGAGCATTCTTAGTCAGCAGCTACATGCAGGGTGCCAGCGCATGCTGACGTGATCTGAGAAGGAGACCACATATAGAAAAGCGGCTGTGAGTGGAATTAACACAGCTTAAGTTTTGAAAACATATTATCTCAGATTCATCTGTGCTCTACACAGGCCAAATAGGAGATTGAACAGAGATGAGATGGATTAACCGTCCTTCCATCTTTCTCCTGCTCTGCTGCTGGGGACTAAATCTAGGACCTGAGGCTTCTAGAGAGTTATTTCTCCACTGAGCTAAATTCTAAATTCTTTACAGTGACAGTAATCTGCAGTCAGTCTGTCCGAGAGTGGTATTGCTTGTGGCTTCCTATTTGAATAAGGCGCAGGTGTTCTGATCACCTCTACCTGTCCTCCCCTAGTATAATAGCCCTGAGGTCATAGGTCAGAGAGTGGTTATTTAGATCTGGCAAGCTCTGAGCCTATGTAGTTCAGAACTGAGAAAGTAACCACAGGCGGGGCTTGGGCACTGACTGCTGGTTTCACCGTGATCTAGACCTGGGCTACAAACTCTCTGGCCTTTGACTTCCAGAAGCTTCTGAATGAGCCAGGAGAATACAGTGGCATTTAGGGTCTCCAGGAATTGTTAATTTGGACATAATTTGGATTTCCTGCTATATACCTATGCTTAATTTCCCCAGTAAATGGCCACACTTCTCTCTCTGGAAAGCTAGGGAGAAGATTTACAGTTTATTTTGGGGGTGTATAGCAATATCCTTCTTTGACTCCCCTTATTTGAAAGACTCCGATCTTTGAACTAACTCAAGTCTGAGAGTTGTTTGACTGAGGCTATGTTTTTATTTAAATACTCACACTAAAAGTAATACTGTACAATCTTTATGGAAAGTACACGGGGCTGGGCGTGGTGCTGCACACCTTTAATCTCAGCACTTGGGAGGTAGAGGCTGGTGGATCTCTGTGAGTTTGAGGCCAGCCTGGTCTACAAAGCAAGTTTTAGAACAGCCAGGGCTCTGTTACACAGAAAAACCCTATTTCAAAAAACAAAACAACAAACTGAGAGGAGGGGAGACGGGGAAGGGAGAAAGTAAGCAAGCAAGCAAGCACATGGGGATTTATTCTCTGAAAACAGACAGTTCAAAATAATTTGGTCAAATGAAATGCATCGGAATATACATCACTCCTCTTAAAAACAGATCTGACTGGGGCTGGGGCCATGGCTCAGCAGTACATACAACTGGCTGCTTTTCCAGAGGACCCAGGTTAGGTTCCCAGCACTGATGTGGTGGAAAACAACCATCTGTAACTCCAGTCCCAGGGCATTGGACACCTTCTTCTGGCCTTTGTGGGTACGAGGAAGGCACACATGTGATGCACAGGCATGTATACAGGAAAAGCACCCATACATATAAACATTTAAGATCAAACAAAAGAAGTTTAGGCTGTCTAGATAGATCCTAATATTCCATACATGGTCAGAATCATTGGGTGGGTTTTTTTCAGTGTCCGCTTTGTTATTCCTGCCATGCTGCAGAATCCTCTGGGTCTCAGTGTCCATTTGGCATGTAGTTGCAGAGGGACTCAGTGTATCATGGCAAGGAGAAATGGCAGCAGACAGAAGAAGTGCTGGCCAGGGAAGGAAGGCTGGCTGGTCACATTGCGTCCGGTCAGGAAACAGAATGGACAGGGAGCCCCAGGCTCACTTTTGGTGACCCACTTCTCTGGCAGGGCTTCACCTCCTCAAGGTTCTACAACCTTTCCAGGCAGCCAGCAGCTAGGGACCAACTATTCACATACATGAGCATGTGGACAAGCATGAGAGCATGTCACTGTGTCTACTGTTAGAAGAGACAGCTATTCTAAGACTACCTGTTCCCTTCCAACTCTGGTCCTAGTTCTGTTTGCCCATATCTACAATGGTCTTAAAAGATGTTCTTGTAACTGTTAGTAAGCTTCTATTGTTTCTCTCCAGTTTTTGATTCAACCTATTCCAACCAAGTCCGCCTCCACTGTTATACTGGCATTAGGCTTGTCAACGTGACCAGCTAAAAGTGCTGACAGGCCCAGCAGTTCTGTGTGATGCGGGTGATTTTTTTATTCCTTTGTTTTCTGCAGCACCCATTGTACTCTCTGGACTTTGATTGCAGCAGAGTCATTTCCTGGTGGCAGAGACTCCAGGCGTCAGGAGTTAGGTTTGATGCTGTGATGCAGACTGGTGACTGAGGGGTTCTCTAGTGTTTTCTGTGTTGTTAATGAACTGTGCAAAGCAAAGACATCGGCTGACATGTGGGGATGTGGGAGAGAACATGGAATGGAAGGGTTAGAGGTTGGTGGACAGAGGTTATCAAGTGATGGTAAGGCTCAGTTGGGATTTTTGGTCAAGAAACAAAGCAGAGACATGCCTCTTTGCATCTGTGCAGAACAGTAACAGGATGGCTGGGCTTCATTCTGGTGAGGATGGCCAAGCGAGTATGGAAGAGAGAGCAGAAAGCAGGGCTGGGGTGGTGCTCCTGGCAGTGTTTGGTACTCCTGGGGAGTGCAGGGTCCTAGTGTCCATCTGACTGTGGAGAGGAGATAGGTAGGCCACACCTTGGTGGGTGAATCCTGGGGTCATGGGGATTAGAAGTTTGGGGGTTGAAGAGAGCTGTGACTATCCCAGTGTAAGACTCTGTGGGCAAGAGTTACACATATGAAATGCATGTTGTTAGTGCTTTCAGTTTATCTATGGCAGGCGAAGCTAAAGAATTCCAACACAGTCAAGTATTTTTTCATAGTAGTGGATGCGACAAAGTTTAAGTACTTCCTGTGTAAGACCCATGCCATTTTCAAACACACAGATAAATGTTTTTCCTTACAAGGGTTGCCTTGTAAGAGTCATGGTGTCTCTTCATCGCAATAAAACCCAAACTAAGATAGTGTGTCCTAGATTTCAAAATATCATGGACAGATATAACTTGCAAAAAGTAAAAAATAAAAGCCTTTTTGGCTTTGGAACAGCACTGCCAGTTGTTTCTCAAATATTGACGTGTAGGGGGAACTCACCATGAACTCGATGTACTTACCTAATAGTAAACTGATAGGAGAACATGGTCTCAAAATAGAGTGACCCTTTTAAAAGAGAACACTCTGCCGTCTTGCACTGACATTGTCTGTGTGTGTTTATATGCGCATGTACCTGTTCTTCCTGTTTTGTGGAGGACATATGTAGCCCTCTGTTGCGCTGGGACTGCCTTGTGCTTGTGAGAACTTCCATAGTAAGCTAGTTTGCCTGTTATTATCGCCAGCAAAAATAGTAGTTGAGGAAGAACTTCAGCCATAACGAATTAAAGAGTTAAGAGGGCGCCTATGAGCTGTGTAATTTACCGAGGTTTCCAGTAAGCACCCAAGACCCTTTCCAAACTCCCCCTACCAATCCTGTAGCATTATGCACCTATTCAGACCTTCCTCATACTGTATTGGAGATGTGACTTGGGCAGACCCAAACAGTGTGATGAGACAGTTCCTGACTGGTAGAGACGGTTTCTCAATGCCATATCAGCAGAATGTGGTTCTTAATGTATCCTTCCATCCTTCCATAAGTAGCATGGGGGTGGCACAGTCTTGGAATCCAAGCACTTGAAAGACTGAGGCAGACCTCTTTGAACTTGAGGCCAGGTTGGTCTACATAAGGACGTCAGTCCTGCCTAGACAGCATGAGATCCTGTCTCAAAATAAGAAAACCAAATGCAACAAATGAAATGCCTGGGATGAACTTTCAGTGAAGCATCTATATCAATGGCAATCCCTAACACCAAAACACAGGATCCCTTCAAGTAGAAGTGAATCAGCGCACCACTCGAGTGATGTAAAGAAGACCTGCAAAGATAATGAGGAAAACTGTTTAGAAGTAAAAGGAAAGCATGAATACTAATGCCTGAATAATGATGTCTGACAGCCGTCCAACGTTCAAAGCACCCTCACTCCATTGCCTATGTACTCAAGTTTCAGTCCTGTTTATGCATGCTGGACATTGTTCCTAGGAATCTGGAATACATAATAAGTCAGTCAAGATTCCTATTCTTACAGGAGAAGTCAGATTAACACAAGTATATATAGCAGCATACACACAGATAAGTAGGTAGTGTGGGTAGTGCTAAGTTCTGAGAATAGACAGAAGCTGGTGGGAAGCTCTGAGAAATGGTGGTCAGAGAAGACATTTGCATTCGGGTGAAGGTTATCATAAGCTCGGGAATCTGGGGTGGACTAATTTAGAGTGCAGTGGTGTGTGTGTATGTGTGTATGTGTGTGTGTGTCTGTGCACACACATGTGCAACAGCTAAGCCTGGTTGGTATTCTTGGCATATTCTGTGTAAAATAGATTGGCCTGGAATTACTGCAGTTCTCCTGCCTCTGCCTTGCAAATGAAGTTGGTATTTAATGTTCATTTCCCCACTGTGGAAACCTAAGAATACCTACCTTTACATGCTGGACTAGTAAAGTTCAGAAATCCAAACCTTACGCCAAACTTTATGCCTCTTTCTCTGTCTTAATTTTTAAAATGTATATTGGTGTTCTGCTTCTATGTATGTCTGTGTGAGCGTGTCAGATCCCCTGGAAATGGAATTACAGAAAGTTGAGAGCTGCCATGTGGGTGCTGGGTATTGAACCCAGGTCCTTTGGAAGAGCAGCCAGAGCTCTTAACTGCTGAGCCATCTCTCCAGACCCCTTTCTTTAACCACTGTGTAGTTGTGTGTGGAAATGAACAATCAAACCATATTTTAATAAAAATATTTTATTTGGAGCTAGCCCCTCCCCCATTTATTCCCCCCAAACCTGATAACCATATTTAAACCCAGAGTGTGCCTCCTCTCCACATGTGTTCTCCAGCTGATGCATTTCATTGCAAATCAGCACTTCTGTCAGAGGAGAGCAGTGGGAAATCAGATACTTGCCAAGCTGAAGGTGCATGCTTAGTCATTGAAACATTAGTTGGTAAGAATTGGATAGAAACCATCACATTAAATGGCTTTTAAACAGCCCGTGGGTTTCATTTTACTCTGTTCTTTGTGCTTTCATTTAATGCAAATAATGAAGAGTGTTTTTATGTTTATTTGCGGTATGAGTGTTAATGGTGACAAGAACTGGAAAACTCTGTCATGGAGCTAACTTCTGGGCATTCTGTTATTCATTCCTATGATGGTTTGTATATGCTTGGCCCAGGGAGTGGCACTGTGAGAGGGTGTGGCCCTGTTGGAGTAGGCATGTCACTGTGGGTGTTAGCTTTAAGACCCTCATCCTAGCTGCTTAGATGTCAGTATTCTATTAGCAGTCTTCAGATGAAGACATAGAACTCTCAGCTCCTCCAGCACCATGTCTACCTGGATGCTGCCATGTTCCTACCTTGATGTTAATGGGCTGAACCTCTGAACCTGTAAGCCAGCCTCAGTGAAATGGTTTCTATTATAAGAGTTGCCTTGGTCCTGGTGTCTGTTCACAGCTAAAACCCTAAGACAATTCCCTACCTAAAAACCTGTGCTAGGGGCTGCCAGATGGCTCATTGATTACAAATGCACACTGGATAGCTGTGGTGACATGACTTTAATCCCAGCATTTGAAAGGCAGAATTCAAGGCCAACCAGATCCACATATTTCCTAGATAGCCAGGAATGCATAGTGAGAAGAGGGAGAAAAAAAGAGAGGGGATGGGGAAGGGAGGGAGGGAGGAAGGGAGGGAGGGAGAGAGAGAGAGAGAGAGAGAGAGAGAACGAGAGAACGAGAGAACGAGAGAGAGAACACCTACTGCTCCTCTAAGGAATCTGAATTCAATTTCCAGCACTCACACTACACACACATGCACATGCAACTTGAAAAAGAGTAATAGTAAATCTAAAGAAAAAAAAAACTTGTGGCAGGCACATGGTTAATAATTTAGCTGTAATGACAATAGTCAAAAAAGCTGCCACTGCAGATATATATACATTGTTTTCTGAACGGGTTCATTGCCATCAGGTTGATATGATCTCCAGGTGGCCTGAGCACAGGCACCATGTGTACACATAGATTGATACCAGGTCATGTAGAAACATACTAGGTCTCCCGTTGTCCTTCATTGTTTCAGACCATTTCATGCGACCATGCCTGTCTCTTCAGCAGCGTTGGCTCCCCATGGGTACTTCTTAATGTGGGTCTCCAGTTTATACGCTTGACTTTTCTCTTGAACTAATCCTATAATGCTATTTTTTTCTCCTTAAGAACATTTATGGGAAGACCTCCAGGAGAACTCTTTCTTTACTCTTTTTCTTCTCCTTCTTTTCTTTAGAACTTGTCTTTGTTTCCCCCCTCATCCTCTTTTTCTGAGAAGAGCCATGTCCTGTGTGTACAGGGAACAGCACAGAGCAGTAGTAGACATACCTGCTTCATGTGGCAGGGCTTAGGAGCCAGTGCCGAAGTCTCCAGTTTTGCTTCAGTGAGGCGTTGTTTGCCATGGCCTTGTCATTAACAGTAGAATATTGTATGTGGAAAACGAGCAGAACTTCAGGGGAAAGTAATTGCACTTTACTTATACCGAGGTGTTTGCCCATTCCTTTCTCACAGCAGAAATTTAAGCTGTAGCATGGGATCCAGGTGTCTCGGCCTCATCTGTCACTTGGAGCCCTTTCATGTCCTTGGTCAGTCACACTGTGCTTTAGAACAACTGTGGTACCAAGTCCTCCTGAGGGCTATGACATCCCTAAGGTCATTTTCACAGAACTCTCTTAGCTGTTTGGCAGCACAATTCACAACTTCCATTGGTTTGTAAGTTACAAGTAACAGACAAAATGCTTACATGTGGCTGTGTGCAGACTCCTGATGACTATTACAATTTTAAACTTACATTTAGTGTGTGTGCACATGTGTGTATGCACATCATGGCACATGTGTGGAGTCAGGTCAACATACGTGTGATTCAGCTTTCTCCTCCTACCTCGTGGTTCCTGGGACGTCAGCTCAGGCCATCAGGCTTGGTGGTAAGCCCCTCATCCACTGAGCCTGCTCACTGGCCCTGTCACACTGATATTTGGGGCGCTGTCTAATGAGGTGTGGTACATTGTTGATGTTGGATCTATTCCAGAGGGGGACACTTAGGACAACTGCTGTAACTTGGAATAGAGAGGACCCAGGACTCCTCAGCCCAGTGTTCTCGCTGTAGCAACAGCCAGAAGAAACTGCACATGTCCTTGGGAGCAGTGTGAGATGGTATTTCCCTTGCATTCAGCTGGGTGTGATGGAATACCTCAGAATGTCATCTTGAAAGGAGAAAGCTAGGTTTGGGCTCAGTGTCAGTCTCTGTAGTCGTTTGGTGAGGCAGAACACCACAGTAGAGAGGACACAATGGAGCAGTTTCTCACCTATCACAGATGATGGGGGGGAGGGAGAGAAAGGGGGAAGAGAAGAGAACATGGAAGGAGCCAGGGTCTCAGCACACTTTTTTTTTTGGTTGATTGGGGTTTTGTTGTTTTGGTAGGCTGGTTTTGTTATTTTGTTTTGTTTTGTAGCCCTGGCTGTCCTGGAACTCACCCTGTAGACCAGGCTGGCCTTTAACTCAGAGCTTTGCCTGCCTCTGCCTCCTGAGTGCAGGGATTAATTGGAGGACCATCCTTAGTATCCCTTTCAAGGGCTTGCCCCTGGGCCTTTCTCTTAACCCAGGTTCTGCCTCCATGTTCTCTCTCCTCCCAGTGGTGCCATCTGCTGGGGACAGACGCCTCAGCATCCCCGCCTTTAGAGGACATTCCAGACCAGACTATCACATTCTCAAGAACTCTGGTCAGGTCTTTGGTCTCTTCCTCTTACCACGTTGTTTTTGGTTATTGGGAAAGCCTCTGTCCAGCCCTGTGAGGCTTACCACATGGGTGAGGGCTGATAAGGTGGGCTCTCTGTAGATGCTCAGCTCTGAAGGAGTCCTAGACAAAGTTTGGATAGGCAGAGCCTGCTAATGTTGAGGCAGGAGCGAGGTTTGAGGAGCAGCGCAGTCTGTTAGTGAAGGTCTTTGTGGTAAGACTCAAGGCAGTCTGGCTGCTGATACTGCCATCTGCTAGCTGTAAGGCCAGTGGTGATTGTTTTACTTGCTCAGCCTTTGCTATCTCCCATTTGAAATGGGTAGTGCTCTCAGCTTCTCAGGTTTACAAGGCTTACATAAAGTTATGTTTACACAGGCACAGAGGGCACTGTCAGTTTTCCTAAGTGACTGTTCTTGCGATTGTTCTTGGACAAGCAGCAGCTTTCCTAGTCTGAGGGATATGCCTAGCTGTCAGAATACCCTGTTCCCTGTGGGAGTTCAGACAGCAGGGGGAGCAGCCAGACTAAGTAACCACCGTGGTCCAGCAATGGCTCTACTGAGTCGGACTGCTTCACTGTACCTCCAACCACAGACTGTCTCCATCTACAGACTGGAAGATGGCTGTGCTCAGAGCCACTGTTGTTGGTCATGCAGGTGAAAGAAACCGTTGCCCGGGGAGGTTTTTTTGTTTTTGTTTTTGTTTTTGTTTTTAAGGAAGTGATGTGCTAGGTGCTAGGTCCCGTAAATGTGATTTGAATGGTTTGTAGTTTGCTACAAACTGAAGACGGCAAATGTCAGCACACGAAGTGTCTGTAAGCATTTGGTGAGGAAGTTCAGGCATGACCTGGTAATTTGCCAAGAAATCAGTGCTTAGTAGATAGGAACCAACTACTTGTAATATTTTAAGTATTTTTGATGACAGGTGATAGATTCAAACAGATGAGACGTTTTAATGTCCAAAGGGTTCCCAATAAACTCTTCTTTCCAACCTAGAATTGCCAAGGAGAGGGATTCTGTGCACATACAGTTGACCGTCTGTATCTGTGGCCTGCACTTTTGGTTTGAACCAAGAAGGTTCTAAGAGTAGTCTTTAAAAGCAGTAACGGCATCTGTGCTGGGGGTCTGTGGGCTTCCCTCTTACTGTTCCCTAAGCAGTGCAGAGCAGGAACTGTTTGCACAGATTTACATAGTCAGGTAATATGCCTACAGGTGACTGAGGGATGTAAGAGAATGGACTACATCATGTGCAAACATGACACCATTCTATGTAGAAGGACCTTGGGAATCTGGAGCTTTTGTGCCTTTGATGATGGGTGGGGTGGTCCTGGACCATTTCTCCATAGAAGCCAAAGAATGGTGGTATAAACAGATGTAATGCTTCCTTACATAGGTAGCATTTGATTCTTCATGTGATTTTTCTTTTCTGAGTATATGTGAGGGATTATGCCATATCACTGCACATGTGAATATCTCATTCTTTAATTCCTTAGCATTCCACTTCATGGGGATATTTAGCCACATTCCCCTAGTGGCTCTCCAGGTTGTGTCTCACCTTCAGTAATTTTATTTATTTTAAAGATTTGTTATTTATTTATTTGTTTGTTTTTAATTTTAATTTTTATTTTTATTTATTTATTTTTTTTTTTTTTTTGGTTTTTCGAGACAGGGTTTCTCTGTATAGCCCTGGCTGTCCTGGAACTCACTTTGTAGACCAGGCTGACCTCGAACTCAGAAATCCGCCTGCCTCTGCCTCCCAAGTGCTGGGATTAAAGGCGTGTGCCACCACGCCCGGCTTCCCTGATAACCTTAAGTTTACCCTTCTAGGGTTTGTTTCTGCAAGCACGTGCACACGCGTGCATGTTTTCTGGGGTCATTCTTCCTCTGTGATTCCCCCTTGTATTCCTCCCCTCACTCTAGCCCCCATTGTCTGTCCACGGAAGCTGTCTGTCCTCACTCCATATCCTTCAGGTGGGAAGTTTTCATGCAGATGTAGTATGTGCTCAGGAGCAGTGTGGGAGGACTCTCCTCTGTTTACCTCCCATGAAGTGACAGCTCAGTGGAAGTGTCAGAGTCTCTGCTGTTCCCTGGCAGCTTGTGAGGTGGGTGAGTAGTGAGGAGTAGGAAGGTGGTGGTAACTGGGGAGGGTGACTCAGGGAACCCCAGTCAGAGAGAGTCTTCCCCTAGTCCGTGGCAGAGTGAGTGTTCCTTAGATTCTGGCCTTTATTTTGTTCTAGAATGAGCACATTTGCATTCCTCTGACCTCAGCAGAATGAGGAGTCAAGGAAATGTGAGGTGATCTTGCCATGTGTTCTCTCAGGAGCCCAGTAGTCTGTCTGGTCTGTGCATCAGTCCTCCTCAGGGTATCAGTAAAAGTTCTCTGCACTCTTCCTTTCTGCTTTATCAACTTGGAGTGTTAGGAGGGGGTGTAGCTGCATCCTTTCTGATGCTGTAGCTCATTGCCCCTGACTTTAGTAATCTTGGAGGGTCTTTTTTTTTTTTTTTAAGATTTATTTATTATATTTAAGTACACCGTAGCTGTCTTCAGACACTCCAGAAGAGGGTATCAGATCTTGTTACGGATGGTTATGAGCCACCATGCGGTTGCTGGGATTTGAACTCCTGACCTTCGGAAGAGTAGTCAGGTGCTCTTACCTACTGAGCCATCTCTCCAGTCCCTTGGAGGGTCTTAAAGAAGCAACGAGAACATGCTGTTGTGTTGCCTCCTGCTCCCCAAACTCTGTTTCCAACTTAGATTGTAAGGACATCTATTCAACTCTGTCTAGCAGTAAACAATGAGTATGCGTCCCTGTAATGTAGCTAGTTATTGGACTCAGTTTGGCTAAGTTATTCAACCTGATTGCATGGTACATACTAAGTAAATGCTGGCTCCTCTTTCCTTCCCCCATTCTCTTACACACATTTTCTAAACCTTTTTATTGATTCTTTATGAATTTCACATCATGCACCCCAATTCCACTCATCTCCCTGTTCCTTTGTATCAGCTCTTTGCCCTTGCAACCTCCCCTCTAAAACAAAACAAAACAAAACAAAACAAAACCTCTTTGTGGAAACCGTAGTGTGTTACAGTGTGTCCCACAGTATACCCCTTTGGTTTTTTTGTTTGTTTGTTTGTTTGTTTGTTTTTGTTTTTGTTTTTCGAGACAGGGTTTCTCTGTGTAGCCCTGGCTGTCCTGGAACTCACTTTGTAGACCAGGCTGGCCTTGAACTCAGAAATCCGCCTGCCTCTGCCTCCTGAGTGCTGGGATTAAAGGTATGCGCCACCATGCCCGGCCAGTATACCCTTTTATCCATACATCTTTACTTGCAAATGCTCATTGCAATGAGTCACTAGACTGCTTTGAGGCCTTTGGCTTCTGCTACACTCTGGCTTCTGCGACATTATCAATACTGGACCCTCAAAGGGGCTCCTCTTAGATATCCTGTTGTTGCCCTGTGTCAAGGAGATCCTACAGCTTTGGATCTGTAGGACTGGCCCCTTCACGTGCTCCAGCAATTCATAGATGGGGTAGATGTTGGGGTGGGCAACTCAAAGCCCTGGATCTGGACCAGTGTAGCAGCTGAGTTGGTCAGCTCGCCCACACTCATACTGCCAGGGCTAGTGCTCCAGCACTGGTCAGCTTTCCCACTCTCAGGCTCGGCTTCCCATCACCTTTGTCACCAGGGCTAGCTTTACTGAGCTAGCCCTACTCACCTACAGGTGAGGTGTAGAGCCTACTCTCAGAAGTGTTGCAGCTGATGAGGGGCAAGACAGCTTTCCTGCTCTCATGACCTTGGGGCTAGCTCTCCCACCTCAGGTGAGGAGTGGGGCCAGATCAGCACAGCACTGAGACATCATCATGGCCTTGGATGGCAGCCCAGACTAGGAACATGTATGGCCCTTGGTGATAGTCGGAGCCTCAGATAGCAACACAGACCCCATCTACAAGAGGACCATGGCCTCCACCTGTAGCAGGGGTCTGGATGTTACCATGGCTTCTGGTGGCTCTGTAGGCCACTCAGATCGGCATGTTCTCCGTGGCAATGCGGCCCTCAGACATCCACATGGTTTCAGGTGGCAGCCCCGATCATGGGTATCCCATGGCCTTTGCTGGTTGCTCTGGCCACAGACATCTACATAGATCCATCCCAGTTGCAACAGGATCATGATCCCAGACATGGCCCCTGGCAGCAGCCCCGACCAGGACATCCCATGGCCTCGGGTGGTTGTGCAGGCTCCTCACATCCGCCTGTCTAGTCCGCCAAGTGCTCCATCTTTCCCACACATTCACATTTCCCCATTACACATTCACGCATCACTGTGGTACCCACAGCAAGCTGGGGCAGGCACTTAGATGGCTTTTTTTCTGGCAGCCCTGGACCAGTGCGGTCATGGCAGGCACTTGGGTATCTCTTACACACATTTTTTTTTTTTCCAAATTATTTTTTAAAATTTACATCCCAATTGCACCTTCCCCTCCCTCCTCTCCTTCCAGTCCCTCTCTCCCATCCCCCCATCCTCCATCCTTATCCTCCCCCCTTTCTCGTCAGAAAAGGGGAGAACTCCCATGGATATCAACCCACCTTGGCATATCAACTTGTGGTAGGATTAGGCACATCTTCTGTTGTGGCTAGGCAAGGCAGCCTAGTTAGGGGAAAGGGATCCAGAGGCAGGCAACGGAGTCAGGGACAGCTCCTGCTCCCTCTGTTAAGAGTCTCACACGAAGACCAAGCTGCACATCTGTTACATAGGTGCAGAGGGCCTAGGTCAGTCCCATGTATGGTCTGGTTGGCGGTTCACACTCTGTGAGACTCTGTGGGCCAATGTAGTTGGTTCTGTAGGGTTTCTTGTGGTGTTCTTGACCTTTCTGGACCCTCCAATTCTTCTTCCTGCTATTCTATAGGATTCCGCAAGCTCCTTCTAATGTTTGGTTGTGGGTGAAGCCTATCTGGCAACAGTTATGCTAGGCTCCGGTCTATAAGTGTAGCAGAATATAAATAGAATTGTTGGGTGGCCTCTCTCTCTTGGCATGGGTAATAGTTTGGGCAGTCATTGGTTGGCTGTTCCCTCAATTTCTGCTCCTTCTTTACCCCTGCACATCTTGTAAGCAGGACAAATTGTGGATCTCAGGTTTTGTGGCTGGGTTGGTATCCCAGTCCCTCCATTAGGAGACTTTTCTGGTTCCAGGAGATGGCTGGTTCCGATTCCATATGCCCCATTGCTGGGAGTCTTAGTTAGGGTCACCCTCAGATCCCTGGGGGTTTCCTTTGAGGTAGGTTTCTAGCTCATCCCAGAGATGCCCCCTCACTGGCTCTAGCTCTGTTACTCTCAGTTTGCTCCCTCTGCCCCTCCCCCACTTGATCCCTCCTGTCCGTCCTCGCCTCAGTTCATTGACATCTTTTAATTTACTGATTAGTATATATTCAGTTAGAATAGCATCATATATACTTGAAATGTACAACAGAAAAATCAAGTATTTTTGAGTTCCAGTGTTTCTATGACTCCTAGCTTCCGTCCCTAGAGGTCATTACTCACGTTTTTGTCTCTGTGGAACTGTCTGAGAGACCTGTGTTTACTGAGGCATTTGCACTGATGTTTGCTCATGTATGTGCACACAGATAAGGCCATGCCATCCACACAGACGCAGTTCCTGTAGGCAGACATGCTGCTGCTACCTTTTGCCGAGACCGTGCTGCATTCAGTTCCTTTGCAGCATTCATCTTTGGGTGTCCCTATGATGGTGTCTGTAGTGTAAACAGCTAGAAATAAATTGATAATCTGAAGATTATCTCCCCAGTTGTATACCATTACCAGCTAACATTCTCTAAATTCAGTCTTCACTTATGTAGCAGCTGTAGTTATTCTCTGCAGCTGTCATGATTGGCTGTCCTCTGGAAGCTAAAAGTCAAACATATCTCCTTCTCAAGCTCTCCATGGTGTCCTCTGCATACCTCCTCTTGTCACTGAGTGCTTTGGGAGAATCGATGAAGCTTTCATATTAGGAAATCAGTCATCTTGAAATTGCTTTTTCTCAGCTTATTAATTGTACTTCTGCTATAAGGAGAGTTTTTGTTGTGTTTCTTAAGTCAGTGCTGGGCACTGTTCTGCCTTTATTCCCAACATGGCAGGGGCCACGGAACTGTGCACCAGCCTAGGGCAGAGCAAGACTGTCTCAGCAGACAGACATTGTCCGTCCAGTGTTTAAAGTTAGTGAGTGCTCTTACATTTCTTCAGTTTTATGGCATCTGCTTTCTGTCACACTTAGACATTTCAAACATGAAGTGAAACACACGCTCACACAAACAAACAGGAAAGCCAGGAAAGCCAGTGTGTGCTCTGCTTGCTTCCTCGAGTATGTCTATGGTCTCTCCCCCTCCCCCTCCCCCTACCCTTCCCCCTTCCCCTGCCCCTGCCCCCTCTCTTTCCTCATCTACTGAAGATTTATCTTTAGGTAAGGAGTTGTAATCTACACTGAGAGATCTAAGGTTGTTTTTTTCTAGTTATTATTTCTCCTTTACTATAAAGTACAGAATTTGACATTTCGGTTTCCTGAATTTTTCTTTGTGTTCAATTACTCAAACTTTGTAGTTCTCTCCCCTGGAAACCTCGGGGAGTTACTTCTCTCACTGTTCAGACATTCAGAGACACAGTTAATTGGGGTGGTTTTCTGTTTTTGTTTTTTGGAAAAGTCACTGGGGCTGGAGAGATGATTCAGTGTTTAAGAGTCACCAAATGCACTCACAGCCACAGTCACTCAGTCTTTAGCTGCTTTCTCAGCTAGTCTTGTTAAAGCTGTTCTTGGATCTTACTAGATACTGCAGTGTACTGTCCTTATTTCTTTATATGTCTGTGTGCAGGTGCACAAGCGTGCTCCCATAATGGTGCACATGTGGAAGTCAGAGAACAACTTCTAGCAGTTGGTTCTCTCTGTCTACCATGCGGGGCCTGGAGATAAAGCTCTAGCTGTCAGACCTGCTGGCAGGTAATCCCCTAACCAGTAGACTTTATTATCCATCATTTCCAATAATGCTTACCTTGATATTTTGTTGGTACCTGTTTGACATGTTAAGATCAATATCTGCTGTCTTAGTAACCTGCCTCTGGATATCTGAGGGTTGCTGAAGGTTTCCACCACCAGACCTGTCACAGCTTCACTCCATCTGTGGTTCCAGGCTCAGCTGGCCTGTTAGCACTACCCAGCACCTTCCTCCCTGTCTTTGGTGAGCTTGTATTTCCTATATTCAGAGGTTAATTCAATAATTTTCTGCTTTCTAAAAATCCTCTCTGTCCCTTATCTTCCCTTAGAAATTGCTTTAACCTCTATCAGAGAAACCAAAGACCATCAGATCAGAATTCCTCCAGTTACCATGGTTCAGCATACCAGAGACCTGGTTTCTCTTCCTTCTGTTTGTTATGGGAGAAGAGATGTCTTTCTTATAGCTGCTGGACAATCTCCCCATCAAGGCTCTGGTTCTTCTCGCCCTCCACCTTCCTAGGAACTCACCTTCCTTCTCATGTCTGCTCTCTTCAACCTCTTTCCCTACTTTATCTTCTAATTGACATTAAGTACAGTCCATTCTCTCACTTCTTAAATAATAAAATAAAATAAAAAGCAAAAGGAGTGGTCCCCTCCCTCTCCTGTGTACCTCTCTTCCCCAGCTACCTTGTCGTTACCTCCTCAAAGCCAGCTGCTCAGACGGGGAATCTGCTGCAGCTGCTCCAAGTCTCCAGGCACAGTAGAGCAGTCAGAGAAAGCACAAAACTGAGTAGCGGGGCATGGAAGCATTTTGTTTAGAAATATGGAAGAGAAAAGTTTCTCTGGGGTCTGGTCTTGAAATTTGAAGGGGGCTGATTCTGTTTGTTAAGTCTGTAAGAGTTAATTTACAGTTTTGACTGTGTGTATACAGATGCCATGAAGTTGAGTTTAAGATCTGGGGTAGGTGCCTTTTAATAAGTGCCTTATTAAAAATAGCAATAGGAGGACCAGAAATGTTTGTTGAGCCTGGTGTGGTTAAAGGAAGGGCAGGTGCTGGGACCCTGCGGCAGGCTTTTCCTAGGGGTTTTATGTAAGCTGAACATGAGGTATCTTAAGAGCATTTTTCTCTTCAGAATGTAACTGTTTCCTCTCTCTTGAAACTTTATTGAACTCAGTAGTTTATTCATAAAAATATTTTACTAATTTACTTGTATTCTTTGGTCTTATAGTTCTACTAGATACAGAAATCATTTTCCTCACACATAGGAAAGTATCCTTTCCTACGCAAAGGTCCTGCAGACCCTCAGTGCCCCACCGTGGGCAGTGAGTGGGGAAGTTGAGAGGACATGCTTAGTCGTCACTCACTGCTGCTGCTTGTTCTCAGACAGAGGTAATAAATTGTAATGTATTTCTTATATAGCGTTAACTCCACCTTCAAAACATTTACCCAATTATAGTGGCAAGTCATTAACATACTGTTTTAAGTAATATTGGCCAAGATTTTCTTTAGGTTCATTTGCTCTGTTAATAAACCATATTAGCAACTTTTTAAAAATCAACATACTCTTTAGGTTTTTTAAAAAACAAAAACTAAATCAAACCAGTTCTAGTTTCTCGAATAAATCAGGGAAAGACTAGCTCTAACAGGACAGGTTTGGGAAACTGGGCACCTCTTCCTTGAGGACAGGAAGGTCACTACTCATGTAGTTCCTGGATTCTGCAGTGCTTAGTACTGGCGCTAGCCAAGGGCTTCAGTGGCAGTTTAAGAGCCAGCTTTTTAAATTGCTAAACGTAAGTTTTTATTTCTTGTGCTTCTGGAAATGGGTATGTGAATACCATCGAATCTATGAAGTACAAAATAAAATTGTTTTCTATTTGTTAATTGGGCTGAAGATCTTTTTTGCAAGTTGTGTTGTTTTGTGGTAGCTTCACTAAAGCTAGGCAAGTGCTGGGCCGCCGTGCTGCCGCCCAGCTCAGACTTGCTGACTTTAGAGAACTAGATAAAATGATTAGCGGTGGCTTTGCATTAGGACTTAGGCTGCATACTTAAATACTAACATGCCTAGTCTATTCAATGATAGGTGCTGTAGTGAATGACAGGCGGGTAAAGGCACAGTGTTCCGAGCCTTAAACTTGCGTATAGCTAGCTAGAACTTGCATTGGGAAGTCTTAGGTGCCCTTTGGAAGATGTGCTGACTACTGTAGGGGCACAGAGCAGAGTCACAGGGCTTCCACTCTCAGTGAACAGTCCTCTCTCCCAGTGGTTTAAATACATTTATGTTCACGAAGCTACTCTTTCCAGAGAACCCCCATGCCACTGTGCTGTTTCCACTGGAGACACTACAACGGAGGATGGTGGGACACTGTCTGATCCCGTTGTGTAGCAAAGGAAGTACACCAAGTGAGGGAGAGCTTCTGATGGGCAGGTGGTGGCTTAATCTGAGGCTCTCTGACCTCAGGACCACAAGAAGAACCTCGGCCATGCTCCCAGCAAGGTGGAGCACCTCTGTGTCCAACCCAGCAGGGTGGAGCACTGCTGTGTGCAAGAGATCAAGCTGAAGTGAGGTGCTGAGAGGAGTGAGCAAGGTGTCTGCTGGGCAAGGCCCATGACCTGGCTTCAGATTTGGCGTGTGTTCTGGTTAGCTATGGCCTTCATTCTTCTCTGTGCTTGATGCACAGCATCTTTTCACAGTGTCCTCCGCTGCTGAGGTTAATGGGCGTCTTCAGTCATGGTTGTTGAGGAGTTGCCTTTGTTGACCTTTTACTCTGTCAGTTTTTAGACACACACGAATTTAGGATCTTTATACCTTCCTGGTGACTTGAGTAACTCTTACCTTTGCGTCACACTGTGGAGTCTGATATGCTCATAGCGAGTCCAGCTATGTGCTCATATATTGTGTTGCCTAACTTTTCCATCATTTGACCTTCAGCCCATCTGTCATGATACTGAAAGTGCATTCTTGAAGACAGCATCTAGGTTTTTATATTAAAAATTCACTTGATAGTGTGGTTTAAGTTGTCCATTCATGTTAGTTATGACTTATGGTCAGTTTGGTTATAAATTGAGATGCTGCTCTTTTGGTTTGCTTTGCATATTATTTTGGGTGTTATTATTTGCATTCTCCCTGTCTTATCTACTTCTAAGATAATAAAACTTTTTCTTAGTATCCCATTTCACTTTCTTTCTTGGCTCCTAACTGCTGTGTGATGTTTTCAGGTATACTTCTGTGGAGACTGCATACACGGTTTACTGCAGCCTACACAGACTCTGACCCTAGACCAGTTAGTTCCCCAACCTCTGCATGCTTTGTCACACATACTTACTCCCATGACTTCTGTTCAGCATGCAGACCATAATGTTTTACTGTAAGTGGTCATATATCTTTTAAATAGCTTGAGAGGCGGGAAACATGTACTTACCCGTATCAGCACATGCATGTACTGTTCTGGAGTTCCTTATTCCTCTGGATGATCCACTCACCCCCGTGATGACCACTCAACAGACAGTACAGTGTTGTATTCGCAATAACAAAATCTTCTGCTCTTACTCCTCTAAGATGTGTCTGCCTTGTCTGGAAAGAACACTTTCATTGGATCAAGCCTTTGGAGTGCATTTGTGTCTTCAAACTTTTTCTCAAAGTGCAAATTCTCAGCAGTAGCCCGGATCTGCACTATTTCCTTTTGGCTTCCGCCTGTGGCCTCTAATCCACTTCTTGGCCATTCTCTCGGCCATACTTAGAAAGAATTTCTTGTAGTTGGTAGAAAACTTCCATAGTCCTTTGGGACTTCATTTCTCTCAAGATTTTCTCTTACTTTCTAGCCATTTCTATAGCACCGGCTGCACCCAGATTCCTGTAGCTTACAGAGCTTGTTTCTAATTGGGAAACTGGGGGGTGGGGGGGTAAAGGGGTGGGAGGTGGGGTTGCTGATGGACTTCCCCTGGCCTGGTGGCACACCTGTAATCCCACCCCTCAGGAAGCTGAGTCAGGACAATTGTGAAGTCAGGGCTAGCCTCAGTTATATAAAGTGTAAAGAGACCCTCCCCTTCTCTCCCCTCCCCAATATAATTTTTTTCATGATGGTCTGTTTATATTACATACCTCTGGCTGTCCTGGAACTTACTATGTAGATCGAACTGGCCTCAAACTCACAGAGATTCCCCCCACCTCTGTAGCCCCCGTGCTGGGAGTACAAGTGTGCACTATACACTTGGTCCTGAGAGACCTTCTTTTGGGCGGGGTGTGTGTGGGGGGGATTTTGCTTAGTGAAGATTCATTCCTTCCTCAGCTTCTCTCCCTATTTTGCATGCTTTCTGCATTAGCTCTTTTTTTTTTTTTTTAAAGATTTATTTATTTATTATATGTAAGTACACTGTAGCTGTCTTCAGACACTCCAGAAGAGGGAGTCAGATCTTGTTACGGATGGTTATGAGCCACCATGTGGTTGCTGGGATTTGAACTCTGGACCTTTGGAAGAGCAGTCAGGTGCTCTTACCCACTGAGCCATCTCACCAGCCTGCATTAGCTCTTTTAAGCTGTCTAAGAATTGCCTTTAATGTTTTGTCTAGAAAACTATATTTTTGAATCTGCTGGCTGACTTCTCCAATACAAGCTATTCCTCTGTTATTGAAAGCATAATTTCTTGATTCTTTTACCACGTGACTTGGGAAGGTGCAAGTGGTTATTAATTTTCAGTAGCCAGGGCCTGTATTTTTACTGGTGCAATTTACTTAGAAAGTAGCACATTACAGAGTATGGAGCACAGCTGTGTAACAGCTCTACCGTGCAGTCTGATACTGTGTGGTCCTACTTCTCAGGAAGTGTGGTTATCCACTCACTGAGCAAGGTTTGTATCTGTAAGAGGACACCACCGTCCTCATTTGATATTAGACTGAGCTTTAGTAACTGACACAGCTGTAGGGAGTTGGTATCACTGTAGCACAGTGGCGAGTGCTCGCTGAGCCTTCCGGTCACTCTGGGCTAATGTGGAGGTGTGTTCTTTCTCACGGGAGTATCTCTTGCCAGTCTCATGTCCTCAGCGGCTGCCAGGATTTCACAAAGGAGAAGGCCATAGTGCCCTGGAAGAGTAAATAGGCCTTTTGTCCTCTGAGACGATGTTGGTCTTTCTTCTTGGTTAGACATTGAGCACCTTCAACCTCACATCATGAAAAGGAGCCAAACTTGTAGGTTTGGGCATGAATAAAGACAGATGAGCAGAGGCCATAAGAAGGGACTTTTATCTTCACAACTTCAGTGTGTAGAGAGGAAGAATCTGAAGTGCTTGTTTTATCAAGAGATCCTTTGCTAGTTAAGGCTCCATATCTCTCCTCTGACTGTAGCTGGTCACTTCACTCCGGTCTCTTCTCAAAGACCAGCCCTTCCATGGCAGCCCTTGCTCTGCACTTACTAGGCTTCAGTGTCCTTCATACCAGGGACTGCTAGTTGGTGCTCTGTTGACTTACATATTCACCATCCCTTTCTCTTTCTGTTTCCCTCTGCAAAAGCAGGACTGCTTAGTTATTTTCTCCAATAGAACAGTACTGTGCATATAATAGGTCTAAATAAAGTTCTGCTCACAGAGTAAATGAATCATTGAATAGTGGGGTGGGGTGGGGTTCAGAAAACAAGCTGAAGCCAGAAGCTCTGGAGTGGCTGGGAAATGACTTGCTATTAACTCAGGTCTGGGCCGGATGGAGGTGTGCGTCCCACTTAGCTGTCTATGGCTGTGCTCGTGGGAAGATGGGCTGCTTGTTCCTTTAGTATTGGGCTCCAAAACACTTGAATAATGAAACGAAAAGAAACCACAGCCGAGCTTGTGAAGTGAGACGCCATGGAGAAGAGAGTATTCCTGGTCTACAACAATAACAACAAACAACAAACAAAAACAAAAAACCAAACATGACATACCCTTGTGGGAGGATTTGAATTTAGCAATTGAAACTGGGGTCTAATTTTGGTATATGTTTAAATATGGTATGTCTATACCCAGCTCAACTGTGGAAGTGTAATTCTCAATGGACTTTGAAGGTTTCTGCCTTTCTCTGGTATTTATAAACTGCACTTAGTTGTGCGGAGCTTGCCAGGCTACCTTCTGACTTCAGTACAGTCAGAAATAGTTAAAGCAATGGGAGATCTGCTGCCCAGTGAAACACCCAATGCAGGTTCCTTTTCTCGTATTCATAGGTGATCAATCTCACCTTAAAGATTTTTTTATTTAATTTATCTTATATGCATGCTTTGTGTTCATGTATATATGTGCCTTACGTGTATGATTGTGCCTGTGAGAATCAGAAGAAAGCATTGAGTCTCCTGGAACTGGACTTATGAATGGTTATTAGCTGCCCTGTGGGTGCTGGGAATCAAACCCAGGTTCTCTGCAAGAACAGTTGCTCTAAACCGCGGAGCCATCTCTCTAGACTCTGAGCTGAAGTTGGATACACTTGGATGAATCTAGAAGAGTCAGTCATGCCACAGCTTCTCCAAAGCACATCTTCTTCCTCCTCTGTGAAGTGTGGGTTGTGGTGTGCTTCTTCTCAGGGAAGTTATTATAAAGAATAAAAGAGTCAATGTCCATTAAACGTTCACAGCACCTTGAGCCATAATGTAGAGTTTTATTATAATTATGGGAGAGATGTGTGACCTGTCTTTCGTAGCATGTTCGCTGGTTGGCTTGGGCATGTCCCCACTTGCTTGTTCTTTGCCTAGTTGTTAGTCTTGTGCTTTCCTCGCCTCTCAGCTGACTTCGTGTGGACAGTTGTGCAGGCATTCATACCATTTGAATACTCATAGGAAAACTTGCAGTTTTTTATTTGGATTTTCAAGTTGTGAGCCTTGGACAGAGATGCCCTTTTTAGCTGTGTTTGCCTCTGTGCCTTCCTCCCATGAACTCACCAAGCACACCTGACTTGTTTTCACTTCACTGCCTAGTGTTCTTTCACCATGTGCCTGCTCTTCATCATCTTCAGGTGGAGTGTAGATGGCCGTCTGTCCTGTCCATCCTAAGGCAGTGTGCTGTGTGCCTCCGCTTACTTCATTTTATCTCACTGACACCTCTCAGTACTATAGAAAACTGTTTTATTTTGCCTATTTTCCCATTCTTCTTTTTTTCCTCTGAAACAAGTTTCATTGTTGAAGAATTTTTTCAGCTACTCAACAGACTTTAAAATTGCTTTTCTACTTTAGCTAGCCAAAACTGTTTCTGTTGCCCACAGAAAAGAAATGTGGTTCATACAGAAGTTGGTACCAGAAGTGGTTGCAGGTACCAGATGCTCAGAAACAGGGTTGGTTATCTGGGCTGCAGGGTGGACTGTCTTTGTACATCTTCCCGTTGTGCCATATTCGTTACCACCGGGTACTCATTACACCTTCACACAAGCTGTTACCTACTCCTCAGACTGAGGTAGTTCTGAGGTAAATACTTATGTCATTACCATCTACACCACCTGGTTAAGGACATAGACCATCAGATGTGTCCAAGTATGAGCAGCTCCTGAGTTGGAGGCCTTTACGGTAACTAGTGCTACAGGGACAGAGTCTTCGTAGTTGGAGTCTGGTGACCCATGGGATTCAGGTATAAAAACTGGTGAGATCTCCATCTCTGGTCCTCTAGAGTCTGCTGGACACTTGGGCAGCTTTAGGGTCATACTGCTCTTGCTGCACAAAGATCAAAGAAGTAGGGATTCTGTGGATTGAGTGGACAACTTGAGAAAGAAGAATAGCATTAGAATTTGCTCTGATAAAAGTGTGAACTAAAAAACCCAGAGAAATGCTGTAATTAGGCTACCATCAGATCTTGTATTAACAGCCATAACGTTGAACTCGAAACTGAAGCCATTGTTTAGTAGGAATTAAATCCATATTCTTGCCAGGATTCTTACTTGAGAATTAAGCCATTGATTGGGAAGGAGTGAGATAAACTATACAAAGAGTTCTTCAGAGACCCTTAAGGAAAGATGTACTCCTGAGTGATGCTGACAAGCCTAAGAGAAAAATGTGTATTTTTATAGTTGTTCTTGATGAATGTCTCACGTCAGAACTATATATTTTGATTCCTTATTTAAGACTCCTGTGCATGTGTTTTGTACAAATTGGAAGACTTATTGATTGACTATGTTTAATATTGAGAGCTAGCCCCCCCTTTTACTTTGTATTAATTCTTTGTGAGGTTCCTGTCATGTACTCCTGTCCTGTTCACCTGCCCATCACCTCATGGCAGCCCTTCACCCATGCAACACACAAACAGACAACAGCAGCAACAAAACCAAAGCAGAGGCAGCCTCTCATCATGAGAGCTGTAGTGTGCCACAGTGTGTCCTGCAGTGTGTCCCTCTGTCCACACATCTTCATTTGCAAATTCTCACTGCAATGAGTCATTGGTCTGGTTTGAGAGCTCTGGCTTCTGTGACAGCATCAGCATTGGATCCTCATGGGGTCTCCTCCAAGTTATCCTGTTGTTGCCCTGTGTCATGGAGATCCTGAAGCTCTGGAAAGCAGGAGTGGCCCCTTTACACATCTGGACCATTTGCAGATAATATAGATTTTGGGTTGGGCCAACTCATAGCCGAGATCTGGGCCTGCATGGTAGCTGAGCGAGTCACCCCACCAGTTCTCCCTCCAGACACTGCCAGGGCTAGCTCTCCAACACTGCTTTAACTAGGGCACTCAATGCTGCCTTCAGCATAAGGCAGGATCAGCTCTCATGCCCTTGGGGTCTGTTCATCCACACCCATGCCTCCAGAGCAAGCTCCACTGTGCTGCCCAGTCAAGGTGCGGGCCTGCTCTCCCAAGTGCTACAGTCAGTGAGAGGGAAAGGTTAGCTCCCCTCCTCTCATGACCCCAAGGCTAGCTCTCCTGGCTACTGCTGGTGGCAAGGGAAGGGGGCATCACTCCCGACCCATGTTACCTCACAGCAGACAAGTGGTGGGGCCAGCTTTCCTGTGCTCTCATTCCTTGGGGCTGACTTACTTGTGTCCCCTCAACCATGGCCAGCTCTACTGTGCTGCCCAGGCAAGGTACAAGGCCTACTCTCCCAACAGCTGGGGAAGGGCAGGGCTGGCTCCCCTGGAGAACTAGTCCTTTTGAAGGAAAACGTCATCCCAAGTTTGAAGTTCTGGATCAGAAATTTCTGTTAAACTGTAGTCTGTGAGCATGATTACTGTCTTCTCGAATGTCCGTTGATCCTTCCATCATATATGATTGGTCTGCAGTCTGTGTGCCCATGGGTACTGTCTTCTCCAGGGTCTTCTGACCCTTCCACGATGTATGATCGGACTGCAGTCTGGGCCTATAGGTACTATATTCTCCAGTATCTGCTGATCCATCCATTCATCATATATCATTGGAGACAAATATTTAAGAGTTCTGCCCCTACGCAGCTTATGCCAAACAAAGATGTCTCCTTAAGGGATCAATTGTATACTGATATTACTTTTCTTTTTAAAATTTTACTAGGATTTTAACAAGTCTTAAAAGAATCTTTTAATTGTTCAGAAGTGTTTCCCTTATATTTACTTCTTTTTTAAAAAAATACTGATAGGGACAAGGATTTAGCTCAGTAGTAGAGTAGTGGTCTGTTAGAATCAGGGTCTTGGGTTCACTCCTCAGTAATACAAAAAATTAATTTTTTAATTGAAGTAGTGGCAGGTTTATGTATCCATTGACATTGCTATGTAGCAAAAACTCAAATTCCAATTTTCAGTAGCTTAAACCAGTAGCCTATGTCTCCTAAAGTCAGAGGGCCAGCTGGGAGTCATTGATTTAATCTGGACTTAATCTATAACTATGATTCTCTCAACCTTCTCTGGTTTACTGGACAAGTTCAGATAGCTCTGGGTAATGGCAGAATTCTAAAAGAGCAAGTTGAAACCTGGTAAGGCTTTTGGAAACTTGTTTAGGTTTGTGTATTGTTAACTCCAAACCAGAACTAGAGAACTGGGGAACTGTGTCCTACCCTGAGCGGAAGGGCACTGGGCGGTCAGTCACCTGGCAAAACTGTGTAAACTCGGAACTCATACATCTGTTGCTGCTCAGTGAGGCTGTGCCATTTTTACCACTGCTCTCAGCATGTGAGTTTGTCTCAAGTATTTTAGTTCATGCTTCTCTTAAACACATTAGCAGGCATTTCTTCCTCAGAAGCTGTTGTGTGTGGGGTGCCAAGACAGTGAGGACCCTGGACTTCTGTTTAGTTACTGTGTATGAAGGGCCTTTTTGTGCTTAGCTTTAAAAGTTGTAGGACTTTAGGAGCCTTAGGCTTACAGTGGAGTGGACAACAGCAAGAGGTTTTGGAATGTGTATGTTCTATCCAGAGAATGATCTACAGTAAGTAAAGAACAAATAGCAAGCAGCAGATAGCAAAACATCAAGTGGACACATACAACATCTTGCAGAATGACTCAATCGGAGAAGTCCGATTGAGAAACCAGAAAAGGGAAAGAACAAGTCACAAGCAGCAGGCATGACATCGTCAGATTAGGCACTTCCAGCTTTCAGTAGAAAGGACCAAGGAAGGCCCATTGAGGCAGCTAGCAGGAGTTCCTGCCTGAAAGCCCCAGGCAGGGCAGCAGAGTGTTTCCCTCTAGCAAGGGTGAGGCTCCCAAGTTAACAACAGATAGCCAGTGGCAGCTAGATAACAAAGCCGCATGCATCAAGTCAGGCACTTACTGGCTCCTGAAGATGACTGGAGAAACCCTGCTGAGAGTCATTCTGGAGTTTCCAATTCGAACTCTGCATGGATGAAATTCTGGCTTCTTGTTCCTACAACAGGCATTTTTATACCATGGGATAAATCAGCACTGACCCATGTTGAAAATGCTTCACCTTCCAGCCATTCTCAAGGGCACCGTGGTTGGTTTTTGTTTTGTTTTGATTTGATTTTTAAGAGGTTATTCTTACTTATTAATTGTCTGTCTGTCTGTCTGTCTGTCTGTCTCTCTCTCTCTCTCTCTGTGTGTGTGTGTGTGTGTGTGTGTGTGTGTGTGTGTCTTATGTCTATATATGGCTTTGTATGTGTAAGCACAGTGCCTCTGGAAGTCTAAAGAGAGCACCAGACAGATGAGTTACAGGCAGTTGTAAGCCACTGGATGAGGGTCTTGGGAACCAGACTTGAGTCCTCTTTCAAAGCAGTACACTCCTAAGCACTGCGCCGTCTCTCCAGCCTGCACAATGGTTTTGATACCTTAACTGTTTACTGTCCTCCTCCCTCCCTAGTACAGGGACAGGGAGCCATCGTGCCCCAGCACAAGGAGTCTCAGAGGACTCAGGAGAAACATGCTTGAATCTGATATAAAGGAGCCCACCTTGGTCCCGAAGTCCACTGTGATCAAGTGCAAACAGCATGTGATGATTAACCATTAGAATGTATATTGTAGCTCAATGCCTAAGTACTAGTTTAAAAATCAAACACACAATGAATCTGAGGTGTCCCTGGCAGCACTCACATATTTCACAATGTGTGGCATCACTGCAGCCTTGGTTTTTGGACTCATGGCACCCACACTACTTTTTCCTACTGTCATTTCTCAACATGTATGTACATTTGTATACTTTTTGAAAGTCATGGGTTAAAGTGCATATTAGTTATTATTCTCCTTGCTATGACAAAATGCCTGACAGGAAGCAGCATAGGAGACAGGTTTATTTTATTTTGGCTCACAGTTGAAGGGAATCACAGCAAAGAAGGCATGCTGGCAAAAGCATGATGCAGCTAGTCATAACTGCATCCAGAGTCAGGACGGATGCTGGTGCATCCAGAGTCAGGATGGATGCTGGTGTGCAGCTCACTTCTTCCTCTGGGACCTCAGCTCATCTGGGGTGATAGCCATAGTTAAGGTGAATTTTCTCACCTCTATTAATCTCATTTAGGCAATTCCTCAAAGATATGCTAAGAGATATCCTAGACCCTGTCAAATTGATTGCAAGCACTGCATAAACCATATGTAGTGAGACACGCCTGAGGTCTTAACGTTTAGGAGCTGCAGGCAGAAGAAACAGAAGTTAAAGGTTATTTTACCCTACAAACTATGTAGGGAAGTCCAGGATACATAAGACTCTGTCCCTTAATCAATCAATCAATCAATCAATAAAGGTCAACAAGTAAAAAAGATTAAGAAGCTGTGGATTAGAGTAACAACCATATTTGTGAGGATAGTAGAAAAGATTAAGAAGCTGTGGATTAGATTAACAACCATATTTGTGAGGATGTTTGTCCTGGTTACAATACTTCCCTTCTAATGAAGTAGGCATGGATAATATCACTCAACTTAAAATGGTAACAGCCTTTACAGGAACAATGGTTTGCACAGTGGTACCCAGCAATGGATCTAACAATTTTGAAAGTCAAGATATAGACTTAACTATGTGGAGTAAAAAATTTTTGGATCCACTGGTCAGGAAAAAATGATAGAGTGTTCACATTTTTAAAATTGTGTAGTATGATGCATTTTCATTAAAGATAAAGTGTTAATGAACATCAGTTATAGTCTGTTTATTTTATTTTATTTTTTTTTGAGACAGGGTTTCTCTTTGTGTGGTCCTGGCTGTCTTAGAACTTGCTCTGTAGACCAGGCTGGCCTTGAACTCACACAGAGGTCCTCCTGCCCCTGCCTCCCAAGTGCTGTGATTAAAGGCGTGCTCCACCATCACCCGACTATCATGGTCTTTTAATTGTCCTTTTCTAATTGTCTAAGTGACTTTGAGCCCTTGTGCTTTTTCCTAGCATACCTCTGTGGATGGATATACTGAAACACATATCCCGCCTACCAAGTCAAGTAGCAGACAGAACATTCCTCGGTGTAGAAACTCCATTACGTCAGCAACAGATGAACAACCTCACATCGGAAATTACCGCTTACAGAAAACAATAGGGAAAGGAAATTTCGCCAAAGTGAAATTGGCAAGGCATGTTCTAACAGGTAGAGAGGTAAGTTTTTATAATGCCTCTTGATGTTTGCCGAGACCTTGCTCCAGAGTCCTGCTTTCTCATGGTTGATACTGGGGAATGAATGGTACCTGTGATCTAGTGCACACTGGGATATATGCACATAGAGCATTTGCAGACACATCTGTTTTGTGGCATAACTACTGAACTTTAACACTAAGGAAAAACTGGCCCCTACCTTCCATCATCCCTCAGAGACTGCAGCTCAGCTGTCTACCATGTGACTACTCCTGGCTACTGTTCTGTTGCCATTTGCCTTTGGAACAAGGCTGGGCTAAGATAGGTGTGAATATGTAGAAAATCACCCACTAACTTTTATCTGTTTGGCTATAACATTAAGTTAATATTACTACTATATAGATAATTTTTTCAGATGACAAGAAAATGTCTAAAATACTATTTGTTTGTTTGTTTGTTTGTTTGGTTGTTTGGTTGGTTGGTTGAGACAGGGTCTTTTGTAGCCCAGACTGGCTTTGATCTTGCTACCCAGCTAAGACTGACCTTGAAATCTGGATCTTTGTGCTTCCACTTTATAAGTGCTGAGATTATTGGCTTGCACAAGCACATCCCACTAATCTCATGTATTTGAAATTATTGTTACACAATAAAATGTATATATTTGCATGTCTGTGCACTATAAATCTATAGTGTGTTCAGCAGGGTTAAAAGATTAGTTCAGTAATGATCCAAAGTTTTGTATTAGGATTGGATTACTTACTGTTTTTTTGTAAGTCTCAGCCACAGAGCGTTAGTGAGCTTGCACTTGCTGTACATATTATGATATTATGAACCCCGTTGAGTATCTTTCTTGTCATTCACCTCTAGGAGCTGTTCAGACATAGGCTACACTAGGCAGAGCCTTCAAAGATTTTCAGATCCCTTTTGTTAGTTTTCTATTAAAGTCTATATATCCAGTTCCTCTGCCTGCACGATAGCTTTATTTGCTAAAAATACAAGTTTAAAACCTATTCTCCCATTGGGTGATGGAGGCGACTACTTTAATCCCAGCACTCAGGAGGCAGAGGCAGGTGGATCTCTGCGTTTGAGGCCAGCCTGGTCTACAGAGTGAGTTACAGAACAGCCAGGGCTACACAGAGGAACCCTGTCTCAGAAAAGAAAGAAAAAGAAAGAGTCGCTCACCCCTATAATGTTGCCTATCAAGGTTTTGAGAAAAAAGATTAAGGTAGCATTATTTTTACAATTTTAAAAGAAGAAACATGGAAGAACTAGCAAAGATGTAATTCCGTTGATGAGGAATCAGGAGGTTGATGACAAGCCGATAGATAAACTGAGGCTCTAAGCTATCCAGACCAACACCTTCTGGTTGTGTGAGATGACGTAGAAGTAAGTGCTGCATGACTAAGAGTGGAACAAAACTGTTTTCTTTGCAGGGTTTTATGCATTGAATTACAGAGCTCAAGTGTAGTTTAATGATTCTCTCTTTCAGGTCGCTGTGAAAATAATAGACAAAACTCAACTAAACCCTACCAGTCTACAGAAGGTATTTAATTAATTTAATAAGTGATGTGAGAGTTTGGTAGTTAATATATAATTGTCTATAAAGTCAAACATGAAGTTTTTGTTAGATAAACACCATATTTTATCAGTACATGAGGAAAAGACAGGCTCTAAGATACAATGATTATGACATCATAGAGTTGTTTGAAATGTGTTTAGTGCAGCTTGAGCCTCATGTCCTCAAAATACTTGGTTTGGGACTTGAGTTTTTGATTTGGGAATATTTGCATAGACTTAAGCAAGATATATCTGCCATATGAACTGCCTTTAATTTGTACCAAAATTTATATCAAATATTATGGACTATTTGTGTGTATCAGAGTATGCACATGTGGGGGGGGGGCTGTATGTACCTATGTGTGAGCATGAAGCCCTTCTGTAGTATTAGAGCTCAGTGTATACACATGTGTGTGGGGGCTGTATGTACCTATGTGTGAGT
>NC_034594.1:156949221-156967054 GCF_900095145.1 Mus pahari | reverse complement strand
AGAGCTCAGTGTATGCACATGTGTGTGGGGTTGTATGTACCTATGTGTGAGCATGAACCCCTTCTGTGGTGTCAGAGCTGTTTGCGGGATGCTGTGTTGATGCTGGAATCCAGACTCTGTTCTGTGATACACTGTTAACAGCATCTGGGGCTAACCCCCGAGTCATACCTCTCCAGCCCCATGTTTGGAGGTATGTAGAATTCTTCTTAGGTAAATACCTAGTTCTGAATAATATTCCCTATACGTGTGTCATCTTTCATCACTTCATTTGATTCTTCCTTTATGCAATTCATCTTAGATGTTAAATCAGAGTTGACAGTGTTCCATCAAGGAAGAAAACAAAGCAGGAAGGGAGAAAGAGAAAGTAGGACTGGGATTGTCTGGTAGCCAACACTGCCCATTTTATTTCTTACTTCAATGGGAAACCTTCTCAGATATAAACTTCTAGCATTTTAAAAATGAGGCAGGGGCTGGAGAGATGGCTCAGAGGTTAAGAGCACCGATTGCTCTTCCAGAGGTCCTGAGTTCAATTCCCAGCAACCACATGGTGGCTCACAATCATCTATAATCAGATTCGATGCCCTCTTCTGGTTTGTCTGAAGACAGCAACAGTGTCCTCATATAAATAAAATAAATCTTAAAAAATATTTTTAAAAAAATGAGGCAACTGTTTTAGTGTATGAGCTGTATATAATTTATGGTGAAATAATATCCATTGAGATTTCAGTAGCATATAGTAGGATCTGATGACAGATGTGTTACATAGGTAACTTTGATCCCTAAGAGAAAATCTTACAAGAAATTCTCGGTTTGCTATGTTTACCTACAACTCCCATGATTCCAGTGTAAGACTGGGACTCTGCACCCGTGAATCAGAACCTTCTTCCCATTGCTCTCGGCGCCAGGCAGCTCTGTGTTTTTATGCATTTCTTGGTAGAAAGCTGTCTCTTCAATATTTGGGTTCCCTTTAAACTTTCCAGCCAATGAAACTGCAGAGTGTGACACATCTGTTCAGTGAGGACGGTTGACTGGGCTCTTTTTCTGGGACTATGAGCTGATACAGTGCTGACATGCTCTAGTCTCCGGGGAATGGCTCTTCTCCTAACACCAGCTTTCATCCGACCTGGATCACCAGTGTGACTGACAGAAGGTCTCTCTGGACCGGTGAATCACCTGAAGACGCTCATGTGCCAGGGACTCTGGAACACACCAGCTGCCACACTGCATTCAGGGCCTTGCCCACCTCCAACACATATTTTGTACTTTTCTTGGATCACACCATGGATTACAATGGAGTGATTTCAACTGACATTTGGAACTTCTGCCCCGTCACCCAGTAATGTGGCACCAAACTTTGTCTTTCCCAGCAGAGTCAGGAAAGTCATACAACATTAACTTCACTAGGTGGAACATTTGACCATGAAGCTGATCATTGCTGTATTTGTCTAAATAACTAAAGATCTGCTTGCTGATGAAAATATCTGGGAAGAGCCTGTTAATCTTTGCCTAAAGTGTTGCTTTTCTAAACACAAATGATGCCACTTGTATCTTCTAATCCTGTTCATAGATTTACTCTCTGTGAAAGTATTTTTAAAAATACCCAGTTCATGGTCTGTCTGGCTCTGTTTATAGAACATTTAGACTCGTCCTTACCCAGCACATCAGCACATCTCCCAGTCAGCCATAGCTCAAGTTCAGAGTGCAAAGAGCAAGCTGTTTGCTGGTTAAGTCCTGCAGGCAAAAATAGTCAGTATGACTCCATGCTGTGGACATTGCTGTTAAACAGAGATGACGATGGGACGCAGCCTCATCTTGGTCTCATCGTTAGAAGCATTTGACTGAATCTTACTCTGGTTCAGGCTGCTTGTAAGCCGGTTTATTCCGTTCATTCTCTTCTGTTTATAGGAATATCCCCTTCCTTTTTCAACAGCCCCGATAGATAAAGGGATCTAAATATGAGTACCAACTGTTTAAAACCTCTCAAATAATGAAGTTCTTTAAAGTCGTCTGGTCTTTGGAAGTGTGTCTTCACTGTTTTCAACAGCGTACCTCTGTCACTTGTTGTAAGTAATCAGAGTCTAATCTGATGAGTGCCACAGTCTAGAAAGGGTTTCAATTCTCCCCGCTGTATAGCATAAGAATCATCTCACAGTCACTTGTGTGGGTTTTGGTGAATGGTCTGTGAGCCACATAGTGACCTCTGGGGTTCTTTTAAGCTCTCTGTAGTGCCGGGTGAGCAGCAAATCAGTGGGATGACTTTGTTCATAACTGATAGGCTTCAATGGAGGATTTTCATCTTCTCAACCATGGCCTTTCTGAAAGTGGGCACAGCAGTTTATCAGATGGTAGAGGTTTCCACACTTGAGTCATCTGCGTACATCTGTCTCTGCTGACACTCATGTCACCTGTGATTGCTTATCTAATAACACTCTAGTTTTAATTGTATGATTCTGTGTACATGGCTGTGTTTACCTGCATGTATGCTTATGCACCACATGCACGCAGTGCCCACAGGCCAGAAGAGGGCACTGGATCCCCTGGAACTAGAGTTACAGCAATTATGAGCTGCCATGTGATGCCAGGAGTCAAACCCAGATCTTCCAGAAGAGCAGGCAGCACTTTAACCACTGAGCTGTCTCGTCAGCCTCTATTTTCATTTTTTATTGTATTACACAGCACAAAAATAGCTCTTTGTGTCAAAGTTATTCCTGACAGACAAAATCTGAAGAAGAAAAAACAAAGCAAGAGTCAGATATGATAACATATGCCTATAATTTATGCTTCTGATGAAGATAAGGCAGGAAGGAGGACCATGAATTTGAGCCCGGCCTGGGCAACACGGTGAAACCACATTATTAACAATTCATTATTAATTAATTAAAATAAAAGCCAAACTACCACTACTCAGAATTATGTTGTAAAATAACAGGTTATATTAAAATTGTATAGAATGTGATTCTCTGTGCTAGGACATGAGAGATTTTCCATAAGCAAAGGTATAGGGATGTCGGTAGCTGAAATCTTAAGAACATACTTTATTGATAACTCATCCATTTGCTGCTGGTATTTTGTGATCTGAGCAATGGATGAGAGTTTTCCTGTAATGCCCAGACCTCTGGTAGGCTGAGTAAATGTCCCAGAACTTCTGTAAAACAGTCACTACCACATTGAAGAATGTGGTCACTGTGAGCACAACAGAACCAAGTAGTGTTCAGTAGAAATCAAGTATGTAAAAGAGACCACAGAGTTATTGGCAAATAGTTCAAACAAGACAAAAAACACAAATTCTTCAGCGGTGTCTCTTAGTAGGCCTACCTATCTGGAATATTGAAATGTCAATTACTCTGGTGTGTTCAACAGATTTGTAGTTGAGTGAATCCACACATGTGCTGGGTGTTCGCCCATACAGCTCTTGTTACATGTGTGTAGACTAAAAGGAACATATTGCTCAAGTTCGATTTTGGTCAATGAAACTGAAGTGATGAGAGTATTAATTTTTTGTGTGTAAACTGGGTTGTAGACTGCAAAAGTTGTTTTTGTGTATATGAGTACTCTGTAACTGTCTTCAGACACACCAAATGAGGGCATTGGATCCCATTACAGATGGTTGTGGGACATCATGTGGATGCTGGAAACTGAACTCAAGACCTCCGGAGGAGCAGTCTGTGCTCTTAATTGCTGAGCCATTTTTCCAGCCCCAAAATCTGTTTTTAAATCAGAGATGATGAACTATCTTTATTCCCCTCCTCCCATCTCTCCCTCTCACACATCCCTTTTCTTTCTTTTCCCATTCTGCAAGGATGCTGCGGCTACATACATTAGCGAGATGACCCCTGATGCCCACTTACATACCGCTCCATCCTCTGTGGAACTAGCAATCAGCAATGTATCTCTGACCTTGATTTGGTACTGAACAAGAGACTGAAAATAAGGGTGATCATGAAATTATAACTGAAAGTTATATCTTTTTCACACAGAGAAGGAAGTGTGTTTCACACTGTGATAGATTTTGAGGGGGAAAGTGTTCAGGTGTTCTAGAAAGTGATATTAGTAAAATTACTGTATCTTCCTTAAATATGAGCTGTGTATTCACAGTAAGGCCAGACTTTCTGAACTCAAACTGTGTTTCCAGTTTATCGTGCCCTCTTAGGTTTCAGGGAGAGTGTGCAGTGACATGTTCTTGACATGTTTCACAGGGTGCACACCTCATCCACAGGCAAATGTGTATGGTGAGTGCATACTGAGTGAGCACCTGTTTGTTCCTGTCCTTCAGATTAAGTCTCCAGCCTTTCCGAGAGGCAGACTTGTACCATTAATCCCAGCATGCAGAATGCAGAGGCATGAAGAGCTCTGTGAGTTCAATGTCAGCCCAGCATACATAGTGAGCTTCAGGACAGGCAGAGCTGTGTAAAGAGACCCTGTCTCAAAAAGAAAACCAAAACAATTAAAAAAAAAAGACTCCAGTCATTCTATGTCTGAATGTCTGGATGTGATAAGCTCTGCTTGCTAGGGCTTGCTGGCAGCAGTCCATGGTCTTCAGGAGAAATTGCTCTGTAAGATTGTATCCAGCCATCATGTCTCCAGGGTTATCTGGCAAGTCATCCCATGCATATTTTGTCCCCTGGTGATTTATGATTAAAAATTTCCCATTTGATAGAAGTAAGTGGAATGAAGTGAAGAAGAAAGGCAGTAATTAGAAGTGAACCTGTCTTACAGTTCACACTAAATGCTACATAGACTCTCATTAATTAATTCCTGATTTCACAAATATTTATTCAGAGATTTTTGTCTCTCCACATGTTTTTTGTTTGTTTGTTTGTTTGTTTTATTTTATTTTATTTTTCTGTTCTTGGCTTCTCCCTTTCCATTTCCTTTTAATGAGGTCATTGTTCTGTTGCTGGCCGTTATATGTAAAGCTCTGTGCAGTTTATCCATAGGACCTCTTCTTCTATATTCTCTTCTTAGGCTGAGAGGTAACTGGGCATCAGTCTACCTACTGGTGAACTCTGAGTTTGTCCCTCTACCTTAGACTACCTTTAAACCTCCTTGTAATCTCCTCCCCAAGTCACCCCAACTACAGGATTGAACTGGTGACCTCTCCTTACCTACCTAATACCCCCTCACCCCACCATCCTGTGACCTCTCTGTGAACAGCAGCATGCCCCAACACCATGTGAGCAGCCAACCTGAGAAGCACCCCAGCTGCTCTCCTCTGTCACCACGCTCACCTGAGGGTGGCTGCCCTCTTCTGTGTGGCCTGCTCTGTTCTGTCCTGCTTGTCTTCCTGCAGACATGTGTGTAATATGCTACCCTGTGCTTACACTTTTAGGAGTTCCATCTTTGTAGCTTAGGAATCAGCCTCATTAGCACATTACCCCCGAGGACCACCACCTCCACAGCTCTTCACTTCCCCTCGTGCCCCATCCCTCCAGCTTCAGTTCCATCTCATCCTTTTTATTCTCTCCTAGTTACCTGGCCTTTGCCGCCTTCCCCACCCCTTAGCCTGGCACTAACGCCCCTCCTCACTTAGTTCTTAAACGTTCCAGGCCGAGTCACTTCCTTAGAGACATTGTTCCTGTTCTCCATGACAGTTTTCAATCCTCTTTCCATACTAGGATTAGGCACTTGTAACTAAGGAATTATTTGGTTCTTTGGCAGTAGTTTCATTGTTTGTATGCCAGTATTCTGTGAACCTTAAAACTTCTGATTACTGGGCCTTTATTAACTATGAAATATGTATCTACTTCCACCATGGAAGAATTTTCTCTTGAGAGAAGTAGAAGAGGCTAGGAATCTTAACATCATCTATAAACTTTAGCTTGATTGTTTCAAAAGGTATAGCCCGTTTAGTTCCTAAAGGAACCTTTCACACACACACACACACACACACACACACACACACACACACACACACACACACACCAATGCAACCAGCTAGGTCTGCCTCTTGCTTTCCACCCCAGAGGCCTGCTGCGTTTGCACTCACCTTCCCCATGCCTCCAGCTAAGTCCCCTCTTTCCTTCCCGTAGGCCTGCTCTCTGCCTTGGGTCTTTCCTTCCCTGGGTGTCCAACTAGACCCTACTGGATAGGGTCCCGCCTTTCTCCAGGACCTCTCCCCTGCCCATAACATAGGCTCTGCTTCCTCCTACCTTGGAGGCAGTCTATCTCCTTTGCAACTGGCTTCTCTGAGCTGCTGGATAGGCCATGGCTCTGCCTCGGAGTTCTAAGCTAGCTGGGGCTATATAGTGAGTTGTAGGCTACTCTGGACTATGTGAGAGACCCTTTTCTAAACAACGAAAGAAAAGAAAGCAAAGTGCTACTAGTAGTAGTTTTATAAAATATCTGATGGATGTCCCAGTAAGATACCTGAAGGCTAAAAATGAAGTGACATAATGATCCCATAATGTTGACATAATGTTCAAACATGAAGCTGAACATTTAATCAACAGTGTTCTGTTAACATAGGCACAACATATGTATAATATCTCAGTGAATGAGGCTTCCAAGTGCATCTAGGAACTGAATCTCACCTGTAGGTAAAACAAGCCCACATTTCAATTTATTAATGGGCCAAAAAATGCTGCCAAGAATGCAGACAGGATTATTACAAATCACAGTGATGGCATTATTACAAAATGCATCTCTGTCCCCCCTAAAGCCACATCAGAATGAAGTACCTGAAAAGCTAAGAAGGTTGTGCTGAAGGACACCAATTATACGGGGCCCCCACCCACTTCTCCAAGTTCTGTGTACTATAACTGAAGTCAGCCAGGAAAAAGCAAGAATCTACAAAACCATCCCCCGTCTTTAAGATAAGTGAGCCACAGACAAGTCCTCTGGCATGAGGAGACCACGGGTAGCATGGCTGCAGGTCTGACTGAAATAACACATCTGGCTGACCCTTGATGAGAGGCTTTCCATAGAATTAGGATGGTAGGTAACACGAGGCCAAAATCTACTAGTTTGAATACAACATACCCCCCACAACACAAAAGAATAGTAGGCAGAAGAAATGGAAGGGATTGGAAGGAAAAGAAATTAGTTGAGAAGAGAAAAAGAAAATTCTCCTAACTGAGACAACTACTGATTGACACCTGATGCTGACCCTGGCCTGACTAGGAAGGACTGAATAGAACAAGATCCAAAGGGATCATTTGGTGACTTCAGCTACCTGGAGCAAAGCCAGGCATCTAGAAGGAAGTAACAACGGCCCTGAACAATTAGAGTAGCTGTCAGAGTCCACAAAGTAAAGGCCTTGCTTTATAGCCAAGGCTGCCGTTAGTTCTTGTAACACAGTTGTAACAAATATTGACTTTACCATCCAGCTCACAGCAGACCTGAAACGTGAAGCCCAAGGGACCTAGCTCTGAGAGCTCTCGCTGGTGCATGTGTGCTGGAAACTTCATGGTGCCACAGCTTCAAAATGAGAAAGAAGGAAAAATCAGAAACTCGAATAATTTGGAACTGAAATCCTGTGAACACACTTTCCTTACTAGTCCCTAGGCAACTGACACATGCAGAAGGGGTGGCGGTGGTGATACCTGTCCATCTGTCAGGCTTACTTCCATCTAGAGGCTCTGCTCCCCTCCCCCTTCCTAAGGAAAGGCAAGCACTGGTAAGATTGGCGTCTTGCTAGTGAGACTTGTTAAAAGATGCCCAGCTCACTAGTTACTGTCCTGCCCCTCCAACTCAGGGGGTTTCTGTAGAAGACTGCTGCCATTAGCTTCGCTCTCTATTCTCCCTCTCCAGTGCTCACCTAGGACACAAAGAGTCCTAGGCAGGTACTGAGTGGGAACTTTTTTTTAGATTTTGTTGACACAATGTGTTCATTTGGCCAGAATTCTCTAGATTCAGAATAAACTATTAGTCTGTTAGGACTGCCACCATAACAACATCCCACAGAATAAGAGGCTTAGATAGAAAGTTTTATCTCTGCAGGCTCTGCAGGCTGAAGGTCAAAGAGGAAGGTATTTGCAGGGTTGGTTTCTTCTGAGCCTTTCCTCCTTGGCTTGCAGACAGCTGTCTTCTCAGGCATCCTTGGTAGCTCTTCTTCCTAGAAGGACACTGATCATATTGGCCTAGGGTCCTACCCTTATGACTTCATATCACCTGAACTCTCTTCTTACAAGCCTTTTCTCCAAAAACTGTCATATTAGGAGCCAGGAACACACTCTAGTCCATATCAGATAGTGGACCATATGCAGCCAGCATGTGTTTCTTTAGATGGAAGGATGATTGATGGGGCAGGATTCTGGCAGTCCATTTTCTATAATTAATATGCCATATAAAACATCCTATGATCCTTCTGCGATTGCCATCATTTTAACTTTGGTGGTTTGAGTAAGAAGAGCCCCATAGGTTCATATATTTGATTAGTCACTAGAGAGCGGAGCTCTTTGAAAGGATTAGAGGGACTAGGAGGTGTGTCTTTCTTGGAGGAAGTGTGTCACTGGGGTAGGCTGTAAGGATTCAAAAGCCCACACCAGGCCTAGTCTCTCACGTTGCCTTTGATCGGATTGTAGAGCTCTCAGCTACTTCTCCAGCACCATGTCTGCCTGTGCTGCCATGCTCCCGTCAGGATGACAATGGACTAAGCCTCAGTACTGTAGGTAACCCTCCCATTAAAAGGTTTCTTTTCTAAGAGTTACCTTGGTTATGGAATCTCTTCACAGCAATAGAACAGTGACATTAGCCAGTAAGCTCCTGCCACAGCATCCCTCTATGTTCTTAGTTGTTAAAATGATCACATTCTTTGTCCAAATCAAATGTTAAAACAATGTTTAAGATATCTTTGAGATGTATGAGCCTTAATAGTTATATATTATTGTTATAATTTTTTTAAATTACTTTTTGATCAGAACTTGGATTCTATCTATAAATATCTTTTGTACATCATCTCCAGATGGAATTGGAGTGTTCCTTTAAAGTACTATTTTTGTTAAATGTCTCAGTTTTTACAAGATTACTATCCCAGATTTATCTGTTTTTGATAAAATAGCTACATTCCAAGTTCCAATCAAAGACTAAAAACTGATGAATCCAAAATGTTGCACAAAGGCCCAGCTTTAAAATATCAACAGCAACAGCTAAATGAACAAAACTTCATCACTGTGGAGGAATGTCTTGAAGGGCCCATAACTCATCAGTTCCCTCAGACAAGCCATTCTCAGAGATCCAGACATCAGGGCAGAAACAGTGGCTCAGAGACAAGCACTGCACCCCTGCAGAGCAGTGATGCTTAGTTCTTAGCTCAGAGACAAGCACTGCACCCCTGCAGAGCACTGGTGTTTAGTTCTCAGCACCACCCTTACTGGGCAGCTCACAATTGTCTATAACTCTAGCTTCAGGGAATGAGACAGCCTCTTCTGCCATGGATGGGAACCTGCACACACAGGCATATATAAACATATTCAGACACATTAAAATAAAATAAAATAAAATAAAATAAAATAAAATAAAATAAAATAAACATTTTTAGAAATATGCAGACATTAACCTGCTTACATTTTAAGAAAAACTACTGACCTGGCAATGATTTTTATTAAGAGTAACTAATGCTCTCTGTGTGACAGCGCTGTTTTGTTCTGTAACCTGGCACACTATGTCAGGGAAGAAGAGGAGGTGAAATCAGGGAGCCAGAGGATCTTGTTTCTGCCCTGGATCATGGAACAGTAGTCCCTCAGCACACAGGCAGGTCCTGTGCCTCTTACAGAGCAGGGCAGCAGCTACTGTGTGGTGTGGGAATAAAGTGGTTATTTAAAGAGTAAGTTAAAGTAAGGAAAATCTTGAAAATAATACAGAATTTAACATTTAAATTGAGTACATAACTATATATTCTTTGACCTAGGTAGGATGAACACTTCTTCTATAGCTTAAGTTTTCCGGTTAGAATTGTACTTACTTAGCATGGATAACATTCATAAAGTTTGAGTAGATTTGTCACTATTTCTAGTTGTGTTTTATTTCATAAAAGGAGATTATAATGACAATTGGGAAGCAATCTGCCAATTAAACCCTATATTTAATTTTAATCATTTACACTTACTTAACCCACACCTTGGGCAGCAATTTTATTAGTAACTTGTTTCTGATGTTTTCAAATTATTCACTTTATTGTATTACAAATATGTGGCTCATTAGTTTATGTAAAATAAAATTGTGTTAGATAGACTCCAAGGCAATCCCCAGTAGTGCCAGTCTCCCAGAAGTCACTTCTTCCTGTCATGCCTTCCACAGATGATGGACAGGACAGAAGACTTTCTTCAGACTGTTGCATGGGGGAGGGAAAGGGATCTTGGTCCCACGGTTATGTTAAATGGTATGAACTGTCATGCTGGCTTACACCCTGGGTAGTGGTTCTCACCCTGCCCAGTGCTACAACCCTTTAAGGCAGTTCCTCATGCTGTGGTGACCCCCAGACATAAAATTATTTTGCTGCCACTTAATAACTGTAATTTAGCTACCATTATGAATTGTAATATAGATTTCTGATGTGCAGGATATCTGATATATACCCTCCAAAGGAGTCACATCCACAGGCTGTGAGCCACTGCTCTAGAGGTTATGAGTGCTGGCTTGAGAAAAATGGTAACTTAAAATTTACATCAATAAATTTGCTTACATGCCCTTCAGAAACAAAAGGATGGGAGAACATTGATTCTCGTCAGAGAACTTTTCTGGAGCTGAGCAGAACAGGACCCAGTAGTTCCAGGAACCAGAGGAATGCTGGATGCTAAAGCCATGTCTACCTTAAAGCAAGGGTGTCCTGAGAGAAGGCTGGAAAGGTAGCCTTACTTGGTCACACATGCTAAAGGTGTTGGGAAATGTCTGTGTGCACTGTTAAGTGTTGGCTTTGAATTCTCATGGGACAACCTAATAAAATTACTTTACCATGAATTTGAATGTAAAAAGATCGTTCTGAATGAGTTTGGAGTCCACGGCAAACCCATGCTTTTTGAAGCATAGTGAAGCACCCAGGAAGAGTGGGGGGCGGGCAGGGTCAGGATGCTACGAGCTGAAGGCCCAGGAGCTCCTGTAAACACTGGAAGGAAGAGGATGTGGCAGAAAACTGAGCAGTCAGAGAGGAGGAAAGAGGCAGCTGGAGACAGGAGGGCGTGCTCCAGGCCCGAAGTGTACTGAGGAGAGGTCAGCAGAAGGCCAGACATCGGGATCGTCTTCAGTCAGGCCAGGCACAGCCGTGAGCATAGTGAGCCTGCATGTGTGTCCTGCTCACTCACATATAATTCTTAATTATTAAATGTTAAGTTATTATAGACTTTTAAAAATGAATCTAAATGAAAGTGTGTGGCTTGTATGTTCTCTCTCTCTCTCTCTCATACACACACACACACCCTACAGGCTTACATACTTTCTTGATCTTGTGTAGGAATCTAAAGGTATCTAGGACAAGCTTTTTTTTTTTTTTTTAGCATCTAAACCTAAGTGGTTTTTCAATTGGGATGTATTCTTATTGTATTTCATTTTGTTATTATAAATGTGGCCACAAACTAAAATGTATCATTTCAGTCACTGTTGATGTACAGTTTCGTCTGTGTGATACCCTCGAGGCTCCCCCTTGCTGTGTGCTGACTTCCCATCCGTATTCTCACATGTTACTTATCCACTCACCTGTTTGAACCCGCACTTTCACTTTTCTCAGGCTCATGGCCGTAGACTGCATGGTAATTCTTTTTTAACTCCTGTAGGAATACTGTTCTGCACGTCCTGTGTCTTTTCCATACCATCCTCTCAGCTGACCCTCCGCCCACTGTGCTGGAGGGTTCTGAGCTTTCCCGTTCATACAGGTTTGCTCTGCCCTGTCCTGTTTTATATGGCAGCGGTCGCCTGAATGAGTGTCAGCTGTTCTCTCACTGCAGATTTGAGTTTATTCCCCTAGTGACTAATTATGTTGGACATCTTTTATGCTCTCTTAGGCTTTAGTAGATCATTACAGAAACATCGCTCGTGGTTACACTAATTTTAGATTTTATTCTTACAAAACATGTCTTAACAGATTTATTTTATGTTGCCAATTTTTGGTTCTTCTATTTTTTTTTTTTTGAGCAAATGCTGCTTGATTTTGATTTTGACTAATATTTATGCAAACAACATAAAGGATTAAATACCAAATCATGCTCTTTTTTTAATTTCATGTTTTCTCAACATTTTATTATGTGCCATGGTGTGTTCATGGACATCACCTTGTAGGAGTAAGTCTCTCCTACCATGTGGGTACTAAAGACTGAACTCAGGTCATTAAAACTGATAGCAGGCACTCTTACCCACCGTGACCATACCACTGGCCTGACAAATTGTACTCAGAACTGGAGAGATGGGTTAGTGGTTAAGAGTGCTGACTGCTCTTCCGTGAAACCTGGATTCAGTTCCCAGCACCCACACAGTGATCACAACCACCTGTATGTAACTCTAGTTCCATAGGATCTGATGCCAGTCTCTGGCCACCATGGGCACTAAACACATGTAGTGCTGTGCATACATGCAGGCAAAACACATACACATAAAATAAAAAGAAAGACATCTGTTTGGTTTTGGTTTTGGTTTTCATGAGAGTGTTTCTAGCTGTCCTGGAACTTGTTCTGTAGACCAGGCTGGCCTCAAACTCAAAACTAAACAAATCTTTGAAAATAGCCCTCCCCTTCTCTTCCTCCTCTTCTTCCTCATCTTCTTCTTCCTCTTCTCCCCCATATTTCAAGACAGAGTCTCTAGATAGCCAGGCTTATCTTGAGTTCATCCTCTTGCCCCAGCCTTATGTTTTTGGATTTTGGATGGGCGTGTTCTACCTACCGCACTTGGCTATTTTATTTTTATTTGATATCATCCTACAAGTCTACTTAAAAGCGCATCTGGATCTCTCACAAAGTGTTGGGTCAACCAAAAGGGGTGACTTGGGGGAATCTGACCCAAGGCAGCTTGTTTCCTTGGCTAGACCCTGCCACGTAGCTTTCATTGGCGTTTCCTCCATCTTCTCTTCTGCTTCTGTTCCTGAAGAGTGCTTGAAGAAAGTGTAAGTTTCGTTATGGCTAATTTTACGTGTCAAACAGTCCATCTCGTCAGGGGTCTTTGAGAAGTCAGGTCTCCATGAAGTTAATATGGAGGGCAGAGCTGCATTGCTCATTATTCAAGACTAGAACCAAGAAGAAGATCTCTGCTTAGGTTCTCTGCCAGAATCGACAGTATTGCAAGCAAGTGATTGCTATTAAATGGAAGTGCAGTTGGTGTCTGCTTGAGCTTTTCTGTCCCTTAAACAGGAAAATGTCTTATCTTTTTTAACAGTTGTTCCGAGAAGTACGAATAATGAAGATACTGAACCATCCTAACATAGGTATGAAACCTATACGTACGAGCAGTGACAGAGTTTCCCTGCATTGAAAGGCATTCGAATGTGTACAGTTTTATGTTGCTCTCTGTAAAGAGAAGAAGGTGAAGGTCAGTGAAGGTGACTCTTGGTGCAGTGTCCCGACCTGGAGGCTGGTAGCTGACCTCTGCTGCTGCTCTCCTGCTTGACATCACACATCAGTACAAGTGGGCTTCTGCACACAGTCTCCTTGTTAAATCAAAGAGTGCACACCACTGGCTAGTAACAGAGAAGGCGAGCATACACTTTACTAATTAACACTTGACTTTAATGCACTTTTGATAGGCAAAATAATGTTGCATTTTGAAGTAAATTAGATGCTAATTTCGGTTTTACTGAATTGTTTTAGTAAGTCTTGATTTTGTCCCTTTTACAAATAAACTTATTGATCAGATAGGCTATATAAAATCACTTGATTCGAAATAGTAAAAAAAGATTATTTTTAATATACTTATTTTTAAACATTCTCTCTTATATCTTTAAAGGTTTTCTCTGTATGTAGCCACTAATGTGATTATTCCTGGTGAATAATCTCCACTGTGTTAGTCAATTCTATTTTTACCAGAAGTTATTTTTAATATCATACAAATATAAGTTTGTTTGTTTTTTTTTAACCAAACATGGATGTGCTATATTATCTTATTGCTGCACTATCTCTAAGCTACATTCAGAGCCTATTTTCCTGATTCTAAGACATTCCCCTTCCCCCACCCCTTGTTGTCATTTTGGTTTTGTTTTTTGAGACAAGTTCTCTATAACCCTGGCTGTCCTGGAACTCAGAAATCCACCTGACTCTGCCTCCCAAGTGCTGGGATTAAAAGCATGTGCTAAAAATATTCCTCATTTTTATGACTTCTTCATCTCAAACACTGTTTTTAACTCTAATAGACTGCAGATCACTTTGTGGTAAGGTGTAAGTAGTTTCCTTGCATGGGAGTAATGACTCTCCCATGCAAGTGACTTTTATTTTAAAGTTAGGATTACTCAGTTTAGCAAGTATTCTAACACCCTACTAACTGTTGCCTGTAGTTGCAGAAAGAACACCATTTTATGCTGTCAGTTACAGAGTTATATTTTCTCTTTTTCAGTGAAACTGTTTGAAGTTATTGAAACAGAGAAGACACTCTACTTGGTCATGGAATATGCAAGTGGGGGTAAGGAGCAGGCCCGGAGAGCGCGTCCTGTTTGATGGACATGGAGCTGCTGGCTCCTGGTAGCTCCTGTAACGTTTATGCCTTCATCTCCATCTGTACTTTACTAACATATCCTTGAATAGCCTCATCACAAAACTTCAGTTGGCCAAGTGTGAGAAGGGAACGGCAGAGGCATGCTGTGCCAGAGTTACTACTGCAGTGTGTTAGCTGGAGTTAACACTGTGAACACATTCCAGAAGCAGCTGCTCTGACAGCTAGCTAGAGCATGCCTTCATTTCTTGTTCCCATTGTCCCATTATCAGCCACTCAGTGCTTCATAAGACGCCATGTCCCATATTGTAGACATTAGTTTCATCAACATACATCCATTACATATTTGATTGTTCATGGTTTACTTGCATGCTAGGGTTCATTTGCATAAATATCATATATCGGTGTATTTAAGTACAAGTGTCATTTATCGAGTACTCACTACATGCCTCTGCACCAAGCACATGCATTGTGTCATACAACCCTCACAGCATCTAAGCAGACTCTGGTTAGAAACAGACTCCTATGGGGGTAAAAACTTTTGTTAACGTCCCTTGGTATTAAATACCTGCTAATTATGGCGGCTACAGCAGGGTACATTCCTAACGGTTGGATCCAGAAGTCTGAGACTGTAACTTGGCTATACTGTTACAATATAAGTATACTGTTAAGCCATCCTGTAAGTGTTTAATTTACATGTGTATCTACATTTTACAGCTGATAAGGTCATAGAAAATAAGTTTCTCTGCTATACTGAGGAAATATTTCAAGATTTTAGCTTAACATTAACTTTTCTAAATGATTACAGACTACAGAAAGATATAGAGAGATATAGATGCATAGATTCAATAGAAAATTTCAACACTCTTTGCTGTTAATGAGCTCTGCACATATGTGTTGCATGTCCACTGTTCTGTCATGGAGATGAAGATGCAGATGCAGATGCATGTATGGTGCAGCTGTGATGGGGTTGGGGCACCCAGCAGGTCATATCAGGCAGCAGAGTTCAAACAAGGGTGACAGGCTTCCATGTCATTTGTGGGTAAGTGCCAAGGTGTGTGAGGACATGAGAGAACAGAGGCACACTCATAGTACACACACAACAACTCATAGTACACACAGTACACACAGTACACACATAACAATTCATAGTACACATAGTACACACATAACAATTCATAGTACACATAGTGCACACACATAACTCATAGTACACATGGTACACACATAACAACTCATAGTACACACATAGCAACTCAAAGTACATGTAGTACACACATAACAACTCAGAGTACACATAGTGCACACATAACAACTCATAGTACACATGGTACACATGTAACAACTCATAGTACACATAGTACACACACAACAACTCATAGTACAGGAAGGAAGGATGGACGGAGTTGAACCAGGCTATGTGATGGAATTTAAGAGAATGCTTGTGACTACTGTGTAATGGAGTCTACACATCAAAGCCAAATGTGACTTTGCCCTGCCCTGTGGCTTCCCTTCATTAGAATGGATAATAAAGAGTGGACTATTCCATGTAACTTTGGAAGTAGAGAACACATTTTCTTGGTTATTTAAAATGTTTTTATAAGTCAAAAATTGCTACAGATTCTCAATTCCACATGTAATTCTTTTCCTATTTCTGTGTTAGTTTGTGACTTGTATGAACAGCAGAAAATGGTGGACCAAATGATTCTTGAAAAGAAAAGCCAAAGCTTGGCGTTGTGTATATTGTTGATCAATGTGTGTTTACTGCCTGCTTTGTCTTTCTGACTTAGGTGAAGTCTTTGATTACTTAGTTGCCCATGGAAGAATGAAAGAGAAAGAGGCCCGTGCCAAATTCAGGCAGGTATGGAAAGTGCTTCTCAACTTTGTTTGGCTGACATTATTAGTGATGTGCAGTGGGTTCTATCACAAACCACTTTGAGAGAACATAGGATTTTTTTTAAAGAATAACTCTTCCTTCCACTTTTTAAGACTGGAAAATTCCTAGAACAGAAACCCATTTTTTTTTCAGAATTTCACCTTAAAATAATAATTGCACATGGTTATTTTGAAATAACCATGAATGGTAACACTTTGTAAATTAGATCAGAGTTTACCTTTGAGTGCTGAAATCTCAGACCAGACCAAGGCAGAGAAGAAACGCTCAGTCCTGTATGTAGCCAGGAGTGGTCATCAAGTCCTGCCAGCATCAAGTCCTGTGCATCATTGTACTATTCTCTCCTATGAGTAAATATCTGTTCGTTTTAAAATTCACTCGAGAAAGAATACAGTCAGTTTTGTTTAGCCGTATGTATGAGGAAAGGGCAGGCGTGTCAGGAGACGGAGGTCGGGTGCTCACGCTTCCAGCTCAGCATCATCCTGACTTACTGTACACAGGACAAATGGAGGGGAGGGGATTCCTTTTTACAATTTTTTTTTTTTTTAGGAAAAAAACTTGCATATAAAAAAAATTGCACACCGAAGTTAACTGGACCAAAGTCTGTTCATGTCAGTGAACTCGTACACAGTTAGAGGAGTCCATCAGGACTGAAGCTGCGAGACATGAGTCACACTGCGAACACTTCACACTGTCACTGTCGAATACATCTATGCACTTACCCACAACCAACCAGTCAGAGCTAGACAAGGTTGTCTTTGTTTCCTCAGGACCCATGTCCTGTGCCTGTGCCAAGTCCTTTCTCTTCTCCTGTGTTTAGCCTTTCTCCTTTTCTTTCCTCTGTGTGCCCACACGTACATTTGTTTACATATGTGCATATACTACATATACACATAGATCCAGAACATGAGGGAGAACGTGTGGTTTCCTTAGATTGTGTGACCTCACTTAATATTATACATCCATTTCCTTTTAAATGTTATCATTTTTAATGTTAATATTATATTTTTATATACCAAATTTTCATTAACTATTAGTCTGTTGTTGGACAACTAGGCTGAAAAAAATCAGGTATACTTTATAAATTATATAGAAATGACTAGTGAATTGTGAATTGTCCATAAAATATACTGAAGAAAGCTTCAGCAATGTCTCCCAGACTTGCCCTTACAGCTTTAAGAATTTTTATTTTAAAGTAGTTTAGCTCTTCATCTGTGAATGCTACACAGATTCTGTAGTTGAAGCTATTCTGCAAACAGTCTGTTTGAGCAGCATTTCATGGAGGCTAACTCACTGAGTAGTCCTTATCACCGAAAGTGATGGGGGCTAAGTCACTGAGTAGTCCTCAGCACCAAGAGTGATGGGGCTAACTCACTGAGT
>NC_034594.1:156944021-156946880 GCF_900095145.1 Mus pahari | reverse complement strand
TCTGTGACCTTAAGCTGTACTACAGAGCAATTGTGATAAAAACTGCATGGTACTGGTACAGCAACAGGCAGGTAGATCAATGGAATAGAAGATCAGAAATGAATCCACACACCTATGGTCACCTGATCTTTGACAAGGGAGCTAAAACCATCCAGTGGAAAAAAGACAGCATTTTCAACAAATGGTGTTGTATCTCATTTCTTGATTATTTGTTTTCTTTTTGAGAGTTAGCTTTTTTCCTGTTTCTTTATATTTGAGTAGAAAATATGAGATATTGTTAAATATTTGACAGATTAGTTCTTAATAAGTTAAGGGACTGTGCCTTAAGCAAGTGTGATGTCATCCCAGGTCACTTTGCTTTAACTCCAGTCAGCCATCTTGGATGCTACTTTACCTGTGCCAGCCTTGTAGTAAACCCTTGTTCTAAATTACAAAAGAGGGGCTGGAGAGATGGCTCAGTGCTTAAAAGGACTGACTGCTTGCTCTTCCAGGGGTCCTGAGTTCCGTTCCTAGCACCCACATGATAGCTTACAACCATCTGTAATGGGATCTGATGCCCTTTCCTGGTGTGTATCTGAAGACAGCTACAGTGTACTCACATGCACAAAATAAATAAATCTTAAAAAATAAATAAATAAACTACAAATGATATACTTTGACTCATGTAAGTTGAACTTTAACTTGTATAAAGAATTTCCATAAATGTTGACCAAAAAAAAAGGTAGTATGTTTTCTCCAAGAAATATTACTTCCCACATTTAATTGTTTTATCTCTTTAATAAGCATAGTCTTCTAAACTAAAGGAATCATGAAATTGCTATTATTTTTAAAATCAAAGTACTTTATCCAAATTGAAAATGATAAATACTAAAATTAAGTATTTAATCAAAAAATAATTTTGACTTTTTATCCAAATATTTCTTTTAGATTGTATCTGCTGTACAGTATTGTCATCAAAAATGCATTGTTCACCGTGATCTTAAGGTAAGCTGCTGCTTTTAAAATTAAAATCTTAATTATGAAAATATGTAATAATAAGGAGGCTGGGGGAAGGCTTGATGAATAAGGGAATTTGCTGTGCTAGCATGAAGAGGCTTCCTTTGTTTGATTCATAGCTCAACAGCTCATTTTTATATTTAAAAAATAAGTTCAACAACTATATGTTCAGTCCAGTCCAGGGGAGAGAGAATTCCCATATATCCCTGGACAGAGACCTCAACATTGCATACTGGTCTCTTTGGGGGCAATGTGGTTACTTAGATTTCCATCTAGACCAGCAGTTCTCAACCTGTGACTTGTGACCCCTCTGGAGGCCCAATGACCCTTTCACAGGGGTGACATATCAGGTATCTGATATTTACATTAGGATTCAGACAATAGTAAAATCACAGTTATGAAGCTGCAATGAAAATAATTGTATGGTTGGGGGTCACCACAGTATGAGGAACTGTATTAAAGGGCAGGTTAGGAATGTTTTAGAAGTTTCTAGACAAACTAGGTATGTCCACCCTACTACAGATGGCCAAGGAGACTTGGGCCCTTATATCAGGAAGGCATTTGTTGTTGTTGTTGTTGTTGTTGTTACTCAGTCAGTGTTGATTTAATGTGACTCTCCCAGACTCATTCATTTTCAGTCTATGTATCCACTTTTATTTATTCATTAGTTGGTTGGATTTTTGGTTTCTCTTTCCTTCTTTATTTTCTGTTTTTTTTTCTTTTTGGTTGTTTGTTGTTGTTGTTGTTGTTGTTGTTGTTTTGGGTCAGTGGGTGGGATGGTTAGGGGATAAGGGTTGGGAGGCTTTGGCTTGTGTTTGGGTTTGGGGTTCTGAGTTTGGGGTTTTTGAGACAGGATTTTACTGTGTGGCTAGCCCAGGCTGACCTGGAACTTGCAATCTTCTTCCTTAGGTCCCCAGGCTGAGATTATAGGCATGTGCATGGCCTGGGCCAGTGTCCCCACAGGCCTCCTCTGTCAAGTTGACAGTTAACACTAGCCACCACTGTTGTAGTTAGACTTCCCCAGTGTAAGATAAGCTAGAACACCATAAAGGGAAAAGAAAGAGCAGAGACTTGGAGGCAGGAGACACGTGGCAGGTCCTCCAGTGAAGCACAAGGTCCTCTGATTTCATCTCCATCAGTTTTCCTCCTTTGTGGACTCGGGCTGAGCACGTCTACAAACTGACCTGTAGCATTATTGGTCTATTTATTCATCAGTTGCAAATAGAATTTGAAATGAAGCATTCACAAAGCAAGTGTTCATTAAGTTGCTTGTGTTTATAGAAGACATTTCCATTTTTTAATCTTTGGGCAATTGTTTTAGAAGAGCCTCTCAAACATGGGAGCAGAGTCTTTGCTTCCTACAGAACGTGACTCTAGACAGGACTCTACTTTTAGAACAGCAAGCGTTGCTGAAAATAAAGTCTGTGGGAGCCAAACTGTTCCAGTTTGTTTCCTTCCACTAAGCATTCTATAAGGGGGGATGTAGGGCTGAGTAAACGTGTCGGAGAGCACGCGGCGGTCGTTTTAGAAAGACCCTGGAGCTTGGGATCAGCTACTGTGAGAATGGAGCTCCCCTGGCTAATTGTGGCTTAAGTCTGCGGCGGAGCAGTGGTTTCAGAGTGTGTCCCTTAGCTTAGGTCCTGGTAAGATACAGTTCCAAGATGCCTCTTACCAGAAAGTTAAAACATTTAAAATAAACTTTGGGGGGAAATGTGTTTATGGCTCCTATGAGCTTTCCTTTTTGAGTGTCAAAATTCAGACTTCCACAGATGTTGTTTGGACTGTTATGCACTGCAAAATTTAATGTTATATTTTAAAATGAGAGGCATGCACAAGTGAGCTTAGAATCTGAAACAGGTATAG
>NC_034594.1:156921521-156939021 GCF_900095145.1 Mus pahari | reverse complement strand
CAGACTGTAGCTCACAGCATCTGTAACTGCAGGTCAGGGCGACTGATGCTCTGCTCTCACATCCATAGGTATCAGGTAGTCATGTACATAGATGCATGCAGACAAAACACTTAGTAAAAATAATCTTTTAAAATAAGTGTACAATACCTCAATATACTCTACCCATAGGTTAATAATACAAAATATTTCATAGTTAAAACTCATTTTGGGTGTTTTAAGAACTAGTTTTCCCTAACAGTATTGGCAAATCTATGTTTTTGCTGATCATTTACTAAATCAATACACTTTATGAAAAATTCTCCTTTTTTTTAATATATTTTTTTAAGATTTATTTATTTATTATATGTAAGTACACTGTAGCTGTCTTCAGACACTCCAGAAGAGGGCGTCAGATCTTGTTACAGATGGTTATGAGCCACCATGTGGTTGCTGGGATTTGAACTCTGGACCTTCGGAAGAGCAGTCGGGTGCTCTTACCCACTGAGCCATCTCACCAGCCCAAAAATTCTCCTTTTTCTTCCTAGACATTATGGTCACCATGGGTTTTGCACGAGATGAAATCAATGATGCCTTAGTAAGTCAGAAATACGATGAAGTTATGGCTACTTACATTCTTCTAGGTAGAAAACCACCCGAGGTAAGTGGGTTTTGTCTTTTTAAATTAATATATATTAATTTTGAATTAAATGGATAAAGATATGTTAGTAAATGTAAATGTTAGTAAATGTATTAGGTTCTTTGTAGGACCAAAATTAACATTAATTGTTTTCTTAGAGATCAGAAATCAAGGGGCTAAATTGTTTACTGATCTCATTAGGGCCAAGCAGCTCCAGCCACAGTCTCAACTTTGAGCCTGGTATCCCCAGAGTTATATAGTGTACACTGTGCAGTCAAAGGCAGTGTGATTATCATAAACGTACAGAAACAAGACACGAAGGCAAGAAGAGGCACAGGAAACTGAAACTCGAGATAAGTCGATAAGTGAGACCCTTGGGAAGATGCTGCGTGGTCTCTGCCTTGTGTCAAGTGGCTTCTATACACCCAGCTGGGATTCTCGGGGACAGCAGAGGTCCACGGGAAGGAGACACATGCAGAAGATAACTGTATGGAAGTGGGAACCATGCAAGTAAATGATCCTTTGGAAAAGCAGCTAAAGAGAGAAACATTGAAATAGGAGTTTCAGAGCACTAGTCATTTTATGTCAGAGCATTGAAAGTTGAAAATTGGACATCTGTGAGAGGTGTTCTCTAAAAAAAGGCTGTAATTATTCATAATTAAATAGTAACCATGAACAAAATCATATATTTCAACTGAAACATATTAAACCTGCCTTCTGTCAGAAACTATGCTAACAGCATAAGGGAAAACCCAAAGTCTTCCCGTCCAGCAGCCCTTGGGTTAGAGCTAAGCAGCCAGCCCCACTGTACGTTACGGGGTGTGCTGCAGGTACTGTGAAACTATGGGAGCGCTGGCACCTACAGCAAGCTAGGGTGACAGTCACTCAGGAGGCGCATGTGGCACGAATGCATAAATGACATTTGGTGACCAGGGGAAGTGGGATAAGCCCTGATTTCTCACAGATGCCTGCCTGCGTAAGGTGATCTGACAGTGAGGCCTAGTCAAGAGACTCAGGGAATGGCTCAAATAGTTATTTCTAGCCTCTTTTGACTGTCCTCCTTGGACTTCAAATGACCTTTGGGCACTCCAGGCATATATTAAAATCAAACATGAATACATTGGAAGTAAACTATTGAAGCTACTATGACTGGAAAAGTCAGGTTCACTGTCCTCACCAGAGCCATCAGCTGTGCACTTCATTCTCTGAGCCTCAGTTTCCCTGTCTGTAAAATGTGGACAGTAACACTCAGCTCTTGGGGTCATTGAAAAGGTTTAATGTATTAATCCTTGACCCTGCCTTACAATAGCTCTAATGGATCACTGCGCACCCTGCTGCTATAGTGGGCAGCGCCAGTCCTGAATCCCACTGCAGTGCCAGGGTTGACTGGGAGCTTCACAGCAGCACACTGCTTCAGACTGCAGAAAGCTTACCATGGTCAGGGCTAAGGGAAGTCATTTTCTAATCAGATCCAACAAAATAAATTGTGTTTTGTAAGTGGAGAAAAGCAAACAAAACATTGTAATTTTAGTTCCAATTGTAAAATATACTTAATAGTCAGTCCCTGTGTGCACATACATACACGCACATGTATACACACACACGTGTGTGTGTGTGTGTGTGTGTGTGTGTGTGTAAGGTTTTAGATTTCATCCTGCTTGGATCCCCATGGTGTCCTTGTCCTTGGTTTTTCCACCTGGAAACGCAGGTTAATGCATCACGTTTGTGGCAATGGTTAAACAAGTAATGTGTGTAGAACACCCAGGAGCATGCCTGCTGTGCAGTTACCATGCAGGGAGGGTTTGCGACTGTGACTCGATGTTTTAATAAACTGAGCAACTTTGCACAATAGCAGATTCCGAGTGCCAGTGGGAGCAGCGTAATGCCCAGCTCCCTCCCTTCTTTCTTGCCAGTGTGAAGTCTCTTTTTAGTTTTGATTGTTCCTCATACAACATGGAATCATTTTGTTTATACACATTCCTGCTTCAAGTCTGGGTGACCTCTCTCCTCACAGTTTGAAGGTGGTGAGTCACTGTCCAGCGGGAGCTTGTGCCAGCGATCGCGGCCGAGCAGTGACCTGAACAACAGCACCCTTCAGTCGCCTGCTCACCTGAAGGTCCAGCGGAGCATCTCGGCCAACCAGAAGCAGAGGCGCTTCAGTGACCATGGTGCGGAGCAAGTCTAAGAAGGAGACATTCTGGCCTTGCCCAACACACTCCCATGTCCTCTTTCCTGGGGCCTTGTCAGACAGGCATCGCTGGGTGGTCAGTCATAGGGCCTCTTCTGTGGGACCTGAACCAACTCCTATATCGATTTAATCTTAGTGGAGAGCACCCGAGTGTGGATGTTGTTAGCATAGGAGGGGTCTGTGGCAGGAAGTATATGCGTTCTTTCCCAGCTAACCTTGCTGTTTGTACACGTTGCAGCCGGCCCCTCCATCCCCCCTGCTGTCTCATACACCAAGAGGCCTCAGGCCAACAGCGTGGAGAGTGAACAGAAGGAGGAGTGGGGCAAAGACACAGCCCGCAGACTTGGCAGCACCACGGTGGGCTCAAAGAGCGAAGTCACAGCCAGCCCCTTGGTGGGGCCAGACAGGAAAAAGTCCTCAGCTAGCCCAAGTGTGAGTCAGAGCTCTCCTGTGTCGACACTTGAACTTGTGTGTCAGAAGTTTTTTTATAAAATCTTGTCTTTTGTCCTTTTAAATGGTTCAAAGTGAATCATAATTTTAAAACCTTGAGAAGGGGGCAGACATCTTGTGAATGTAATAGAAGAAACATTGCAGAGAATTCTGTGTTGTTGTCATTGTCCTTGTTTGGAAGGTAGTTCCACTGGATAGCCCAGGCTGTTCTTGAACTCCCAGCAGCAGTCTGACCCCAGCCTCTCCAGTGTTGGATAGGCAAGGGGCCCTGCTCCCAGCTCCCACGCTTCAGTAAGGCATCGCCTCACCTCAGAGCGCTATGTCGTATCCCTACTGCTTTTGTCCTGCTTTTGTGCTATTTATTTGATATAAATTGGTGAATTTAATCTTACATTTAGAGGAAAACTGCTGTCTAAGGGCAGACTCATTAGAAATTTGTCAGCTTTCCTCCTGTGAGGTCTCCTACAATGCCACACTATGGAAATTACATCAGGCACTGGAAGAGAGGCCACAGTAGTGTCCTGTAAGATAGCAGGAAGAAGAGAGACAAAAAGTGGGGTCGGGGTAAGTGAGGGCAGAACGGGTGAAATCTGGAGGTGAGTGAGGACAGGGTAGGCGACATCTGGAGGTGAGAGGACAGAAAGCAAGGTGAAGAATGACTAGCCTTGTCGGTAGGAGAGCTGACGGCCATGAAGGAGCAGAGTTAGGTTACTTTCTGATATTTCATCAACAGTTTGCATATTAGAAGATGCAATAGCATTGCAAAACTGTTGGAAAAGGAGAAAAACACTTTAGGCCTAGAATTTTATATCTAAACATGATAACTATATTCTTAGGCATAAAATGTGTCAGCTGTTTGGCTACACATTGACTATTTAAAACACAGTATTACTTAGGGTATCCTCACAAGAAGAGAACATAACATGTTGCTGTAAAATATATAAGCTAAAAGTAATCCAATAACTTAGCAAGGGCAGGTAAGATGGCTCAGTGGATAAGGGTGGTGCTTGCTGCCGTGCCTGACAAACTCCAGTTTCATCCGGGACCCCAGAGTGAGAAGAGAAACTTGTCCTCTGATCTCCACGCGCATATATACACACACACCCAGGCACACTGTCACAGACATAGACACACACGCATGCACGCACACACTGAAAATTCTCAGCAGTGTCCAGGGAGTAAGAACAGGGCAGAACTTAAAGCAAACACTTGCCTTGCTGGACATATGATGGGAATAAGGTTAAGAAATAAACATAGGTGAGCAGACGTCAATCAGGAACAGAAGGAAGGGGAACTGTATAAGAGTGAAATAGAATAATAACTTAAATCAACAGAAGGAAGAGGAACCCTTTATCTCATAGATTGGGGGAGGGGGAATACTCAAAATAGAAAATCTGCAGTGATGTACCAAAGCAAAACCAACACACCTTCCTCACAAGCAGGGTATGGTTTCTGGTGCCAGTATTCTGTGTGGTAATTGAGACAATACTTTTCTCAGATATATAATCAGCTTAGCACTTCCTAGTCTAAACAGTAGATGTGCGTGTCACTTTACACACGGGAAGTCTATCAAGTCTGCAGGGATGGCTCAGAGATCAAGAGCACTCACTCTTACAGAAGACCAGGTTCCTAGGATCCATATGGTGGCTCACAGCCATAACTCCAGCCCAGGGGATCCAACAGCCACCTCTGGCCTCCATGTGAAACACCTACATGCATGCAGGCAAAGTGGGCATACACATAAAATGAAAATAGATAATGGCAGCATGACTGTTGGCCCTCTTCTACCTGATCTACTTGGAAATGATAAAAATACTTATTTTTTCAGTACTTCCTTCCTTGTCAGCACCACGCATAGCAGTAAAACTAGACTGTCCTGTGTAGCCTGCCGGTCCCCTCTGATTGGACCTTCTTGGCATGGCCTACTCAGCTCTGTCCTCTCCTGTCTGTCCTATGTGCTACTGCATCCTACCCCTGATGCTGCAGATTGTGCAAGGCCTGTGTCCCCAGTGGGACTTCCTGTGGGCCGTCCACATCTCACCATCCTGTCCATAGCTGTGGCTGCCCAGCTCTTAGCCAGGGTGGGGACTGCCCTGTTCATGGTCTCCTCAAGCCTGCACTCTGTCTATTGACACAGAGACTTCCTCAGAATCCTCGGTGCGGAGGTGGCTAATGAGTGTTCAGACTGTGTTTATTTACTTTTTAAAAGTGTTACATTCAAAGTAATTATACTACATTATTTAACATTTTTTAAAAACCTTAATCCAGAAGATTCTGCCAGTTTCTAGTTTTCTCTTTGCTGTCTATTGCTTTCCATTCTGAACTTGTAGACTAGCTTGGGTGAATCCTTCTGTGGGACTTCTTTCGCTAGAGAAAACAAAAATGAGCATGGCATAGCTGTTTCATTCTTTTTATGACAGGTCAATACTGTACCTATTTTGTTCTTGGAATGGTGTGGCGTCCTTCTAGACAGGAGCATGGAGATCTGTATAGTAACTGCATGGCTTTTATAAGTATCAATGGCACATGTGTCATGATCTATTCAGCCTTTCTTTGGGAGTGATGTGCATCCTCCGACAATTCTGTTATCCCTTCATTTTTTAAAAAGATGTATTATTTTTATGTGTGTGTGTGTACATGCGCGCACGCGTGTGTGTGCGTGTGCATTTGTGTGTGCGTGTGTGCGTGTGCGTGTGCGTGTGCGTGTGCGTGTGCGTGTGCGTGTGTGTGTGTGTGTGTGTGTCCTCAGAGACCAGGAGAGGTTGCTGGCTTTCCGGGAGCTGAGTTACAAGAAGCTGAGCCCTTGACACGGATGTTGAGAGTCAGACCCAGGTCCTCTGCCAGAGGATGGCTGAGATAGCTCTTCAGCATTCTGAAAGATTTTTAAAGCTGATCTTGCGTAACTTTCCTTATGATTTCCCCTTCTGCATCTGACTCTGAGGAAATAGCTATTGACTGCTCATACTAAACAAATGTTAGAGCGACTGTACTTTAAAGACTTATAAAGGCTGGATTGGATAAGAAGATATTTTTCATTGACGAATGAATCAGAAGAGTTGTTTTAATCTGAAAGTCACTTCTCCAGAGCTTGGGGTGCAACTCTATGGTAAAGTGCTTGCTTAGAATCTGAAAGACCCAGGGTTCAGTTCCCAGCACCACAAACAGCAACAAAACCAAACCACAAAAAGCAGAAAGTCACCCCTGTCCATTCTTATACTGGTAACATGGCCAAGGTTTGGCAGGCATGATGGTATAAGGTCAGGGTCTGCTGAGTGGTAAGGAGAATAACCCATCCTAGCTACCCTTCTACTGTCCTTTATCTTAGGAGACATAGCCTGTCTCCTAACTCAGATGTGGGATTATGGGTCAACCATCAGCCAGACTGCACTAGCCCACACACTTTAGTCCTTATGATGTTCACAGGCTACAGAGGCCTCTGAAGGGAACCCCATCCGCACTGCCCGTTCACGCTGAGGTTCATCGAGGGCAGCTGCCCTCTGCTCTGCCCTTACTCAGCCTGCCGCTCCCTGTGGCTTCCCAGCACTGGCTGGAACTGTAAGCTAAAGTCATAGTGGGTGTGACTTGGCTCATGTTTTCTCTTGGTTTCGGTTTTGCTTTACTTTTTATTTCTAACATCTAAATATGAGAAAGAAGAAAAGCTGGATCTTGCTTATGTGAGATTCTAATCAGCTAAAATTATGCTGTGAAGTTTTTCTAGTAATTAGCAGTTTTAAACACATTTCTTTGATTTCACACTAATAGAGTTCCAATTTTTAAATTGATCTTCTTTTCTTCTCCTTAAAGAACAACGCATATTCTGGCGGAAGCATGGCGAGGAGGAATACATATGTGTGTGAGAGGGGCACGGACCGGTACGCAGCCTTGCAAAACGGGAGAGACAGCAGGTGACTGCCACTGGGCCCGGTGATTAGCTTTGCTGAAATGTCTGTAGCTGTGTGGGTCCTAGGGAAGGCGGTCAGAGCAATGAGGCTGTAGTAGCTGCTTGCTCTCACTGGGCTGCTTGCCTTGGTGCCCAAGTGAAGGGTGCCAGGGTGTTGGGGGAAGTAAGCCAAGTGCCTGAATAAAATGTGTCTGCAAATACTGCTCAGTACCAAAGCAGCACATGCAATCCCAACTGATCCTCGAGACTTGGCCTTCTCTCTGTATGCACCCTGCCTCTGCCATCTCTCTGCCCCTTACCCTTCAGCAACTCGCGTGCTACCCAAGTAATGAGAGCTTCCTTTCCTGCCTCTAAACAAGTGTGCTCATCTCAACTGAAGGTAGAAGCAGACTTCTTACTGAGTTCTAGTGTAGTTGGAAAGCCACTGACAGTACATCAGAAGTATGGGGCACACGTTGCGATGCGGTAGAATGCCAGCTCTAACCATCCAGCAGCACAGTCAGTTCTCACATTGGTGTCCTTCAGCAGTAGGCACAGGGTGAGTGCTGGGAGACAGCACGCAAGGATGGTGGTAACTTCTTGCTCTGGCGTCCTGTAGGCTTGACAGTTGGGAATGTACTGTTTCTCCTTCCCAGCATGAAGCTATAGCTCTTACATCCATAGTGGCTAGCCTGTTGCTCATGTCATGAGATGGCATTGTGATGTAAGCTGAAGGAGGTGCTGTCTGCAGAAATGGCATTTTTCATATAATTATGAGTTCTTAATGTTTAAATAATATAGGAAGATATACAGCAACACATCACACAAAACTGATCATAGAATAAGTGAAAAAAGACTCCAAGAGTAGTCATCTGATTTGTAGCTGACGCACACCCACAAATCTGGCCTGCCCTCTCAGACTCACATCTGAGAGCTTTGCAGTGGCCACTCTTTAAATGGAAAGTTGCTTCATTCATCACTCAGAATGTGTTTGTTTCTTTCAAGTGTTTCAATCGTGAAAGTGTCAATTGATTGAGAGTTAGGAAATCTTTTCTCAGGTTTCAGTAACTGTACTTCTTCCTTTATGTCAGCCTTACAGAGATGTCTGCCAGCAGCATATCCTCAGCGGGCTCCACCGTGGCCTCTGTTGGCCCCTCAGCACGGCCCCGCCACCAGAAATCTATGTCAACCTCTGGCCACCCTATAAAAGTTACACTGCCAACCATTAAAGATGGCTCAGAAGCATATCGGCCTGGGTGAGTCCTGCTTACATGGCTTTCTCTCCTCAAGAGCTCTCTGAGGAGAAGTGTGTGCGTTAGCAGTTATCTAAAACTACCTGAAATCATTTTCCAGAAGAATATTCTTATCCACTCATTATGCACCACTGCCTAATTTATCACTTAAGTAATTTTAATGGCTGGTAAGATGGGGCAACAGATAAAGGTGCTTACTGCCTGACTGATGACCTCCGTCCTCTCCCTGGAATCCAGATAGTAAAAGAAAAGATCTAGCACTCAGAAGCTGTCTTCTGACCTACACACATGCTCCGTGGCACACAAATAAACTAACCGTGTAAACTAAGAGGTAAGTAAAGTGAGGCACACAGGAGCTGAGATGGCGCACGTCCCAGTGAGACACACAAGGAGCCAGCTGAGATGGCGCATGTCCCAGTGAAGGCACAGGCCAGTGGAGCTTTCTAAGTTCAAGACCAGCTTAGTCTATGAAGCAAGTTCCAGGGCAGCCAAGGCTATTACACAGAGGAACCTTGTCTTGAAACCGTACCCCCACCCTTGCTCAAAGAATGGGACACGGAACCAAATCCTGTTGGTACCACAGCTGTGGTCTTAGCAGGTGCGGTATCAGTGGGGCAGGCACAGTGACAGCCACTCGGGTATAAAATTCAGTTTGCATTTTTAAGTTTCACCTCATGTAGGATTTCTGAATGTAGGGCATCTTAACATGCTGTTGCTTCAGGATTAGGCTCCATCCGTCACACTGATAGCTCTGTGCAGCACTGTATCCCCTGGAGTCTCAAGAAGAAACATGGGGTGATGTTATGAAAAGGCTTTTTGACAAACAATGAAATCCATTCTGTACATTGCTAAGCAGCATATGTTAAAAGCATTCAAGTTGAATACCCTTTATCTGGAATTCCTAGGCACAGGAGCCTTTTGGATTTTGGATATTTTCCAATGCCACAATATTTGCATGCATAATGAGATAGATGGGATAGACCTTGAATTTCAACATGAAATTCATTTAGATTGCTAGCATGCCTGACATGCACAGCCTAAGATCATTGCATAGTGTGTTTTCAGTGGATACACATGAGGTCACACATGGAATTTCTCATGTATAGTGTCATATCAGTGCTTAGACAATTTTTGGATTTGAAGCATTTGGGATCGGATATTCAGATTATGTAATAAGTATCGCATGTGCTGCGCTCTGGCTGGCGTTCCAGATTCTGACAGCTTTGTCTTCATGTCAGAAATATATAGTAAAAATACAGTTTAAATTGGCATCTCCTCCTTGTATAACGATATAGTAAATTAATTCTCCCATGTAGCTCATTTCTAATGTGAATAAAAATCATTGGGCCAACAGAAATAACTACACCTTTCCCCTCCCCATTTTTAGGCTGAGTGAAATCTGCTCCTGTCATTATTCTAAAGAATAGATCTTAATTTCTCCCAGCAGTACAGCTCAGAGGGTGCCGGCTGCTTCCCCGTCTGCTCACAGCATTAGTGCCAGTACTCCAGACAGGACCCGCTTCCCCCGAGGGAGCTCTAGCCGAAGCACTTTCCACGGGGAACAGCTCCGAGAGCGGCGCAGTGCAGCTTATAACGGACCACCTGCCTCCCCATCCCATGAGACCGGTGCGTTTGCACATGCCAGAAGGGGGACATCGACCGGGATCATCAGCAAAATCACCTCCAAGTTCGTCCGCAGGTCAGTACCCTTGGCCTGGAGCTGCTTTCTCTGCTGAGCAGGAGGCTTGGCTCTTTCCTTTCGCCTGTGCCATGATTTTTCTAGAATGACTTCATGGCCTCTCACTCATTTTTACAGGAATTGGGAGTCAAACACCAGGAAGAGATAGTCTTTTTCCTTAAGAAAGAGAAATTAAAAATAAGAACTAAAGAGCTATATAGCCCAGTTGTCAAGTGTGACTGGGCATGCATGAAGCCCAGGGTTCAGTGCCAGCCTGTGGAAGCCATCACTCAGGAAGCGGTGGCAAGAAGAGCGCAAGATCAAGACCATCGGATCTGCGCCCAGCCTGGGCTGCAGAGGGCCCTGTCTCAAAAGAAAGGCGAAAGCTTTTGTAGAGCAGAGCAAAAACTTCGCATAGAAAACATTTTGTCAAGTGAGTGGCACACACCTTTGTCCAGAGCTCTGAGCTCAAGGACAGTCAGGTCTACACAGCAAGCCTCAGGACAGTCAGGTCTACACAGCGAGCCTCAGGTCAGTCAGGTCTACACAGTGAGCCTCAGGTCAGGTGTACACAGTGAACCTCAGGACAGTCAGGTCTACACAGCAAGCCTCAGGTCAGGTCTACACAGTGAGCCTCAGATCAGTCAGGTCTACACAGTGAGCCTCAGGACAGTCAGGTCTACACAGCGAGCCTCAGGACAGTCAAGCTTTGGAGAGAGGCCCTGTCTCCAAGAATGAAAAGGGAAGGAAGGGGAAAGAAATGTAAAAATTAGCTAAGATTTAAATGTTTTTACTTCGGAGAAGGAATTAAATACACATCTAAGCTTGACAGATACAAGAGCTAGCCTTCCTCACTGCTCTGCCTACCACTCCAGGCAGGCAGTAATTAGCTTAAATCGTTTTCTGTTGTTTATTTACTGAGGTGGGGAGGAGAATCACATGCCACAGTGTGTGGAAAGTGGGGATCAAAGCACACCTGTGAGAGTCATCTCCCCTTCACTGTGAGATTCCAGGGACTCAGCTCAGAGCGTCGGGCTTGGTGACAAGCGCATTACCCATTAGACTGACAGAGAGAGAGAGGAAGAGGGGGAGGGGAAGGGGGAGGGGGAGAGAGAGAATATGTGTGTGTGTGTACTTATGTGTATATGTATAATATTATATACATTGTATATGTGTTATATATTATGTATATATGTATGTTTAAAAGCCTTTCAAATCACACTTATCATTTAATTTATCTTGTTTTTGTTTTTTTTGTTTTGTTTTTATCATTTAACTTTTTTGACTTTGTATAAGGTCGCATGATTACTTAAAAACTGAACATCAGAGGCTAAAGAGACAGATCAGCAGTTGTGAGCACTAGCAGCTCTTCCAGAGGAGCCAAGTTCTATTCCCAGCACCCACATGATAGCTCACAACTTTCTGTAACTCCAGTTCTAGGAAATCTGACACAATCACACAGACATACATACAGGGGAAACACCAGTGCACATAAAAATAAGAAGCAAGAAAAATTTAAAAACCTGAACATCAAAATAAACACAAGATAAATGTGTGTCTAACAAACTAATAATCTAGTGAAATAGTATAGCTGTACTTCACACAAATTAGTCATGCTGTGTGCTGCACATAGATTATATGAATGCCAAGCAAATACAGACTGATGTAAATTTGACCCATTAATACCAGCCCATGCAACTTGAGCCCTGCCACATAAACACTTCGCTGTGCAGAGTGCTATAAAGACAAAGAGGGGGGGATCTGGGCCCTCCAAGTCTTAGAGTCACAGAAGAAACAACTGTGAGCAATAAGCCATGGGCTGAAGCAGAATGCAGCTAACAAGGCAAGTCATGGGCAGGGCATGACCGTCTCTAAGGGTCCATGTCATACACTCATGTGAGCTAAGCCTTAAGTCAGTGAATGGAGAAGACATTTTGATTGCTTAAACACCGGTGCTTGCTTGCAGTGTCTCTAGTGTACCTGGTATTCCAGAATGAATGGAGAAGCTGGGCATGGTGGCTCATGTCTTTAATCCCAGAACACAGAAAGAAGGTAGATTTCTATTCCAAACATAGCAACTCACCACACGCCAACAGAAAACTTGGTTGGGTAAAGAAGAGCAGCAGCCTCCCCCTTTTCTGTGTATAGGACCACACAGCTGACTTTCAACCCTTAAATCCTCAAATGCAAGGATCTTAGCAGACCATCAGTGACCTTATACTGACTACAGGGGTGCAGAGTGGCACCTTGTAATAGAAAGACAGAAGCCCACGGTCAACAGAGAGTCAGAGGACGGTGCTGGCAGCCATTGTAAGGTGCTAGTGTGATTGTAGGTCACTGGCACAGTAGATAGGGCAGTGAGGAGGGTTTCAAGGTTGAGCCACATCCCTCTCTTGGCTGGTTTTTCTGCCTTACAAACCAGCTGCCCCTTGCCAGCTTCTTGGCTGGTAGTTCCAGATTCCCTTGCCTTTCCCCATGACCCTAAATATCAGAGTACACAGGGCAGATGTCTTAGTCAGGGTTTCTATTCCTGCACAACATCATGACCAAGAAGCAAGTTGGGGAGGAAAGGGTTTATTTGGCTTACATTTTCATACTGCTGTTGATCACCAAAGGATGCAGGACTGGAACTCAAGCAGGTCAGNNAGCAGGAGCTGATGCAGANGCNATGGAGGGATGTTCTTTACTGGCTTNCNTCCCCTGGCTTGCTCAGCCTGCTCTCTTATAGAACCCAAGACTACCAGCCCAGAGATGGTCCCACCCACAGGGGCCCTCACCCCTTGGTCACTAATTGAGAGAATGCCCTGCAGCTGGATCTCATGGAGACATTTCCCCAACTAAAGCTCCTTTCTCTGTGATAACTCCAGCTGTGTCAAGTTGACACAAAACTAGCCAGTACAGCAGACTTCAGATTGTCTCTGCCATTCTTCTGTCTTCTCGTGGTGATCTGCAGATGTGGCAGGAGCTGCCAGCTCACACTATCAGTCTCAGGCTTGAACCCAGATCTCCCAGGGCTTCGTCCCCTGGATCCAGTTGCCCTGAGCTCCACCTCTCTACATCCTCAGAGAGTCAGTTTCAGCTTCTGATCTGTCTCCCTTGTTCTTCTCTCTAGCAGTGGTGGGTAGCGCTGTCCTCCCTGTCACCTTAGAGTTAATTGTCTTTGCTTTCTTCCACCTTTGTGAATGCCCTTCTCAGGACAGGCAGAGTGGCTGCTTCTGTCTTTGCTGCACTGCCTCACAGTTGAAACCACTGTCAGGTCTCACCTCCTTCCAGGTCTCCATCATTCTCACACACACTTTTTAGCAGGATAAATCTTATTCAAGCTATTCAATGAACAGAAGAAAATTTCAATTCTCTTCCATTTCCTTGTGTTACAGTCTTTATGGGCATCTTATTTTTTAAGTATTGTAAAATACAAAACAACTACTTCTTCCTTCTGAATGATTGTTTATTAACTTTGAGTAAGGATGAAGAGGGTTAGAACAGGACATTCTAATTATTTCTAGTTATGCAATTAGTTTACTGGGAGTTTGTACTGATGTCCATTCTCCTTGGAATCTTGTGCCTCAAATGCCTGCCAGTTGAGTACAAACTGCTGGATGTATGTTATTTGCTTTTGTGTCACAGAGCCAGGCTAAGCTGCATAGACCCTGTGTCCCTATCTGCCTCCCACTGAGAGCGGACTCCTTAGGCCTTAGACACTGCTGCCCTCTGCTCAGTAGGCTAGACCAGCCGTGAGTGCAGGCAATGAACTGTAAGGGGGCTGGGCCAGCATGTGAGCGCAGGCAGTGAGCTGTAGGGAGCTCCCACTGTGGCTGTGGAGATCTTGGGCCCAGCAGCAGTGTCCTCTGTGTCAGCGCATACACAGCACAGTCCTGCTGAGTGCAAGGTCTCTCTGCTGCAGGGTCAGCGGGGCCACTGCTTGCTGCTAAGGCTGAGCCCTGCCCTTCTCTGCAGTGTACCACAGCATCTCACACAGCTGAAATGGCGCTGCATGGCAAACCAGCTCAGAAACGGGTTTATTTCGGTTTGCTATAATAAAATGATTTGTACAGATGGCACTGAGTATTTAATATTCTACCTAGTAAAAATAGCAATTATTTTTAAAAAATTAGAAATTTAAGAAACCCTATTTGAGAATGCAAATACATTTTTATTATTCTTTTGGTTCTGAAAAAATAGTTGTTTGGTTGGTTGGTTCTTTTGTTTTTTGTTTTTTGTACACTACATCTATGGTTTTCCTATAGTTAGAGCCCTGCAGGCCTGAATGCGTGCAGTGTTTAGTGCCCAGACTGAGTTTGTTATATAGCAGCTCTGCCTAATGCACTAGATGGGAGGAGGGCATGCTGATTTTCATCCTGCTGTGTGCATTTTACATAAAAATAGAAATGTGGAAAGGCTAAATCACTTTTTAAAGAAACTTAAGCATTCGAGATGGTGATTTCCCTAGCTTCCCAAGGTATCTTTTGTTCTCTTATAAGCTGCCTCTTAATGTTTGAATATCAGGCTATAACTTGACTCAGTTTATTTACCTTCAAACGTCGGGGTAGTTAGAATTTTGGAAGACTTTTAAATATTTTTTAAAGATTTATTTATTTCATGTATGAGTACACTGTTGCTGTTTTACCAGAAGAGGGCATCAGATCCCATTACAGATGGTTGTGAGCCACTATGTGGTTACTGGGAATTGAACTCAGGACCTCTGGAAGAGCAGTCAGTGCTTAACCACTGAGCCATCTCTCCAGCCCCAACTTTAAAATATTAATCACTTTCAATGTAAAGACAATTAGCAGTTTTTCTGATTTTATTTCACAGATGGATATCTAGGTAAGATTATTGTTCTGTTTATAATTCAGTCTGTATTTTTAGCCTCACCTACTTGTATAGGCTGATGACTTACTGTGCATGACTTCTTGGCACTTCTAAAATAATTCATTGTGTATTTAAGAATTAGTATTTACTTTTAGAAAAACATGCTGGTCTTTCCTTTCTTAAGATTTTTTTCTGTGTATAGCTGTTTTGTCTACATATATGCACAACAGAAGAAGGCAGCCAATCCTACGAGACTACAATTCAGGACAGTTGTGAGCCACCATGTAGGTGCTGGGAGTTGAACCCCTGTCCTCTGGAAGAACAGCCAGCGCTCTTCACTGAGCCACCTCTTCGGCCCTGGGCTCACTTTCTTAATCTCAGTCTCTCTCCTCTCCTCTTCTCTTCTGCCATCACTGTGTGTGTGTGTGTGTGTGTGTGTGTATGTGTGTGGTGTTTCTGTGTTTATTCCTCTATTGCTCTCTACCTTATATCTTGAGACAAATTCTCTTTCTAAACTCAGTGCCCACTGCTAGCCTGACTGGCCCCTAGACCCCCAGGATGTCTCCAGAAGATGTGCATTGCTTTACATGAATCAGGGCCTCATGCCTGTACAAAAGAACTTTGCCCACTGATCTGTCTTCTCAGCCTACTGTCTCCTGAGCACAGCCTTAGCTGCACAGCACAAGCTTTGTGTTTAGCTGCAAGATTAACATGTTTGCTCAACTGAGCAACAGCCTCTAGATGTGCATACGATAATGTGAAGTGTAATGTTGATGTTGATAATCATTAAACCCTATTTAACCTTGGATTATACTAAACTAAGCCAAAAGATAAATATTAAATTATAATTGTAGCTTGGAATTGGAAGGTTGTGTTTAAAACAACTAACTTTTTCCTTGATACCTCCTGCTGACAGTGTCTAGAAGACAGATGCTCAAGCAATGGCAGTGGCCCGTGTTGTGGTAAAAGCGTGAAGGAGGATTCAGAACCAGCAATAATGAGCAAGCTGACATCAGTGTTGTTTTAGTTGTGGGTTTTCTTGATCTTCTTTTTGTTTTTAAAGTTGTTAAATCTCAACCTTCTCTTTATTTTTGAGGGATCCGGGTGAAGGTGAAGCCAGCGGCAGAACCGACACAGCCAGGTGAGCCACAGGTGCCAGGTGCTTGCATGCCTGTGTGGTGGTGGGCAACGTGACCATTTGATGGCATCTGCACTGTGAGCCGTCCTAGTCAAAGTGTGGTGGGTTTCCTAATGCCACCTAGCACGCAGGGAGATTCAAGCTTATCAACTTTGAGTTTGTAACTCAGGAATTTGAATTGCATACTTGGTAAAGAATTGGGCTTTTTGTTCTGTCAGAAAAGTAGGTCAGAGCAAGGGATTTATAGGTGAAAGTGTACTGTTCTCTCTAATGTGGTGTCACTAAGGGGAGCCTTCCTGGGATCCTGCAGAATTCCTGGGAACATGCAGGTGACTTGATGAGAGTGCTGTGTTTAGGTGAGTATGCAGTCCTGCCCCACAGTATAAAACTCTATGCTGGCACACTTTCTGGGGTTTCCCCAGAGAAAACAGGAAAGACAATGAGGTAAATACTTTGTGTCCATTTAACAGTCTAGAATGTATTTTCTTGATTGCAACTTTTAGAGGCTCAGATATCTGGGACTGAAAAGAACAAACATTTTATGTTCCTTTTTATATTTTATAATATGTTTTTGTATTATATGTAAATGTATATTTGCATATTTCTAGAAGAGACATAAATGTCTTTCAAAGATATAGTTTCTTCCTTAAATCACAAATGAATGAGGAATGTTTATAGGCAAAAATTGCAGCTCACCTATATTAGGACAAAAGTTCAATATATTTAATACCAGGCACTCTGTATCATGAAAATCTGTTCAGTTCGCCTTCCCATGGTTACTTGAGATGGTTTTCTTTGTCAGTGTTACTTATGAGATTACTGTCCAGAAACTTCAATGTGCCAGCCATCTCTTGTGCCCAGTGTGGTTCTGGATGTTTGGGATGTGTCAGGAGTGACACAGGCAAACTTGCTGGAGCTTATGATCTAGGGACTGTCAAGTGATCCATCAGTAAGAAGCCTAATAAATGGTCAGTGCACGTGACCGGCATGACTAGGGAGGGGTGGCCGTGCTAGGTCAGGGGTCGGCAGTTAGACTATGGTAAGGATAAGAGGCAAAAACTGGAAAGGCAAGGGGGGGTTATCCACGGAGCTTCCCGGCCTGTGCAGACATCGGAGAGCACAGTCCTATGGTTGGGACAGCATGGAAACCAGGAGGTCCCCGTGGGAAAAAGCAGAGAATGAGAGACACGGGGTGGGTGGAAGCCACAGGCCCCTCACAGCAGATCAAGCTGCTGAGCTAGCCTGACAGGGTGGCTCACCTCCGACTGCAGGGCTGGAACCTCTTTCTTCTGCAGTCATGACAATGCTCCTAACTAAGGATAAAAACAAAAATGTTTATACTCAGTGGTGTGTTTCATAAGAGAAATCCCAGTGGTGCCTGATGTGTGTCTGTGTGCAGCTTTGTAAAGGTGTGTGTGCTTGCATGTATGTGTATGTATGTATGAAAGTATGTGTGTATGTGTATATTTGAGAGAGAGAGAGAGA
>NC_034594.1:156917339-156921489 GCF_900095145.1 Mus pahari | reverse complement strand
AGAGAGAGAGAGAGAGAGAGAGAGAGAGAGAGAGAGAGAGAGAGAGAGAGAAAGAGCGCACACGAGCAAGGGGGGGGCTTGTCTATCTGGTAAATGGCGAATCTGTGTTTTAGAACTGACCCCAAAAATATAGGAAAAGCTATTATATTTTCACTTTCAGTCGCACATTTGTTCTCCGGAACAGATGCACTTAACACAGCTTGCTGCTTTAGACTGAAGATGCTAAATGCCGAAGTAGACGGTGCCCAGGCCTGTTTACAGCATGCTGATAGCATGCATCTCTGCTCCCTCTGATGGCTGACTGCATGCACGCTGGAGTTGCCACTCACATCTCATGGCTGTGGTTTCTTTGCTGAGGAGAACTTGGTTTTCATTTCCCCTTTGTCTTGTAGAGGTCCATCGGGGGAGCCCAAAGAGAGGGACAAGGATGAGAGCAAGGAAGCCAAGCCCCGCTCCCTGCGCTTCACCTGGAGCATGAAGACCACGAGCTCCATGGACCCCAATGACATGCTGAGAGAGATCCGCAAGGTGCTGGACGCCAACACCTGTGACTATGAACAGAAAGAGAGGTTCCTGCTCTTCTGCGTTCACGGAGACGCTCGGCAGGACAGCCTCGTACAGTGGGAGATGGAGGTCTGCAAGTTGCCTCGGCTCTCACTCAACGGGGTCCGCTTCAAGCGAATATCTGGGACATCTATTGCCTTTAAGAACATTGCATCCAAAATAGCAAATGAGCTTAAGCTGTAACAATGCATAGGCTTCGGGGTCAGGGAGGATGCACCCACACCCAAGTCCAGTGTCTGAATGTACCGGTGATACCTATGTGGTCCCGCTGTGGATCTCCCATGTAGAAATTGTCCTTAATGCAATAAGGTTATACATAGTTATGAGCTGTAAAATTCAAGTCAGTATGAGCTATAATAATCGTAGCTTCAAAAGTAGGTTCACATGTACAGGTAAGTATATTGTGTATTTCTGTTCATTTTCTGTTCATAGAGTTGTATAATAAAATATGATTGCTTTAAAACCTGTATAGTTGTCTAGATCTCCACACAGAACTGTACGTTTAATGCTTTGAGTTGGAAAAGATTTTCCCTATTATTTACATTCTGGTGTGTTTTTAAAATTCTTACCTCCATCATGCTGTTTTGAAAATTGTGTCCAGGATTAAAAGCGCACAGAAAGTCTCTAAAATTGTAGCATGAAATTTATAGAAATTATTTTAAACTCACATTTAATTTAAACCAGAAGTTGACAGTGGGTCGGTGTCCCCCAGTCCTCCTGCTTTCCCAGTTTCTGCCTGGGTCAGACAAGGTGTGGTTAGGACTTAGAGAATGTCTACGGTATGGCACCCAGACTTCTTATACAAAGCTGAAACAAGCCACAGTTCTGCCTTGAGCTAACTCAGAAGCACCTCTGGGAAGAGTTCAGTTTTTACCAAGCTTACTTGACCCTCTGGTTTTTTGACCTGCTAATTAGCAGCAGAGACTGAAAGAAACTGTAGCTCACCCGGCCAGCCGTAGTGAAACAACCCAGCACTTGGGTATGCTGCCTTCGAAGACGCAGAGTAGCTACGGAAACAGGAGCGTGCCGGGACGTCTCATAGCACAAGCTCATCCGTACAGTATCGGTGATTGCGTTGGCTGAGATATGGTGCCGCCTCAGGAATTGACCCGCGTTGGGAGCATCTGCCCCAGTGTCCTCCCAGCCTCCACTCTCCCCCACCACTCTCATATCTGTCAGTACCGGAGAGGCCTGTGAGCAGGGCGTGCTCACTGTGGACTGATGCTGCCTGGTGGTTCGCTCTGCTCCCTCAGAGCTCCTTTGTTTTCAATATTTTGCCCAAGTTCTGTTTCTTCCACATCATTATTCCTGTCATGGGGAGCTTTGTAACTGGTCACTTGCCTTCTTTCATAATTAGTGACGTATGCGATGTAAAGCCACTAGAAAAGGCACATCTTTTTAATACTCATTATTTTCTACTGAATAGCCTTGGAGGTTGACTGTGCAATGTTATTTAATGTTGTAATTACTGTAATATCAGCATACGGGCCCCATCTGCACACTCCTGAGAAATAGAAAATGTACTCAAAGCTTGTCATTGAAAGGAAAGTAACGCTGTGGTCAGTGCTTGGCATTGGAGACTGCACTGGAACGCTGCCGGTGGAGGGGATGCCCTGGTCCACAGTGGCCTCCACACAAAGATGCTCTTCTCTTCTGTACTGTACTGTGATGTAGCTTTCTTCTGTAACATTCTGTTCTAAATGGTGTGTTTTCTTGCCTTAGGGAAGGGCGGTGTTGGAGGGGGTGAGAAGCAACAAAACAAAACTGTGTAGCCCCTTTTTAACCTGGTGTTCATCCCAAACATTCGATGCAGATCCGCATTCACTCACTGGTGCACACTGAAATCTTACTTGAACAGGTCTCATAATAAAGCATTTGTCTTTGGCTCTTTCTCGAGCTGTGAATCACCTGTTTGCTGCTTGGAGAGCCCTCCGAGTGTGTCCCTCCCCAAGCCCTAAGTCCATTCGGCAAGGCAGGGATGGGCCATGTAGGTTCCTAGGATGTTGTTATGCCAAGAAAGTTTGACCTTCCTACGGGATTCCCAGTCATTGACATACTTTTCAGAACAGAGGCCCCAGACATCTTCAAAGGCGGAGTCCAGAGGCACTTAGGTTTCTTCACTCCGCCGCCCCTGTGTTTCATGGAAGGGAATTTTATTTCCTTATTTTTATGGACTAAAAAATGAGGTTTGTTGTTCACTTTCTATCCTTGGTTTTATATGTTCATGATAACATTTTGAAGAGTCAGAGGGATTTTAATATATTTGCATAAACACCTGGCTATATAATAGCAGGATTTCCTTAGCTCTGTGGAAATACTATTTGTATCACTTTTTAGAAAATAGGACATAGTATTTTGTTTAACAACATCAAAAATAAAAAAAATAGCAAGAAAAAGATGAAGCCTACATCAGAACCCTGACCCAATAATATTTGGTGGAGTACAATTGGGTTTTAAACACGAAGCTCTTGTCACTGAAAGTACCATTCCTGACCCAGGGTCCTGTGAGGAAGCAGTGTCCTTGGCCTGTTGGGTTAGCAAGCAACTGCGGAGACAGTTCCCGCCGCTCCAGGATTGCGGTTCATTTGTGAAGCTGACACAAACACATACACTGTCAAAAAGGCAAAAACAGATAGCATTGGAAGGGCAAAGAAAAAGTTAATAAATGATCTGGAAATGCAGGGAAGAATGAGTTCTGGATGATACTTGCAAGGAAAGCTAAGAAAGAATGGGAAAGAGCCTCTGGGAGAGAGAGCCTGAGAGAAGCTGAAGATGGGCAGAGTGGGAAGGAAACGGAGGGAGGGAGCTGCACCGTCTGGGCTGGCCAGGGCCACGTGGTACCATCTGTACCAGCAAACAGACAGTTACAGAATGTGCCAACCACCTCAACCTGCACTTAATCTGTTTGTTCATTAACCCGGCAAATGTATTGGGTGTGAGTATACATCAGATTCCGGGCTCTAGAGAAACAAATTTTTAAAAACCCATATCTAGTAAACAGAGAGAGAGGGAATATATAGAATGATTTATGGGATGGGGCCAGGAAGCCTTTTTCAGGAGGAAAAAGTCTATATTCCACAGACATTGCAATAAATAGAGTAAGATACTATGAGCAGGGAGTGCACAGTGTTAGCATGATACATGATAACTGGTTTTGCGGACACTGGTGTGAGCCAGCAAAGGCACTTTGATGGCCCAGCTTTGCCTTGACAGGACTGGCAGTCGGCACTACATCCTGGGCTCCTTTGTTGTGAAGTCAGAGTTAGGGGCCTGCAAAGATGGCTCACAGGCTTCTCTTTAAGAGGACCTGAGTTCGGTTCCCAGGAGCCACATGGTGGCAAGCATCTGTTACTCCAGTTCCAGGACACCTGATGTCCTCTCCTGACCCCTGTGACCATCAGGCACACAGATGGAACACATATATAACATATACGCAGGCAACGTGGTCATATACATTAAGTTAACAATAATGCATAAAGAAATCTAAGCTGGCCGGGCGTGGTGGTGCACGCCTTTAATCCCAGCACTCGGGAGGCAGAGGCAGGCGGATTTCTGAGTTCGAGGCCAGCCTGGTCTACAAAGTGAG
>NC_034594.1:156912918-156917334 GCF_900095145.1 Mus pahari | reverse complement strand
AAAAAAAAAAAAAGAAAGAAAGAAAGAAAGAAAGAAAGAAAGAAAGAAAGAAAGAAAGAAAGAAAGAAAGAAAGAAAGAAAGAAAAAAGAAATCTAAGCTGGTGTGGATAGCACAATTGGCAAGGTGCTTTCCATGTAAGCAGAAGATGTGATCCCCATCACCCATGTAAAGAAAATGAAAAACAAAACCAGCTGTGGTGGTGCATGCTTGTGATCCCAGGACTGGGGAGACAGAAATGGGGCCCTGGAGCTTACTGACCAACTGGCCTGATTGGAGACCCCCAGGCCACTCACTGTGAAAGACCCTGTATGAGAACACAAGGTGAGCAACTCCTGAGGAATGGCACCGGAGGTTGACACCCCCCCCCCACTTCCATATGCGCATGCGCACACATGGGGTAAGAGGATGTCTGGGAGACTGAGGCCAAGACAAGGCCAGGTCTTCAAGGCAAGAACTAGAGGAAGAGAAGAGTCAGGGGCCAGAGATGGATGAGCATAGATCTTGAAAACACTACCATCAATGACAGGCACGCCTAAAGTGGGGTCATAGCCCTGGACCTGCTCTGCTCCCAGGCAGAGAAAAGCACAACTCGTAACAGACATAGGAATGTCCAACAGTGGTGTTGCGGGGCTTTAATCCCAGCCGGCAGAAGCAGACAGATCTCTTGAGTTTGAGGTCAGTCTGACAGCCAGGGATAAAGAAACCCTGTCTCAAAATAACAAAACAAACGGAGGGAAAGGTAGATCAGCACTGGCTCAGGGATGTGTTCCGAAAGAGGCAAGAGTGTGTGAAGTGGAGCAAGGATGAATGGGAACATGACCGCAGGCCTGGAGTGTTACACAGTTTCCAGTGTAGGAGGAACTCCGTGGATGTGGATGGGAGATTAGACACCGGAGAGAAGGCAGTGGAGGGGAAGATGGCAGGAGAGACCATCCCAAACTGGAACAGAAGATAACTCGCACCTTGGGGGGAGCCCCTGGGGAAGGAGACAGGGAGTAAAAGACCTTTCGAGACACAATGGCCGGAAGGTTTTAAAACATTTGCTCAGGATCATAAGCTTGTGGTATTTGGTTAACAAATAACCAAAGAAAGCTACATCTGATTTTCATAACAGTTACTTCAAAACAGTACTTAAAACAAAACGAGCCATTGGATGGGAAAGATGTTTTAAAAATAAGAAGAAAGAGTAAGAACCAGTTTTTTGTCTGAAATACTGAAAATAAATAATAAACAAACTGTCAAGCAAGGATGCTCTACCCAGATAAAACAGCTTTCCAAAACAAGGATGAAGATGGCTGACACACGGGAGGAGAGCAATTGTAACACAGTCACAAGAAATGTGCAATGGAGCTGGAGAGATAGCTCAGCAGTTAAGAGCTCTGACTGCTCTTCCAGAGGTCCCAAGTTCAAATCCCAGCAACCACATGGTGGCTCACAAGCATCTTTAATGGGATCCAATGCCCTCTTCTGGTGTGTCTGAAGACAGCTTCAGTGTACTCAAATACATAAATAAAATCTTTAAAAGAAATGTGCAACGGAATCTTTGACATGAAAGGCAACAAGTACAAGATGGGACTCTGCCATCTACCTAAAGGAATCGAGAGCAAAAATAACAAACCATGTTTAAAGTCACTACTGAGTGAAGACCACTGTTCTAGTTTACTCCCTGCTGCATGCAGTGTGTGTGTGTGTGTGGGGGGTTGCAGGCTTATTTGGCTTACAGATTAGGTCCATCATTGAAGAGAAACTGAGGCAGAAACTGAAACAGAGACCACAGAGGAACACTGCTTACTTACACAACCCCAACAGTACTTTCTCATACAGCCCAAACCCTCCTGCCTAGGGATGGCACCACCCACCATTGGCTGACCCCTCCCTCATCAGTTAGCAATGAAAGAAATGTCCCATAGACATGGCCATAGGCTAACCATATGGAAGCAATGCCTCCAGTAAGCTCCCTCTTTCCAAGTGTGTCAAGCTGACAAGATCAGCCATCACAACCTATGACTAGTGAAAGCAAAACTTTACTACGGTGACAACACGCCAGCCTGGAGGATCTTCACAGAGTGTTTACACCACATGTGTGGTTTGCTGTCACTTTAAGGTTATGGTAAGTTAGAGATATACTGTACATTTAGTACAACCACGAAACACAGTAGTTACAGCTAGTGAGCCAGTAAGGGGGTAGGAAGAAATGTTTTTAAAATAATGTTTCAAGTATTGTGCTAATGTAAAAGGCCCGGGGCCAGATAAGCTGCCATTGACAGAAAGAAGAGCTGGTCTACAACATGGTAGAAAGTGCTGGCAAATTATTTATATGATAGTTAATATCTAAAATATACAAGAACTCGGACAACTCAATAGCAAGAAACCTCAGCTTACAAATGTACAAGGGACCTAAGTAAACAACTGCTCAAACAGCCAACGAGTCTATGGAGAAAATACTCAAAATCACTTGTCAGAAATGCACTTACGAGCCACACTATGGAGCAGGGAGTGGCGGAGCACGTCTGTAGTCTCAGTACCAGGGAAGTGACAGCAAGAGGATCCTGTCTGATCATTGTCCAAAAGATAAAAGGTGAGTGTGAATGAGTGTGGACAAGGTTGTTCAGAAAGAGAACTCCTGAGCACTGTAAGTGTGGTCTGTAAACTCATACAGCTATTTTGGAACACAGTACGAGTGATCTTCGGGTGTTAAAAGAACCGCTATATAAGCTGGTGATCTCACTTGTGGGTAAATGGCCAAGTGATAGGAAATCAACATGCTGAAATGAGCCCTGCGTTCTGCATTCACTCAGAATCAGTCGCGTCGACTTCAGCATCCTTCAGCATGAGCTGATGCAGAATGAAGGAGAACTCTGCCCTACAGAATGAAAGAAAACCTGGCCGTATCAACTGAGGTGAGTCAAATGTGAAACTAAAACCTAAGTATCTCAGGCCTGGCAAGAGGACTTGGTGGGGGGTACTTGCTGCCAAGCCTGATGACCTGAGTCCCCTCTCCGGATCCCAGCGGTAGGAGAAAGCTGACTCTCACAAGCTGTCCCCTGACTTTCGAATGCATCATGCATGCTGTGGCACACACACATTGGGGGGGGAGGGAGAGAGACAGACAGACAGACAGACAGACAGACAGACAGACAGACAGAAACTGTGATTAAAAAATATAAAAGACAAGCATATCTTGGCATCCAGAAACCATCCACTGTTGTGACATTTTTCCATGGAACCCTGTATATGCTAGTTTTGAGTCTGAAGGCTGGGAACTGATCAGAGACAAGACACGGCCATGAGGTGGCAGCAGAAGGGCATGCATAGCGTATCATCGGGATGCAGGATGGAGTGCTTCGGGAGAGAACCCCAGGGTCTTCCAGAGAATGTCTAGGACCCCAAGCCAGCGGAGAAAGTACGGGGATTTCTCTGCAAAAAATGGGAGAAGGGGCTTCAATGGAAAGGCTGGATTAGAGCTCCAAATGGCAGCATCCATGCGAGGTCTTCCAGAGCCCCAGGTTGTCATATCTGTGGCTAGAAGATGTTGGGAGTTTTACAACATATACAAAGCAACCAGACTCGAAGGTGTGAGATATGCGCATATGCTTGCTTGGGCTTCACTGGAAGTACTTGGCTTCGGTGTATGAGGATTTCCAGTTCGGCTTCAGCAGCCCTAAACTAGGCTACGTGTATAATTGCTTAGTTTGGATGTATGTGTGTGTACCGTATATGTACCTGGTGCCCTCAGAGGGCAGATGAGGGCATCAGACACCCTGGAACTGGAACCAGAGTCCTAGACTGTGGCACAGACATAAACAACATGGGGGCTACCTTTAACCAATTTGTGTAACAGTTGTTTGCAAGATGGCTCAGTGGATGAGAGTGCCCACTGCCAAGCCTGATGACCTGACCCTGGGGAACCTCCACAAGTTGTCCTGTGACGTGCACCTGCGCATCTGTAACCTTACATCTTCTTGTTTCCTGTCCTGCCTTTAGAGTCTAGTGATTTGGGAGAAATACCTGGCAAACTCGCAAACTCAGCGAGGCACGCCCCCAGTGGTTCCTGGTGCTGCGTCTGCTAGGTCAAAGTGATGTCTGTTCTACCAAAAGAGGATGGTGAACCTGTCTGCACATCTTCTGCATGATCTTTACAGTTCTTCTCTCTATCGAGGGATACCCTTTCACTAAATAAAACTATTTGCAGGGTATGATGATGCACGCCTTTAATCCTAGCACTTGGGAGGCAGAGGCAGGCAGATCTCTGTAAGTTTGAGGCTGCCGGGGCAGCAGAGAAAGGCTCTGTCCCCCACCCCCATAGAAAATGAGAGAGGGGGTGTATTAGTCAGGGTTCTCTAGAGTCACAGAACTTGCAGATAGTCTCTATATAGTAAAGGAATTTATTGATGACTTACAGTCTGCAGTCCAAA
>NC_034594.1:156910668-156912523 GCF_900095145.1 Mus pahari | reverse complement strand
CTCCCAGTCTCCAGATTAGGTTCACTGGTGAGCCTTCCAATTCTGGATTGTAGTTCATTTCAAATATAGTCAAGTTGACAACCAGGAATAGCCACTACAGGGGGGGAGGGAAAAAAGATTGAAAGAAAGAAATTAAGTTGGGGGCTAGAGAGACGAGGACTCAGGTAATGAGCTCCGGCTGCTCTTATAGACAACCCAGGCTTGTTACCTAGCCCCCCACATGGTGGCTCATAACCAGCTGTAATTCCAGTTCCAGGCTGTCTAATATCCTGAGTCAGCAGGTACACATACAGTACACACATATATATCCAAGCTAAGCAACTATACACATAATTTTTTTTACAATTTTTAAAAATTTAACTTGATTTTTAAAAACTTTTTATCAATTTTTTTTGTGAATTTCACATCATGCAACCCAGTCCTGCTCATCTCCCCACCTCCTCATATCTGTCCTTCACTCCTGCAACCTCCCTACCCCCACCAAAAATAAAATGTACACACACAAAAACAAAGCATAGTGTCTTAGTTAGGGTGTTACTACTGTGAGCAGACACTGTGACCAAGGCAACTCTCATAAGGACAACATTTAAATGGTGCTGGCTCACAGGTTCAGAGGTTCCATTATCATAAAGGCAGGAACATGGCAGCATCCAGGCAGGCATGGTGCAGGAGGAGCTGAGAGTTCTACATCTTCATCTGAAGGCTGTTAGTGGAAGACCGACTTTCAGGCAGCTAGAATAAGGATCTTAAAGCCCACACTCACAGTGACACGCCTACTCCAAGACTGTAACTGCAAATAGTGCCACTCCCTGGGCCAAGTATATTCAAACCATGACACATAGAACATATCTCATCACGGAATCTGTAGTATGTCACAGTGTGTCCCACAGTATATCCCTCTGTCCACAGAGCTTCACTTGCAAATGTTCATTCCAATGAGTCATTGGTCTGGTTCGAGGTCTCTGGCTTCTGTGACACCATCACTACTGGAACTTCACTGAGACTCCTTCCAGTTAGTCTGTTGCTGCCCTGTGTCAAGGAGATCCTGCAGCTTTGGATCAGTAAGACTGGTCCTTTGACACATCCCAACCATTTGCAGAGGATTGATTTTTGCGATGGGCCACTTCGGAGTCCTGGATCTGGGCCTGAGTGGCAACTGAGCTGATGAGCCAGCTGGCTCTCCCTTATCTGTAGGACCAGGGAACGCTCCAGAAATGCTCCAGCTAAGCCACCCAGTGCCACCATCATCAGGAGCTCAGGGCTCTCATGCCCTCGGGCCGGCTCACCCGCACTCATACCACCAGAGCCAGCTCCACCGTGCTGCCCAGACAAAGCGTGGGGTCCACTCTCTCCAGTGCTGCAGCCTGTGAGGGAGCGCAGCTGCTCCTCCTACTCTCACATCTTGGGGACTGGCTCGCCCATGACTTTGCCTTCAGGGCTAGCTCAACTGTGTTGCCCAAGCGAGGTAGAGGGCTTGTTGCCCAGGTAAATCCTCAACCACATAAAAGTCAAGTCTACAATGGTCTCAGAGGGTGTAGCAGTCCTAAGGAAGGCTTAAGACATAGGATTCTAGAGATGAAGGGGCTTTGCAAAGCGGGCCCGGGCTGTTGCCATAGTTGCTGATCTGGGTGTAGGGTACATGGAGAATGAGCAGAACTAGAAGTTAGTGCTTTCTTCTGGTAGGAGGAGGCAGCTTTAGCTACAGTGTGCACTATGGGAATAGACTGGAATCTGGAAAGACAGCCAGCAAAAGAATAGCAATCACTCAGCCTTGAGATTCCAGTCATAGTACCTTCCCCCCAGTCACACACACACACACACACACACACACACACACACACACACACACACACAC
>NC_034594.1:156906944-156910553 GCF_900095145.1 Mus pahari | reverse complement strand
ACACACACACACACACACACACACACACACACACACACACACTCATACACACATTCACACACACACACTCATATACACTCTCATACACACATTCACACACACACACACACACACACTCACACTCACTCACACACATATGCGCACAAATAAGTAACAACTTTAATGAACCAGAAGTGGTAACCCACACCTTTAGCCCCAGCACTGAGGAGGCAGAGAAAGGAGGATCTCTGTAAGTTCTAGGCCAGCCTGGTCTACATACTGAGTTCCAGGACTTCGTAGTAAAACCTTGTTTCAAAAAACAAACAAAATAAAACAAACAGAATGAGCCTGGAGAGATGGCTTACTGAGTAAAGCCACCTGCCACTAAGACTGCTGACCTGGATTAGAGGCCCAGAACCTACATGATGGAAGGAAAGAATTGACTTGCCCTCTGACTTCCACGTGTGCATGCACAGACACACATGCACACACACACACACACACACACACACACACACACACACGCACACACACACAGAGAGAGAGAGAGAGAGAGGCAAATAAATAAATAGCAAAACGATTGAAGCTTAGCTGAGATTCATAATTGTCAGTGTCTGTGTGTGTGTACACACGCATGCATGTGCATGTGCCCACCTTCAGTTGCAGTCTTCACAAAATGAAACCCATTGTTCTGTGTCTTATATGGTTTATAACCTTCTTTTATCAGTTCCATAGATGCATTTCTTCTTGACTCTATCCTATAAGAGTAAACTAACAATGTAACTTCAAGGCTGTGTTCTCTTCCTCCTTCTAAATCTATTATTACTAACAAAGATTGAAACAAAGTTTTTAGATGTCTACAAATAGAACATTGTTCCTATTTTTATGTAAGCTACTTCAAATAGGCAGTTATTCTTAACTCCCGGAGGTCTCCCATACTCTTTCTTTGTTGAGGTATACATGACACATTAGCCCTGCCATGTCCTGGCTCCTCTGGAGGACTGTTTCCATGTTAGGAAGGAGGAGAGATTCTCAGAGTGTCAGACAATGTGATTTCCCCAGTACCCTTGTTGCCTGTCTGATGTGAGAGGTGGTGAAGAGGGGCGGGCAGCATGTACCAGGCCCCTTGAATAAGTTAATGTAAATAGACCTGGAGCTCTCCTAAGATGTGGAGGGCAGGGGCGACAACAGCCATGCTTCTGATTAGAGGTCTATCTCCCAGGGTCTTCTGGGCTGGAACATTAATGGTCTCTCGTCTCCAGTGTCAAGGATACCAAGACAGGGCAGATGTACCCAAGTTTTGCCAAGGTGTCATGAACTCAACTGCATCCCTTCCAGATTCGTCTACAAAGGCCAGACCCCTCAGTACCTAAGGATGCAATTGTGTTCAGAGAAGGGAACTGAAGAGAGGTAGTTAAGAGTAGATGAGAACACAGAGGAAGGACCCTGAAGCAACAGGGTGAGTGTCCCCTATAAGGGAAAGAGACACCAGGGACAGGCCATATGAGAACACAGAAAATAATCAGCTATCTGCAAGTCAAAAGTGTAAGGCTCACAGGGGCCCCAAACCTGCTGACACTGACAGAGACTGGCAAGGCTCTGCAAGCAGCAATTTGAGGAATGTCTGTGGTTCTCTGGCCAGGAAAGTCAGAGAGACTTCTGATCCCTCATCTCCTAGCATGAGCCCTGCCTGGAAGCTGAAGGAGGAGGAGATGAATCGCCAGGCCATTAATCCCTTCTGGTAAACATCTTTCGGGATGGATCTCTGAATGTTCCTGGTGTCTGCAAGTTAATATATCTATTCCTCAGTCTCAGCCCATCTCCTAAATGATGCTGGGTCTACCTCTTCAAAGTGGGGAGTGTTACAGTAGCTTTGATGGAGGCTTGGTGAGCCACATTAAGGGAAAGCTATTTCTACAAGATCAAAAGAATGGAACCTACGTCTGGCCTTGGGTAGAGACCTAACATTCCAAATTACCCAAAATGTAAGAGTTATCCAACTGCACTTGTCAATCATGTGGTCAGGAGACATCCCTCAAGATGGCTGCCTTACCACAGAGCAAGGAGGAATAATTATCCTGTATGCATATAATGAACTATCTTCCCACAGAAACCGCACCCTCTGTGAAACGCTGCCCTGAGACTCTGTGAAGTCTCCCTGCCATTCTGAGTTCTTTTCAGAGAACTCTTTCTTTCCTTCAGACACTGAATATGCTCTCTCTGCTACTTTCCCTTTTGCTCTGTGGCTACTTGCTGATGGAAATAACTTAGAGGAAGAGTTGGGTTTTTTGTTTGTTTGTTTGGTTGGTTGGTTTTGGGTTTTTGTTTTGTTTTGTTTTGTTTTGTTTTTCTTGCTTACAGTGTCAGAGGGTCCGGCCTGTGTGCATTTGGCCTTGTGCATATAAGCAGAACACTGTGAGAGTGGGGGTGGGGTGGGGGGCAGAAGCAGCCTTTGCAAGAAATGAACACAGACCACAGAGCTGTAGAGTTGTGAGCCTCAGGGTGAGTGCTGGTAACTGAAGCTGGGTTCTCTCCATAAGAGCAGCCAGTGTTCTTGACCACTGAGTCACCCCTCCAGCCCCATGCCTTTATCTTGACGTGTTTTCTTCTAGCAGTTTCAGAGTTACATTACTTGCATTGAATTGATGTATATGTACATGTGTATATGTATATATGTATGTACATATATGTATATATATGCATGGGGACATATATATGTATACATATATGTATATGTGTGTATGTGTATATATATATATGTATACATTTTTACATATATGTATGTATGTGTGTATATATGTATACATTTTTACATATATGTATGTATGTGTGTATATATATGTATACATTTTTACATATATGTGTGTATGTGTGTGTATATATGTATACATTTGTGTGTGTGTGTGTGTGTGTGTGTGTGTGTGTGTGTGTGTACACACACAGACAGATGAGGGTCTGGTTTCAGTCTTTTATAGGTGACTGTCAAGAGTCTGGGATAGACTGTTCCAGGCCTTGTAAACAGAGGAGCATGTGACTTGCCCGTAGTAAGTATTGCCAGTCTCTTCTCCTCTTTGCACATGTCTTGCTTTCTCTTGCATTATTGTGTTACACTTAATTCTACATTCCCCAGAACTCAGAGATAAACACCCATATAAAAAGCAAGGTGCATCCTATGGTATTTCGCTACATAATATGCAGCCCTGGCTTTCCAAGAACTCCCCGTATAGATCAGGCTGGCCACCATCTCACAGATCCACGTGCCTCTGCTTTTCCAGCTCTGTGAGCTAAAGGTGTCCGTGTGTGCTACCACACCTGGAATGGCAAATATAATGTGTGGGGATTTTTTTCTCCAAAAAACTTACCCCATCTGGGTGTACACCTTTAATCTCAGCATTCAGGAGGCCAGAGGTGAGTGGATCCATCTCTGTGAACCATCTGTTTCAGTTCCAGATCAGTCTGGTCCACATAGGGAATTCTAGGGCAGCCAGAGCTACCTGGTGAGAACCTGTCTCTAAAAACTAAAAGAACAACAACAAAAAAAACCCACTGCATCCCCCTTGCCTGCCTGCCTGCCTGCCTGCCTGCCTGCCTGCCTGCCTGCCTGCCTTCCTGCCTTCCTGCCTGCCTGCC
>NC_034594.1:156902074-156906194 GCF_900095145.1 Mus pahari | reverse complement strand
AAAAAAAAAAAAAAAAAAAAAAAAAAAAAAAAAAAAAAAAAAAGGTACAGAAATCAAAGAAGAATGGAAAAGACTTCAAAACTATCAAAACAAGATCAAAAGGGCAACAATGCTTTAAAAACCTCCTAAGACACCAATAAGACCTCACTCTGCAGAAGACAGTAAAATAAAAATGCAAGCAAGTATAGAAAAAGGTGTTTCTCATCCCAAAGTGGAAGCCACATTCATGAACTGTGTGAAGAACTGCTTCCGGATAATTGAGCAGAAGGCTATTGGAGATCTCAGGCTGTGGAGGAAGAAAATGTCTAAACAGTTGGAAACTGGCTGGAGAGATGGTTCAGTGGCTAAGAGCATACACTGTTCCTTCAGAGGACCAGAGATGAATTTCTAGCAACCACATTACGTGTCTGCAACTATAGCTCCAAGCCAGAGACTCTGCACATACTTACACATAATTAAAAATAGTTTTAAAAAATGAATCTTTAAAAAAAGTCATGTCTCTAAAATGCTCAGGAAGCAATTTAATGTAAGGAGATTTGATTTGGAAGCCACAGAGAAACCAGTCTTACTTCATTTCTATAAAAATCGATCTCCTCTCTCCTTCCTATAATGTGGTGTGAGACCCCACACACACTGTGTTTGATAGCTGTTGTCCAAGTTCCACTGCCAAGTGCACAGGCTGTCTAAATGCCTGCTCAGCTTCCAAGGATGGACTCCACCCTTTACTTAGTTGTAAGTATGTATGGAATGTTTTGATGGGAGACAGCAATGCTGATCATCAGGCATGGAAATGTTAGTAAGACGAAAATATACGTGAAAGACACTCAGCATTTTAACATTTTCTTATCCTGTGCTTCTTGCTTGTGTTTGAGACAGAGCATGTAGCCCAGGCTGACCTCAGACTCGCTGTGGTCAAGAGTGACTTTGAGCCCCTAATCCTTCTGCCTCCACTTCCTAGGTTCTGAGCATGTGACACTGGGGATGGAGCCCTGGACTTTCGTGCATGCCAAGCGAGCATTCTCACAACTGAGCTACTTCCCCAGGCTTGAATATAATATTTTCATGACCCTGTCAACATATCCTCTCCAGTTCGGAGGAATCTTCATGGTCAATACCATCTCTATCATTTATTTGTTTGTTATTTTGTAGCCTTGGCTATCCTGGAACTTGCTCTGTCTACCAGGAGAGCCTTGAACTCAGAGATCCGCCTCCCTCAGCCTCCCAAACACAGGGATTAAAGATGTGTGCCACCACACCCTTCCAGTTTTAAGTGCCCGCACCCTTAGTAGGTCTGTTTGGAGTCTGTTCCCAGTACAGCCGAACTTGCCTACCCTGGTCAGGGTTCTCCGGAAAGCCTTTTGCCGCCGTAAATCCTGAACCCCACCGCATGGGTGTGCTGCGATCTCTGGCTCCCGTAGAGCACCGGGCCGGGGCGGTCCACAGGGGCAGGAGCGGGGCGGAGCGCGGAGCAAAGGTTGCTTCATAGCCCGGGCCCTTCTCCAGAGCTCGGCGGCATCATGACGGTGGGCGCCCGGCTCCGAAGCAAGGCGGCGAGCAGCTTGGTGGGCCGAGGGCCCCTGGGGCGATCGCGCCGCGCCGGTGACGAGGAGACAGATGCCATCGTGGAGCACCTGGAGGGCGAGGACGAGGACCCGGCGAGCCCGGACTGTGAGCGCGAAGAGGGCGGGCGGCGCGCAGGGACCCCGAGCGCACGCAGGGTGCACCTGGCTGTGCTGCCGGAGCGCTACGACTCCCTGGAGGAGCCCGCGCCAGGCGACAAGCCCAAGAAGAGGTACCGGCGAAAACTGAAGAAGTACGGCAAGGTAGGTCCCCACGGCCCGGCCGCCCAGATCCAGACAGAACCGGGAGTAGCGCTGGGTGGAGTTGTGCCCGCATCCCCGCTGACCCTGGGACCATCACTAGGAGGGTGTAGCTGAGCGCGCAGGCTTAGGCGGGCAGGACCCTTGCTCCCAGTTGGAGCTGGTGGGAATGCTGAAGCCATGGTGAGGTTAGTTGACTTGAGCCCCGGACCCAGCTGAGAAGTTGCAGTCTAGGTCCATCTATTTCCCACACTCTCCGGGGCACCCCGCCACAGGAGAGTGTTAGGTGATTCAGTCCTAGACCCCGGGGTTAACCCGCGCGCGGGGGGCCTGCTAACTCCGCCAGTACATACCTAGAACCTGTTGCCCCTCCCCCCCCCTCTGATCAACAATCTCTGCACCCCGGGACTTCAGATGTTCTTCGGCTTGCCTTTTTACTTTGGTGGGAGAGCAAGAGGAATGGATGGGGAACCGAATGAGTTTCGTTTTCAGGGCACATGATTATGGTTTCTAGGTGCCTTGCGGGAGAGAAGAGAATTGTTCTCTTGACCTACGAAGGGAGGTGGCGTGGAGGGGAATCACAACACTCATTGCTTGTGTTTGTCCTGGCCGAAGTCCTCTGAATTCTTGTCCAGGTATCAGTAGTCTCCGGTGGTGGCCTTCGTCATACCTGAGACACTCGGTCCCTTGCCAGGAGTTTAGTTTATCATTCTGAATAATATGGCCGGAGCTTCCTCACAAGCAGGCAATGATAAAATGTGTTGTGTTGATGTGAAGTAGGACTTTGGGGAGTAAGGAGGCCATCTGCTAGAGAATAGAGGACACAGGTTTCTTAGTTGGCGGCTGGCATTCAGAGACGTTTTGGGGGTGGCCACTCTGTGCCAGGCATTGTGCATACAGTAGAGGTGCAAATAGGATTCCTAACAGGGGGTGGAGAGAGTCCCCCCACCCGGGAGAGGTGGCAGAGCCGGGGGCACCTTGATCCCTCACTTCCTAGCAGCAGCTGATTAGCGACTGCTCATCTGGGTGAGACAAGTCAAGTCAGCCGCGCTTTCAAATCGCCCTGACATGGACACTGAAAAGGAGAGAAGCTAAGGCGTCCAACACGAAGTCAAAGCTAGGAAACCCACAGCTGTCATCCCAGGTACTCTGAAGGAAGGGGCAGGATGATTAATAATACAAGGCCAGCCTGGGCTATATGACAAGATCCTATTAACAACGAGCTCACCCTGGCTGAAACTGAGGCACCAGACCCCATTCGTTAGGATGGCTATTGTTAAAAAGACTAACTCGGTTGCTCAGTGGTGGTGCACACCTTAAATCCCAGAACTGGAGAGGCAGAAGCAGTCTGATCTTTGACAGAAAGTTCCGGGACAGCCAGGGCTACACACAGAAGCCCTGTTTATAAACAAACAAATGAAATAGAAGACTGGGCTGGGTGGGGCTCAGTGGTCGGGTGTTGGCCTAGCATGCCTCAAGTCCTGGTTGGAGCTCTCTGGGCGTATAAACTGGGAATGGCGGTACACACCTGTAATCCCAGCACTTTGGAAAAGGAAGCAAGAAAATCACAGCCTAAGATGTGGCTCTGTGGGTAAGGCTGCTCAGGCCAAACCTAATCACTTGAGTTCAATCCCCAGAGCCTTCCAAAACCGACTCCAACAAACTGCACTTGACCACATGCACCTGGTAGCACATTGGCACACATATGCATGCACACTAAATGCATTAAACAAATGTAACTTAGAATTTTTGGAAAAATAACTGGGTGGTGGTGGTGTACATGCCTTTAATCCTAGCAGTCAGGCAGAGGCAGGCAGATCTCTGAGTCTGAGACCAGCCTGGTCTACAAAGTGAATTCCAGGAGAGCCGGTGCCACACAGAGAAACCCTCTCCCAAAAATACAAAACAAAGCAAAATTTGTAAAAATAGTTCAAAGTAATTTTTGGTTATCCTAGAGAATTCCTGGGCTACAGCTACACAAGACCCTCCTTTAAAACAAAAATTGAAAACAGTTACCCAAGCAAATATTCTTTTATTTTAGTGTTTCACATGTATGGGTGTTTTGCCCTCATAAATCTTTGTAAAGTAAATAGTTTTACACACGTTTGCAGAAGAATCACTAATGGCCAAAAGATGAAAACGATCCAAGTATCTATGAGCAGATAAACCAACAATATGGGTGAGACACACCACGGACAGTCAATAGTCACAGTAAGAAGCTATCTTGTCAGGCTGGGCGTGGTGGCGCATGCCTTTAATCCCAGCTCTCGGGAGGCAGAGGCAGGCGGATTTCTGAGTTC
>NC_034594.1:156881588-156901344 GCF_900095145.1 Mus pahari | reverse complement strand
TTTTTTTTTTTTTTCGTTTTGTTCTGTTTTGTTTTTTTGGCTAGGGTGGCGAGAAGGGAGCTATGGGAAGGCTCTGGCCTCTTATGCACTAGCTCAGTAGACCCAAGAAGTCTAAATGAGATTACAGCCCCAAGTGAGGAGTCAAAAGGGTCATCTTGGCCTGTACTTTCTCAGGCCAGCTGAGAGGGTACCAGGCTTCAACAAGAAGAAAGAAAACCAAGGAACCCCCTTTCCTGCAAAGCCATAAGAACAGCCAAGGCTCCTGCGGGAGATGGGAGGTGATCTGCACTCCCTCAGCTGCCAGGCAAGGTTTTCTTCTAAAAAATGAGTAGCTCTAGTTACTGGCTATTGTGGGATGGGATTTTAGTTCCATTCCTGTTAACTTCTCATATCCTTCACACAAGCCCTTTCCTGCTTCTATTTAAGGAAAGTTGTTGGCTTTTGTGCAACATGAAAGAGCAGGCTCACTCCCCTGCTGCCCCACCCACCCCACCAGCATGGTCCTACCCAGGAGCCAGGCCTCGCTGCTCTGGTCTGGCTTTCTGGAAGTCTTTGTGCTTGGGCCTCTTATAGAGACCAATGTTCCCAGTTGATTGTAATGTAATAATTGCATTCCTACGGTGCACATATTACTGTTTAAGTGCTGCCTGCAGGGCACGGGGGAAAGGAAGGGCTCCTCCTGAGCCTGGATAGCTGTTACCTTCTTTATGTTTCATGCCTCAGCCCCCTCAGCAACCTTGGGGAGCTGGGGTTATGCCCCCTCTGCAGTGAAGGAGGCTGGAGTTGAAGAGATTGAGGCTGCACAGTCAGACAGCCAAAGAGCTGGGAAGGAGGGGGAGGGAAGCTGGCCTGACCCCCTCCTCTGCAGATCTGTGGGTGAGAAAGGATGGAACATACCTCAGAACTTAGCTGAAAGTCATAGCCCACCCTTGCAGGCACCCTTGAGGGGCATGGGAGAAGTGTGGTAAGAAAAAGATCTAAGTCCTGTTAATCAGTAAGCTTGAGGGTAAATCAGAAAGTGTGGGATTAGTTAGGTAGGAGGACCAGGAAGGGGATCAGGGTCAACCTGGGCTACATAGTGAGTGAGACCCTAAAAAAACAAAAACAAAAACAAAAACAAAAACAAAAACAAAAACAAAAACAAAAGCAACCTGTGAGCACTGGGGATGGAGCTAGCTGGTTAACTTTTGCTTAGCATGTACCAAGATCTAGGTTTGACCATGCCACAAAAGGGGGACCGGGGGAGTAGGAGAAATGTCCTCTTTACTTTAAAGTAGAGGCCAAAAGCCGGTCTACCAGATGTTCAAGCTGCCTGTGACTGTCCAACGGCCTGTAACTCTGGGCACGGCTTCCTCAAACTGTCTCACTTTCTTCCTCTACACCATCTGATGCTAACGAGGGCATCGGCTGAGCATTGTGGGCACACACCTTTAGTCCCAGGAGGCAGAGACAGGTGGATCTCTGAGTTCAAGGCTAGCAAGGGCTACACAGGAAGACCCTGTCTTGGCAGGGGTTCGGGAGGACAAAAACTAACTAATCAACCAAACAACAAAAAGAGGCTGGTTTGGGGGAAGTGCTTACCAAGTGAGCATGAGAACCCAGGCTTTAGCTACTAGGACCCAGTAAAAGCTCAGCACAGTGGCACATATGCATAATTCCAAAGCTGTGGAGAGGAAGACAGGAAGGCAGCTGGGTAGGAGAATCTGTGAGCTCAGATATAGAGGGAGATGCTGTTTCTAATAAATCAATCAGATGGAGAGTAACTTAGGAAGACAATGGACATTGATCCTGCCCCCAACACACCCCACACCTTACCTTACCGACACCCATAGCAGGCAGTACTCACAGTCGTCAGTAAATTAAGTCATGTGGAAGTTGTAGGTCCTGGGCACCTGGCTGAGGTCCTGGAGCTGGGGTCCTTTGAGGGGTGGGCTCTCATCCACTCAGATCTGTAGCTGACCACCCGCCTCAGGTTGGCACCAGACCCGAGAGCAGCCCAACAGAAGGATTGGCCTCTGTGACCAGACAGCGATGTCTGTGGAGAGATGGTTTCTTCTTCTAAATCAGAGGGACAAGGAGTCCCCAGCACCACTGGGGACCGACTGCCATGTCCTCAGCACCACTGGGGACCGGCTGCCATGTCCTCTCCAGCCATCAGGGCTGTCCCTTCATGGTTCTTTGTAGCTCCAGAGACCATCTTCCTTCCTTTCAAAGCCAGCAGTGTCCCACCACCATCACCCCTCACCCCTAGTCTTTTCCTCCTTCCCTCCATCTTCTGCCTGACTCCCCCTGCATCCCCCTGATTAGGGTACTTACCAGGCAAAGCCACTTTTTGCCTAGTATTCAGGAGGCCCCAGGGACCCTCCCATCTTAAGAACCTTAGCTGACTCATACTGCCAAAGTCCCTCTTAACATTCCAGGAAAATATAGTCACAGGCTCTGAAAGCAAGGTGTGACTCTGGTGGGCTAGCCTGGCACTAAGTCTGTTCCCTTGAACAGCACTGGTGTGATAGTCAAGTCCCCTCTCAAAGCTGTGTGTTGACAGAGCTGCAGTTAATGAGCTATCTAGCAGACTCCCCCCACCCCCGATTGTAAAGGACAGTGTCGGCTGAGATGACTTCCCAGGGACGTGGCATTTGTTGTTTCAAACATGTGAAATTCTCCCACTGACTCTTTTCAATACCCCTCTCTCTGAAAAAGTAAAGCAAACTGAACTCTACTTTTGCATTTTAGTAATAATTACATTATTCATAAAACTTTCTTCCTCCTTCTCCTTGAGAAATGGAAAACAGTAGTGTTGAGAAGACATAGATGTACCAGTTCTTCCAAAGCTTATCATGACCTAGTAAGGACTTCAGGGAAAGACTCTCTACAGGCTGGGGTATATACAGGTATGAGGCTCTGACATCCATGCTGTGGGAAACTCAGGGCAGAACTGATAAGCAAGAAACTTTCCTAGCCAGACATTGTGGCTCACATCTACAATCCTAGCACTGAGTGAGCTGAGGCAGAGGGATGGACAGGAGTCGAAAGCCAGCCTGGGTTACATGGTATGTTCCATGCCAGTTCAGCCACTGGGTGAGATCCTTTCTCAAAAATAATAAATAAATGAATAAATAGATAATTGTAAAAGGGAAATAAAAGTTTGCTGAGAAATAAGTATGTCAGACTGCTATATTGCCACTACAAACCTAAGTTACTCTGTAGCAAAGAGAAGCCCTTGTTCTCTGGAAAGCTGACTCTGGGCACTAACCCTAACCCTGCCTGCAGCATGTGCTAGCACTGCTCCCAGTCCTTCTCTTGAAAAAAAAAATTGTCCCAATGAAAGAAAAGAGAAAGAGAAAGGAAAGAGAAAGAGAGAGAGAAAGAAAGAAAGAAAGAAAGAAAGAAAGAAAGAAAGAAAGAAAGAAAGAAAGAAAGAAACTTCTTGACTCTCTTTATCACATGAAAAGGCTACTATATATTCCCATTTTACAGACAAGGAAACTGAGGCCAAGGAGCATTCAGGAAGGGATGGAACTGGAATTCACTCCTGGCTGTGAGCACATAGTCACTTACAGACTTCCTTCATTAGACAGAGAAGTGTTACATGGGGTGAAGGCCTTGGGCTCTGAAGCCAGATTTCAGCTCTGCACCATACTAGCTATATGACCTCAAAGATCTGTAAGTTCCCAGTGCTTCTTGCTGATCCCTTTAAGATGTAGCAGTCACCTGAGTTAGACCAACTTGCTTCAGTGCCAGAGGAATTGCGGGGTATCAAAACATGGACACCCTGAACAGAGAGCTGAATGCATGAATCTGAACAGAAGAGCTACTAGCCTCTAAAATACATTCTAAGTCTGAGGCATTCTAGGCAGGGAGCTTAAGCAGATCCAGCATTGAGGAACAAAGACCTCAATGATTCAAACTCTGCAAGATAAAATCAACAGAGAGCGTTTAGGAGGAACACCCTGTGAGGTAGGAGAGAGCTCTTCTCCATCATTCCTTGCTTTCTCTCTCCAGTGGCATCCTTCTCCTCCTCTCTGTCAGCCCATCCCTTAGCTTGTACCACTCCAGGGGTCACCTTGACACTATTTCCTGCCCAGTGTCTCTGCTCTCCAAGTGAAAAAGCCACCAGACACTGACTGCAATCCACACATCTTCCCTGGCATGCTGGCTGCTCCCACACCCATCCAGGGACTGCTGGCCAAGGACGCATGCCTACAACCTCCGTGTTGCCCAATCCACAGAGGGATGTCTTTTCCATCCTGAGGCTCTCAGGGACTCACTCTGCGATCACTTAATTATTAAGAAGGCTTGCAAATTATCTGGAAATGTACTGATCTTCCACACTGTGCAAGGAGAGCTCCTGTTGTGAGCAGGGGTCGGGACCTGGGACGCTACAGATGTGAAGATACTGGGTCTCGATAGATTGCTGGATACACAAGGGCACACAATTCTCTGTGCGCGTCACGATGACACGTGGGAGAATCAACAAGTTGCTTCACCTAACTTTTGCTTTTCTCTTCCTGAAAATAGAATTTTGGGAAGGCCATCAGCAAAGGATGCCGGTACATCGTCATTGGCCTGCAAGGATTTGCCGCAGCGTACTCTGCCCCATTTGGAGTGGCCACCAGCGTGGTGTCCTTCGTGCGCTAACCAGAGCTGCAGGGGCAGGTGACACCAGAATGCTTCTGCCCAGGGGACAGTGTGAATCCACCACCACTTCAGACTCGGACTCATTGGAATTCAGAAGAGGAACCCTGCTTCATGTGCTATTGTTGAACTGGTTGACTATGAGGCAGGAGCCGTCCCTGCTCATCCGCTGAGCCAGTCATGGACTTGGGTGGATCCAGGAGTCATTTCTGCAGAGACCTGGGCCAAGGTCAGGTTGGGGTTAGGATTAGTTTGCTTCCTGTGCTAGTTAGAGCCTTCCGGGGATACACGCAGGCAGGCCCATGGCAGGTCTGGGGTCTGAGTCATGCGGATAATGGGTGAATTTGAGGGAGGAGGACACAGACCTCTGATGATGGTTGCTAGTTTCTGAAAAGGTTGGGGTGCTGACGGCATTAGCCTTGACATTCCTTGAGAGCTGTTTGTTTCGGAAGTCTATCTCCCCCATCTCTTTTCTCCACTCGCACTGTCATCTGGGAGTTTAATTACCGGTTTGGGAAGAAAGAAGGAAGGAAACCATCTTTAAAGACCATGATGCTTTGTAATGCCTGTTCGCAGCTGTGTGGGGACAATTGAAAGAAGATCAAAGTGTATCATTTTCACCCACCTACATAAGCATGCAGCTGACAAGGAGGGAGGGAGGTCAGGGTCAGAAGCAGGCTGGGAGGCTGCAACAGGTGCTTTTGGAAGGGCTGGGCCAGCTCTTGTGTTCTGAGCTGTCAGGACTCCTGCAGATGTGGCTCACCACACCAGTTCACTGCAACAGGTGCCCAAGTCCCCCATTTGATTTAGGAGAGGGAGAGAGAGAGAGAGAGAGAGAGAGAGAGAGAGAGAGAGAGAGAGAGAGACTCTGAATGGGAACTGAAATGTCTATTTAGAGGAGGAACCCGTAAGTAAGAGGCAGACATGAAGAAAGACCAAGAACAACATTGGAAAAGCAATGAAGGCTGGGAGTTAGGCATGTATGCCTGCCATGGGGATTTTCTTGGGAGGGCTGGGCTGGTTGTGTGCAGGACCAGAGGAAGCTGGGGGTGGGGGGGGACCAGGGTCACCACAGTGGTTGGGTTCATGCCTCTTAGGCCTGCATCTCACTTGGATTCAAAGTCCAGTGTAGGCAAGAGTCCCAGGCTTGGCACACACCGGGGATGGTTTGTTGACTACCACAGGATGCTGGGAGAAGTGGAGAAGAAACCCTTAAAGTTGTACTGGTGTATGTCAAAACTGTTTTTAAAGTACCTCACAGAGAAGTTCTTCTCGCCATGACTGTTGGCCAACCCCAACAGCAGGCCAGGATTCCAACATTGCTTCTTGAATATTCCAGATCCAGAGGTGTTGGGACCACTCTGCAGGATCTGGGTCAGCCTATTGGCCTGAGGCTTCCTGGGGCACACAAAGAAAGCCATGGTATTCATACCTCACCCATGGAGTCCAACACTGGTGGGCGGGTAGGGTGGTAAGATGGACAGAGGGACAGGCACAGAAGACAGTGGCATTTAGTTGCCCATTTAGACCCAGCCCTGCTGAATATGTCCAAGCCCTAGAGCTGGGAAATATTCTTGCTTTAACCCCAGTAGCACTAGCTACTACATGCATGGATTCACACCCGTGACAGAGTGATGCTTGTTGGATAGACCTAGGATGGAATAGGAGAGGTAGATAGGAGAAAGGGCCACATGCAGTTAGTTGGAAAGAGACAGAAATGGGAGGCTTTGCAGGATGCCTCCCCTGCCACCTGATCCCATGAACCCCAGGGAACCCACAGCAGAGCCCCAAGGAGCCAACAACATCCTGCCTGTAGGGAGAAGTGTGGCCCAGGGAAGGGATGAACAGTCAGTGTTGCTTCCTCCCCACCTCCCAAATTGTAAAAGCAACAAAGCAAAGCTCATCTGGCCCAGTGTCTCTCCAAGTCTGGCTAAGAATTAACTCAAAGCGTCCAAAGTCAAAAGCTCCCAGGGGTTGTCCTGGGACTCCCCGGGGTTTGCTGCAAGGTGGACTTCAGCCCCTGGAGCATTCATTCTGTGTGGTCACATCGCCGCCTGTGTGGGACTCTTGGTTCTGTGAGCTTGGTTCTTCCAGCCTGCAAACTTGGTTCCTGCTGCCGACTGCTTTTCTTTGTGTTCCCTGGTTATTCTCCTGTGTCCAGCAGCAGGGCCCACACCCCACTGCAACCGAGTTTAAGAGCTTAGCGTTCCCACTACTGGCTTCCAAACCCTTCCTCTGTATCCCTCCCTTGCCTTTGCTGTAAATAAAAGTCCCAGCTCATCTGGTTTTCCTGTGTGGAGGGCAGTGCCTTCTCTGTTCTGTCTCCTGAGGGAGATAGCTGGGGCTCAGGTAGGACCTGGGAGTGTGGTATAGTGAGTGGTGGCTCCAGCACACACACACACACACACACACACACACACACACACCACACCTGCAGTGTTAAAGGCTACATTCTCTAGAATCCCTCAGAACAGGCTCCAGGGTGGGGAGCCACCCTCCCCATCCGTTACAAATGAAAACTTTCCAGAACCATTGACCTCAGTATGGAGCCAGGAGACTGCATTCCCCACAAGCCAAGAAGCCTCTGGTCTCTGTCTTGGTTGGGAAATGCCTCTGCTAACGGGGGCTCCAGGGAGGGAGGCTGGGACAGCAGGGTGGACCCTGAGCGTCACTCCATGCTGGCATGCTGGCGCACACCCCTGCTCAGTGTATCCTCGATGTAGACATGAAGCAGACACTAGGTCCTGGGTAGCCATCAGATTATCCGGCAAGGCAAGTATATGGTAACAATTTTCTGCCTGTTTTGGATAGCAAAGATCTATGGCAGAGTTCTCTCTTACAGTGGGGACCCTCGGTTCCATCTCCTGTGGGGGGAGGAATTTAGAACATGAGTCTCACCTCATGCAGGGGAGGTGAAGTGCTACCACTGGAGTTGGGCATGGCAGCACGCACCAGTTGTCTCAGCACAGAAGAGGCAAGGTGACAAGTGAGTCAGTCCTCTGCTGCCTGGGAATGCCCCTCTCCCACCCCTGCACACTGTCTCTCTGGCCAGCACCTGTGTCTGCTCAAAGAAGTATCAAATGGCATCTGTGACCAAGAAACAGGACTTGAACTCAGACCTTGACCCTCAGAGGTCACTGTGACCACAGAACCATGTCTCAGTAGTCCATTAGGCTAGTGGTTCTCAACCTTCCTAATGCTGTGACCCTTTAATACAGTTTCTTGTGCTGTGGTGACTCCCCCCAATCGTAAAATCTTCATTGGGACTTCATAACTATGGTTCAGCTACTGCTGTGGATCTTAATGTAATATAAATATCTGTGTTTTCCAGTGGTCTTAGGCAATCCCTGTAAAAATGTCTCTGGATAACCCCAAAAGGGTTGAGACCCACAGGTTGAGAACCACCCCCGAGTTAGGCAGTTCCAGTTGAGAGTGTAGATTCTCTGTCCTGGTTCTGCCTCTGCAGGAGAGCTGAGAACTGAGGAAGGCCCACAGTATCTGGAGCTTGAACAGAGCTTCCTGGGAAGTTTATTTTGTGATAAAATGGGGATGTAGATCAGGTTCAAGGTGGAGGGTGGGGAAGGACACCTTCAGTGTCCCTGTCTGTCAAGGTTTTTCTTCAGAGCTCCATGTTTTTTCCCAAAAGGTAAACGGTTCCTGAGTTAGGAAAAGGAAGCTCTGGCTCCCTTAATCATTTTTAGAAAAATGTGGAGAAATAAATGCTGGATTTTGCTTTTAAATTTGGAGGCAAAGCTTGTTTTTGAGCCAAACTACACCAGTGCACATCCCAGCCAAAGGGAAAGTAGATCTTAAGATCTCTCACAGGGCCCAGTGCCAAACCCTGGCAGGAACACCAGCCATGCAGGGCGCAGGGGAGCAGGGAAGGGGAACAAAGACTTGTTGGCAGGGACTGTGCTAAATCTGAGTCCCTGGGGGCTTCAAGCTCCAACCTTTGCCTCCAGTTCCAGAGGGAGCCCATTCTGCACCTTGAGGACTGACTGGCTTCTTAAAACAATGTTTCTCGGGCGAGTTCTTCTTCTGTCCCTAGTAACAGGGCTCCACACAGACACACCTTGTTCAAAGCAGTCAAAGCCAGGATGGGGTGGTGCTCAGCTCTGCTTAGTGTGTGCAAGGCCTTGCGTTCAAACCCCAGGACTTCCATAAATATGTAAGTAAGTGGACAGATCAGTAGATTATTAATTCAATAAACATCAGAGCCAAAGGACTGAGCAGAAATTGAGATGACGGGCCACACCTCCCTCACTGGCTCTGCAAAGCCAGGGTGAATAGTTTCCGCCTGGGACTTACTCTCTTACTCCTAATTGAGACTTATTTTTGATTTTTGGCTTGCTCTGGGAAATGTGCAGAGTTGTTGCAAAAGCAAACTGTGGTGAGAGAATGTGGAGAAGTGACAGGGTAGGAGGGAACCAGTGGAGGACAGGAGTGGCCGGAACAGGGAGCACTACAAGCCGGGCTTTCGTCCTAGCACTGAGGAGGCAGAGGCAGGGGGATCTCTTTAAGTTCTAGCCTATTTTACATAGTGAGGTTCAGGACAGCCAGGACTACTTAAGAGAAACTCTGTCTGGAGAAAGAAAGAAAGCACTGTGTTCATGTATAAAATTGTCAAACTCAATTGAAAACCAAACCAAACCAGTGGTGAGCTTACCTCATTTATTTTAAACAGGAGATCCCCATTAAAGAAACCTGTTTACAAATGTATCTTTTTAACTGCTCAATGAGAAGAAAGAACCACCTAAGTTAATCAGAAACTTTCCCATAACTCTTACTCTTCTACACAAAATCTTGTTTGAATGTGTCTCTCACTGTTTTCATATAACTGGGTCAGTGGGCCAGCCTTATCGCCCGTCTGCCCTGCTGGCCACAGATCTGGGCACAGGGATCAGAAGAGAGAGCTATTTCTTTTCATTTCTTCTGAGGCTCCTGATGCCTCCAGAGACCTGGTTTCTTGGTTTTGTTCATTTCCTTTTTTGAGACAGGGTCTCACACTGCAGGTCAGTGAGGACAACCCCAAGTTCAGAAATGAGGTGCTGGGACCTGCTGGGTTTTTATCATTCGGGTGGCTCTCATTCTCAGTAACCGCATTTGGGTTAGAGAAGGAGGGGGAAGAAGAAAGAAGGAAAAGAAAACTGGAGAGATGTAACAGAAGCCCCACTCCAAGGCTGCAACGCTGTGTCCACATGGCCTGCTCAGTTTTTGGTTTTTGTTTCTTTTTGTTTTTGTAACAAAATGTCCAAGAAAACAAGATAAAGGAGTCAAGACTGGTTTCAGCTCCAGAGGTCTCAGTCCATGGCTCTGTGAGTTTCAGGTCTGTAGCAAGATAGAAACACGGAAGAAAATCCACTTAACCGTGATCGTAACCAAAAAGCTGAGAGACTGGGCAGGGTTAAGTTACACCCTTCCAGGACCCTATCTACTACCCCCCCCAAACCTCTAATAACACTATCAAACTGTATCCATTGTGATTCAACCCTCCCCTTCCCCCCAACGAAGCCAGTCCTCAGGATCCACCATTCCCCAGAGTCCCACCTCTGAACACTCCTGCATGGGGAGCTGTCACTTTTGGGAAGACACACATGCAAACAAACACCCGCAGAGGCTGCAGCCTGGACCGGGCCTGTGGCTTCTCATTTCTATTTCTTCTGAGATTCCTGGTGCGGCCAGAGACCCGGAGGAAGAGAGGTTTCTTGGTTTTGTTCATTTCCTTTTCTGAGACAGGGTCTCACACTGCAGGCCAGGCTGGTCTGGAACTCACTGTGTGAATTTCACACAAGAGCCTCACAAGTGTGGGGATGCTCGCTTGCCTTTACCTCCAGGTGCTGGGATTACAGATGTGACCAGCACACCAAGCTAGGGGGGGGGGGTGCTTTAGAGGCAGTCACACACACACACCCCAAATCCCAAGTAGTGTTACTGTTTTTGGAGCAGTTAAGATGACACCAGGAGAGACTTTACACACTAATCAGTCTGGCATGCTCTGCTGTCTGCGAGCCTGCCTGTGTTTACCTGCTGATCCGCCACAGTCAAGGCCTAGAGTGAGACTCAAATCCAGGCCAAGGATGTGTGAACCCAAGTCAAGTTGGTGGCATTCCATTGGCTTCACTGATGCTCTGTGCCTGGTCATTTTGCTCCCCTTTTCACTCCCAGGGGCCACATATTCAAGTTGTCAGGGTTGCAGGTAGTCACCCGTGTCACCGGACAGTACTTGTATTAGACAACTTGGCTCCCAATCTTCTAGGCCAGTGAACTTGTTGACTCTCTAACTTCCCTGGCTTTCAGGGTTTGTTTTGTCTCCTTTGTGAAGAAGAGCAAACAGTATCTGGCCCCTAGGCTTATTGGGAAAGACAAATGAGAAGTGTATTAAGGACCTTGTACTGGTACCGAAGAAGGGAGAGCTCAGAAGCAGAGGCCTTGCCTGCTCAGGAGTCTGGGATCCACTCCTTGCTAATGAAACCAAAGACAAACCAACAAATCCAGGAGCTGCAGAGAAGGCTCATGGGTAAGAGTCTGCTGTGTAAGCATGAAGACCTGAGCTTAGATCCTAGCACTTACACAAAAAGCTGGGCACTGCTACACAGGAACCTGGAACACAGTACTGTGGAGGGCTGAGACAGGAGGATTGCTGAAGTTTGTTGGCTCTCAGCCCAGCTCCAGCCTCAGTGAAAGAGTCTGTCTTAAATGAATAAGATGGAACATGCCAGAACAAGGAATAACATGCAATATCTTCCTCTGATATCACAGGTTGCACACATAGACACAGGCACCTGCCCCACATATTTCATAACACATACACACATATGCACACACAGGCACTGTACTGGCTGGTTTTGTGACACAAGCTGCTGTTATCATAGCAAAAGGAGCCTCCCTTAAGGAACTGACTCTATGAAATCCAGCTGTATGGCATTTTCTCAATTAGTGGTGGGAAGGCCCATTGTGGGTGGTGCCATCTCTGGGCTGGTAGTCTTGGGTTCTATAAGAAAGCAAGCTGAGCAAGCCAGGGGAAGCAAGCCAGTAGGTAACATCCCTCCATGGCCTCTGCATCAGCTCCTGCTTCCTGACCTGCTTGAGTTCCAGTCCTGACTTCCTTTGGTGATGAACAGCAGTATGGAAGTGTAAGCCGAATAAACCCTTTCCTCCCCAACTTGCTTCTTGGTCATGATGTTTGTGCAGGAATAGAAACCCTGACTAAGATAGGCACCTTGCCCACACATATGTGCATCACACACACGTGCATACACAGGCACATGACATGCCCCCACATATGTGCATAACACACACATACGTGCATCACACACAGGAATTCACACGCATGCACACACAAGCGCATACACACAGAGACACACAGGCAGCACTCACTCACGCATATAAAATAAAGCAGACACTTACATCTTTGTGCTTTCCTTCAGCTGCCCCTCCAAGCCGTTCTCTGTTCTCTTGCCCCCTCCCCCTATTGTGGCAAAAAATGACTGTGGCTGAGATCTCAATGGAAGAGAGCTTGGGAGGGAGGGAGGGAGGGAAATGAGGAGAAAGACAAACTGCCTTCCTGGTACAGGTTCCTGGTCTGGATGAGAGAACCAGTGACTCTCTGAGAACCAGCAGGCTGAACAGCAGAAGGTGGGTGGGATGCAGGGGTTCCGAGCAGCAGGAGAGAGGTTCAAAGCCCTCCAGATAGTTTGCTTGAGGCTTTTGGTCTCAGTCAGGCATCCAGGTGAGGAAGGACTTCGCCCTAAACCTCCTCCCATCTGTCACTGACCTTATTTCTGGACACTTATTTCCTGGCTTATCTGTAACAAGAGAAGCAGAAGAGGCTGTGCTGCAGAGGGCCCTAGGGTGGTTTCTGGGGCCCTGGGAGCTCAGGAGGAGTCTAGGGATCCACTTCTTATGACAAGCAGGACCCCAATCTACGAACTCAGCCACAGAATAGAATAAAAACTGAGAAACACACTTTCCTTTCCCACGCGGAGCCCCTTTGGCTGTGCATTTATTTTAAAATGTTTTATTTTCATATTTATGTATCTGATGTGTGTGTATACATGCATGTGCACCATGGTGTGCTCATGGAGGACAGAGGACAGCTTGTGGGAATTGGTTCTCTTCTTCCACCATGTGGGGCCCCGAGCCCATCCTTAGGCTGTCGAGCTCGATGACAAATGCTTTTAGCTCCTAAGCCACCTCTCCCACCTGATGATGCCGGGTTGGAGTTCACCAGCAGCAGTGGAATGGACCAGGCATGGCTGTGTGTCCTGGCATCAGATGTGGCTGCCATTGTCACCCTCTGGGGTTTCATGGACTGATGAGGACATTTGGGGACTAAGTTGGGGCTTCTATTGCTGCAACTAAACACTGTGACAAAAAAAAAAAAAAAAAAAAAAAAGGCAAGCAGAGGAAAAGGTCTATTTAGCTCATCATTGGAAGAAACCAAAACAGGAACCCAAACAGGGCAGGAACCTGGAGGCAGGAACCTGGAGGCAGAGGCCATGGAGGGGTACTGCTTACTGGCTGGCTCCTCATGATTTCCTCGGCCTGCTTTCTTTCTTTTTCTTTTTTAAAAAGATGTATTTATTTATTATATGTAACTACACTGTAGCTGGCTTCAGACACCTCTTCTTCTTGCTCTGGCCCCACTTGCTCTGACCCAAAGATTTATTTTATGTATGTGAGTACACTGTCGCTGTCTTCAGACACACGAGAAGAGGGCATTATGGATGGTTGTGAGCCACCATGTGGTTACTGGGATTTGAACTCAGGACCTTTGGAAGAGCAGTCAGTGCTCTTAATCACTGACTGAGCCATCTCTCCAGCCCCTCGACCTGCTTTCTTATAGACCCCAGAACCACCATCTTAGGGATAGCACCAGCCACCATGGGCTGGGCCCTTCCCCATCAATCACTAATTAAGAAAACACCCTTCAGGCTTACCTTTAGCCCAATCTTATGGAAGCATTTTGGGGTGAGATGGTGTCGAGACAGGGTTTCTCCGTGTAGCCCTGGCTGTCCTAGAACTTGCTCTGTAGACCAGGCTGCCCNCAGACTCAGAGATCTGCCTGCCTCTGCCTCTCAAGTGCTTGGGTTAAAGACACATACCACCATTGCTCATTGATGCAGGCCTTTTCTTAACCGAGATTCCCTCCTCTCAAATGACTCTAGTTTGTGTCATGTCACCATAAAACTAGCACAGGGGCACATAAAAAGTCACCTCCCAGGAGAAGCAAGCAGGATTGAGCCAGGGAAGATGAGCTGTTGTGCCCACCTGCCCAGGTCTCAGCCCAGCAAATAGCAAGCCCTGAAGCTTGCCTGGCCTCCAGGATGAGGTGGGTGTGCCTACTCCGGCCTGTCCATGCCTGAGCTATTCTGGCAAGGACATGCACCTTCAGGAGGATGGAGTAATGGCAGCCCATGATTTGGAGGCTCCCTGAGGCCTTGGGCCAAGGGGTCATCTGGGACACTTGTGAGTGGGAACTTCGAGTAATCTGTCCCCAAAGAGAAGCCCCAGGTCTACCTGGTCTCGGCTCCAGGAAGTGATCTGAGAAGTCAGGAGAGGGACTGGCTGTGTGATTCTGATTGTACAGTACCTCTCTGGGCCCGGTACCCTGTAGAACAAATGAGGCTGAAGCAGAGCTCGTGGTAGCTCCCTGACACTCTGCCAGCCTCTTCCACAAAGCGTGGTGTCCTTTGATCCTTGGGTATCTGCTCTCTTTTAGGTGGCCACTTCCCATTCTTCCCCCCTCATGACTTCTTAAGATACTCTCAAGGCCATGGTGACAATCAGCAAGCCAGTGGCCTGCTCTCAGCTGGGCCCCAGGGAGGAAGCAGAACAATACAGCCAGTCTTGGCAGCCTGTGCCCGCCAAGGGGCCAGGTCAGCATTGTTTTCCTGGACTTGTTGTTTCTCCACCCGGACGACATCCTTAGCCCCCATTCCTCATCCTGACCACGGTTCCCAGACAGGAGAGCTGTCTGACTCTGCCAGGGAGGCCGCCTCCCCTCCAGCCTCGCCCACTCCTGTTGCTCAGCTGGACTGCTCTCACAAACCCCCGTGGCTCCGACCAAACTGAAGGCCTCTGCTTCTGATCAGCCTCACATCCCAGGACCCATCTTCCCATGGGTTCCCCACACCTGCCTCTCCCTAACTTCACTGTCTGCAGTGTTGTCCCATCCTGTCTCACTGTGAGGTCTGCCTGTGCGGCTGGGTCTGGGAGGGAAGAAGAAAAGAAGGAAGAGAATTAATAACGATTCACCCGCTTTGTTTTTCTTTCCATAGATGGTTCTACATAGCACAGTCTGGCCTCAAACTCCCAGGATGACCTGATCCTCCTGCCTCCCCTCCTAAGAGCTGGAATTACAGGTGTGCACCACCAAGTTCCACTCATTATATAAGTTAGTTTAAAGGAAGCTTGGGGACACATCTAGGGCCAGATTTGTTTTTGGTTCTCCTTCAGTGCCAAACCCAATATAAAATACAAATTTGAGGCAGGTCCCAAAGAAACCTGGAACAAATTGCTAACTGGGGTGCATACCAAAGCTCACACTGGCCCCCAGGGTCACCCAGTGCCTGTAGCTCCTCTCCACTCTTCTCACTCCACCCCTAACCTTCATTTCTCCAGCCCAGGGGGTTTGCTTCCATCCCCCCCCCCCAGCTTCTGACTCCTGCAGAACCCAGGCATTCTGGCCACACCCTATCTCAGTTCCCTCTCTCTTTGCTGTCAACTCTCTTGGTCCTCTCTCAGTCTCATCTGTCACCTCCCTCTCTCCCTCTCCCTGCCTTGCTCTCCTCTCTTGGCCCAATTCAGACGGCTGGTCACCTTCAGTCTATTGCTTTCCCTCCCTGTTCTGGGCAATTCCAGTTACTTCTGGCCGCTGCTCTCCCTCATATCTACAATAACAACCATCTCTTCAACCAGACCTTGGTGCGCCCCTGTCCTCATTTTGTTCAACATGGAAAGCAGGTGGGCCCTGGGCATTTCTACTAAACAGCCTTGCTCAGGAGCATCAGCTAGCTCCCAACATTGCTTTGAATACCAGGAAAACCTCTGGAATGTGTTATTAACTAATCATGCCACTAGCTTCCATCGACCTGAAAACTAAGAATGTCATCAGAAAATATCTGAAGCCTACAGTAGAGAGAGCCTCGCCCAACTCCCACAGCCACTTTGATGTGAATAAACTCTCTTACTCCTTTTGAAGTGGGAATTGTGTTTTGCATTCCTTGGCTTGACAGCGCGAATCTGGAAGATTTGTCCTGTGTGCTGTCTGGCTTGACCCAACAGCAACAACAGCAACAGCAACAGCATCAGCAACAGCAACAGCAACAGCAGCAGCAGCAGCAGCAGCAGCAGCAACAGCAACAACATCAGCAACAGCAACAGCATCAGCAACAGCAACAGCATCAGCAACAGCAACAGCAACAGCAGCAACAACAACAATATGTCCACAAGGGATGAGAACCAGGGAGCTGGGGCTGAGGGTCCTGGGACCAAGGGAGAGAATTCTTGTCTGGCAAGCACTGTGGACCTAGCATTGAAGGAGGTATGCCTTCAGACATTAAACAGGGAGGGCAGAGCCTGTGAAGCTCTGACCGAGCCCCAAAGGGAGGGATTCTCAGCTGGTACCTGTTGCTGTCACCCTTAAGACAGAGGACATGACCCTTGCTCTTCATGTGGCTAAAGGCAGAAGCCCCTTTGTAAAAGATACCTGATCCCACCCAGTCCCTGCTCCCAATCACTTCTTAATGGTTCCATTGAAATATTAGAGAGGACACATTTACACAACAGCAATGATATAATTGCAAATGTATAACTGGTGTCTACTCTCAATTCCTGACTTGGCCTCCTAAAACACTGGGTTATTTCCAGAACCCTAGAAGAGCTAAGCACATTTTCAGTTCTCATAATTGACATTTGATCCTGGTTCCCAATGCTGGCACCTGAGACTATGTGATTTTCAGGGTGTCTTGAGTGTCTGACACTGCATTCTGTATCCCTTGGTAATTCCTTGGTTCCTGGAGCATCTGACATTGTATCAAGGTGATTCTGGGTGGGCTCCTGGGTGGGAGTTGGTCTTGGAAAGGAAAATCTGAGACTGGAAATGTGTACCATTCAGAGCCAACTCATGTTCTCTGGGGAAGGAACAGTGACTGAATTGAGTTAATTATTAGATATGCCATCTAGAAAAATCCCCGAAGAGTGGGACTTGGGGAATGTGGCCATGTATTGAAAGGGTGTGTCCCCCAACTCCATGGAAACAGAAGTTCCTATGCTGACCTTTCCAACTTTACCTTGAGCATCTGTCTGGTGACTCACACCTTCACACAGCACTTACTGAGATAAGAATCCACACACCAGTGTTTTCCCGAGTCTTCAAACATGTTCCTCAGACTCACAGGGTTATAAGAACAGTGATATATATCCAGTTATAAGAACAGTGATATATATATATCCAGTTAACCAGAAGTACAGCTGATATACCGCTTACTGCTTACAGTGGGGTCTGGGTTGGAGGCAGGCTCTCGGGATTAACACCTGAGCCTGAGGGAGTTAATCCCAGCTCAGTCAGATCAGCACAGAATTGAGTACCAGATTTTCACCTATTGGTGTCAGCTGGAGAACACGCACACACATGTGCTGTCAGAAGCATGAAGTGCAGAGTAAGATAGATGGAAACATATGTTTGCTTTTCCTTTTCGCTTCAACAAAGACTGAGCAGTGTAGACAGTCCTGGGAGGAGGGGCTCGCAGGCCAGATGTTGACCCCTCTGTTGGTCCTCTGAGGTACTCCAGGTTCCTCTGAGAATTTCTGGGAATCTAAGCTGATCCAATGTCCTGAAGGTGAGTGTCTGCTTGGGACCTCTGCTGAATCCCCCTGTGGCACTGCACCTTGGGAAGCAGGTATCATAACTCCACACCTGGCCACAGGTTGTAATGACCCCACAGGAATTTAGGTCACGGTGTGGGCTTCCTAGTAGAGTCATGGCAAAGACAGGTGACAAAGAGCTGGCAGTCACCATGGACAAAGCAAATGAGGTGAATCCAGCTTCACGTGCAGAGCGGGCAAAGTCTGACAGAGGATGGATAGGAGAGTCACAGGAAGGCGCCCAGATAAGGGAAGACCTGCATGGAGCTGCCAGAGAGGAGAGGGCAGAGGGCAGAGGGCAGCCATGTTGAGACTGCAAACCCAGAGTGCCCAGGGGACAATGCGGGGGGGGGGGGGAACTGAAGTTCCAGGAGGAAGCCAGTTAGCAGGGTGGGGAGCATTTCATGGGGTCTAAAGAGGAAAAGGGGTGACCATGGGATCCTGCACATGGTCTGAGAAAACCCACCTAGTCCCGTGGGTCCAGGATAGCCTGGGTCTGAACTGGGTAGTGATAGAAGAGAGAGCATTAGGTTGACAGAAAGGGAGGGAACAAAGAATGGCTGGCCTGTGTCCTGAGGAGTGGGGGAGGCAGGAGCAGCTCACAACAGGGAGGAAGAGAGGTGAAGACTCTGAGCTGAGGCCCAGCCTGCTGTTTATTTATTTAATGTGCACAATGCCTCTAGGCTGGGCCAACAGCACGAGGGGAAAGGCGCAGGGTTTTCTGTGGCAGCTGCAGAGCTTCCGGCTCTTGTTGTCATCCTTACCTTGGCGCTTGGATGGTCACATGATTGGCCCAGACCCTGACCTTAGCATCCCTAAGGGAGGCAGAAGCCTATTATTGTACACAGTCTCCCTGCTGATGTCTCTTGGTACTGGGCTCTGCTTGAAGGCTCAGTGTGACTCCTCCTGAGGGGACGGACACCTGGTGCCTGGGGTGAGGAGGGCATTGTGTGTGGGGGAATGTGTGTCCTTCAGAACAACTGGAGGTCTTTCGAGTGCTTGGTGCCCGTTCACCACCCTCATGACAGCTCAAGGATGTGATAGGCCTCTCCTCAGGATTGAAATGAGGGACTGAGTGGACAGAGGTGCATAAGGCCCTGCCTAGGGAGACTTCAGGCAACTCTCACTCTGCTTTCGGGGTCATTCCTTCCTCCTAGGTCGAACCTAAAAGACTTTCTCATGTCTGGTCCTCAGGCACTCTGGCTCTCAGTCTCAACATGGCTCCCCACTGCTGTCTGCCCCTCCACCCCGTGACATGTGACATGCACTATGACACGTGACTTACCACTGGCATTCCCACAGCACGGTGCTTCCCATCTGAGAAACTGTGGGCGCACCATGGGTGGTGTCTCCAAAGTTTGTTGGAAAAGATCTTGTGTAGCTGGATGGGGGAGGGGGTGGGCATGCCTGCAACCCCAGCACTTAGGAGAGAGAGGCGGAAGGATAGGGTTTCAAGGCTATCCTCAGCCACATGGTAAGTTTGAGGCCAGCTTGAGCTACATCAGACCTTCTCTCAAAAGGCAAACCAAAAAGAGAGAAAGGGGGAGGCAAAGGAGGAGAGGCAGAGGGAAGGTTTTTAAAGGCAACTGTTTTGTTGCTTTCAGAGACCAAGGCCTGCACTAAAAGGAGGTTCCCTAGGAGCCACACTCCCTGGGCAAGTGTGTGCAGTGCAGATAACTGAAGTCTTTCTCTTTGTTAATCAGTAGCTAGTGCATCTTTCTACATCCATTTAGCCGACTGGGAGAATCTCCCAAGAGACATGTCCATCACTCAACCAGGGCTAGACAGTCTGAGACTCTCTTGTCAGAAAATTCTAGGTTATGCCAATTTGACGGTTAAAACTAGCTGTCCCAAACCATTTAAGGAGAAAGAGCCACATCTAGAGAAATAGGAGTTCAAGTGTTCAGGAGTGAGCAGTCCCTATAGGACTTGCTCCTGGGTCACACATATGTATCTTCAGCCATCCCTGAACCCAGGAGACTGGATGGTACTCCCGCATGCCTGTGGGGATTTAGTAACCTGTACTTAATACCTGTGTTTTACATCCTGAAAGGACTTGTGATGCAGCCAAGACAGTGGGTGCATTTAATCTTAGCAAAACACACATATATACGCACGCGCGCGCGCACGTGTGTGTGTGTGTGTGTGTGTGTGTGTGTGTGTGTAAGCCGCTATGCCCAGCTATTTCATTTATCTAATCTCCATAACTGTCTTCTCTCTGCTTCTTTTAGATTTAGTTCTCTCTCTCTCTCTC
>NC_034594.1:156872069-156881268 GCF_900095145.1 Mus pahari | reverse complement strand
CAGAGGCAGAGGCAGAGGCAGAGGCAGAGGCAGAGGCAGAGGCAGAGGCAGAGGCAGAGGCAGAGGCAGGGGGATCTCTGTGAGTTCAAAGCTGGCCTGGTCTACAAAGTGAGTTTCAGGACAGACAGCCAGGGCTACACTGAGAAACCCTGTCTTGAAAAACAAAACAAAACTTCCTGCTGAAGGGCATTGTCTTAGTTAATGATTGATGGGCAAGAACCCAGCCCACTGTAGGTGGTGCCATCTTGGTAGTTCTAGGTTCTATAAGAGAACAGGCTGGGGATGTGAGATCATTCTGGATGCAATATCTGTTACTCTGTCACCCCATTGATCACCAGGGTTGATTCAGCTGATCTGGCTGACTAGGCAGGTGTCCGTTTCCTCCTTGGTGGCTCCATGTGTGTCCTTCCTGGAGCTGCACACTGGGCTTTGGTTGAAGAGTATTCAGGAAGACCTTCCCTGAATAGAGGACTGTTCGATGCTCCAAATGAAAAAAAGCAGGCTAGCAAACCACGAGGAGCAAGCCAGAAAGTAGCACTCCTCCATGGCCTCTGCCTGAGCTCCTGCCTCCAGCTTCAAATATATATATATATATTTGAAACAATGTCTCACTATGTAGCTCTAGTTGCCTCAAAGTAACAAAGATCTACCTGTCTGTGCCTCCTGAGTGCTACGATTAAAGGACTGTGCTAACACACCCAGCTCTGTGTGTCTGTGTCTGTCTGTCTGTCTGTTAGTCGGTTAGTCAGTCTGTGTGTGTACCTGTCTGTCTGTCGGTCAGTCTGTGTGTGTGTGTGTGTGTGTGTGTGTGTGTGTGCACCATGGTCTATGTATGGAAGTCAAAGACAACTTCTCTTTACCACCTTGTGGGCTTCTGGGTCCAAACTCAGGTAGTCAGGTTTGTTGGCTGACACCTTAACCCACTGAGCCATCTTACTAACCCAGCTTCGGGTCCTTTCTGTGTTTGGATCTGAGTTCCTCTCAGTGCTACTCCAGCATGGTCCTACAGGTTCTTCGTGCTTTATTTTTATCCCTGTTGGCTTAGCCATGTTTTCTAATCCCCCTCATGATTTATTCTCTGACTGGCTGCTGTTTTAGAGTGGGTGTTTTGGTTCTGAATAGTTGTGCCTTTCCTGTATATATTTCTGATGCTGTCTTCCCAGCTCCCACAGGCCGCACATGATCGCTGACTCACAGCCCTCACGTTTTCAAACCCTGGAGCTTCATCCGTCCTGTGTGCCCAGCCATCACTGCACCTGCTCTTGCTCTTTCGTTTCTTCTCCTTTGTAGGAACCCTTGTTAATATATTTTTATATATTATATAAATATACAAATATATATTTATATATAAACATATAACAAATATAATTTATTTGTGAACATAAATATTTGCAAATATGATATACCATGAATATAGCAGAATATGCCTCACATCAGGCTCTCTAGCTTCAGCATCTCAGGTAAGTCTGTTTTACCAGGGACTTGGGATGCTGTGTCAACTGCTTTTCTGTTATTACGATAAAATGTTGTGACCAGGAGCAACTTACAGAAAGACAGAGGTTCATTTGGGCTTATGGTTTCAGAGGAGTTCATGACATCAGAAGCGTGGGTCAGTGGTTAAGAGTTCTGGCTGTTCTTCCAGAGGAGCTGGGTTCTGCTGGAAACCAGCTCTGGAGCTCTGGCTCTCTTCTGAAGGTAGCCCAGGGGGAAGAGTGTCAGCAGGGGTAAGACTTGCTCCTGTGAGAGAGTAGGGTTGCTCTCTATAATAATATATACCCAGCTTGACTTTAAGTTTCTCTAAAGCCTGAAGCTGCAGGCCTGTGGACTTAATGATACTTGTTGCTAACAGTGGGGGTGGGGGTTGGAGGCTTGTGTGTGTGGGGGGGGGGGGAGAATTAGGTAAAGAATTTATTGCTAGTGTTCCCTTCTCTGGCCAGGCAGCCAGGAGACCCTTACTGACTTGGCTGGTTAACTCCATGTAAAATGGAAAAGAAAGGAGTTACTCACACAAAACACACACACACCAAATGAAGCAGAAAATGGCTAAATCACCTTTTATTTATTGCTTTCATCTTTTTATAGCTGTTATACATTCATACACACACACTGCGGTCAGGCCCAGCCATCTGTCACATCAACTCCACAAGTGTTCATGCAGGCTTACATACACACTCATATACCTTCATATGTACATATAAACAAGCAGACATGCACATTTGGATGGATGGATGGATGGGGCAGAGCCCCCAACCTTATTTCTTTCCTTTGGCCTTTTTATACCTTCTTAGACAAAAGTTCTTAGAAAATTACCTCAGGGATAAAATGTTACATAGAATGGGAGTTACAGAAGGAAGTTGATGTTAACTTCAAAGCAGTGTTTCACTATAATATACTCATTAAATGTTCAAAGCAACAGTTTTACTTGGCCTTGCCTTATCATAGTGCACACCTGCGGATTTATCCTTGGACCTAAATGTTTTTCCTTGAACAGAAAATTGTCCCAAGTCTATCTCTCTCTTTAGTGTGATTACAAAAGCTCATTGTATTCCTTATTATGCAGTCTTTACTTACCATTCGGAGGAGTGAGCACATTCTATTCTTGATTCTAATTTTATTACATCTTTCTAGCAAAGCAACTAAAACCATCTCTAGAAATTTTCTTCCTAAAATTATTTGAATCAAATCAGGAATTCTATAGAATCATTAATTCATCTAAACAGCATTAATTCATAAAAGTTCATCTTTAGGTTGGGCTGCAGGAGATCTGCTCATCAGGGTGGGCTTATGCTCAGGGATTATTTTTATTAATTTAATAATGACAGGAACCGCATATGAGCTGCAAGAAGCAATCCTGAAGGCCGGGCATGGTGGCGCACGCCTTTAATCCCAGCAGTCAGGAGGCAGAGGCTGGCAGATTTCTGAGTTCGAGGCCAGCCTGGTCTACAGAGTGAATTCCAGGACAGCCAGGGCTATACAGAGAAACACTATCTCGAAAAACAAAAAAAAAAAAAAAAAAAAAAAAAAAAGGAAAAAAAAAGAAGAAGAAGCAATCATCTTTTGGGGACCTTGTCTCATAGAGTTTACCCATTGCAGACCATGCAAAAGTGGTGAGCCATCTCCAGGAAGGTCACCTGCTAGCCTTAGAATATCTTAGATGGCTCCTGACAAGGTTCAGTTCCCAGCACCCACATGGCAGCTCACAACCATCTGTAACTCTGGTTCCAGGAGATTCAACACCTTCCAAGGGCATGACATGCTGTGGTATACACAATACACAGGCAGGTGTTAATGCGATTTTATAAGTGATAATGTTTCTTTACCCTGGCTAGCTCCCAAAATGAGACACTCTATTAGATTTATTCAATCAGCTTTATGACACAATTACTGATCAGTTATTAATCTATTCTAATCATCTAAGCTAATCTGGCTACCTCCTAGCCAAAATCCCCAAGATACATGCATTTAGTATTGATCTGGATGTCTTTTACTATGGCTTTTCCTCAACCCTCTTCTCCCAATGAATCCTTGATTCCTCTCCCCTTCCTCTGGATGGGATGGGAAATCCAGCCCTATTCTCTCTTCTGCTCTGTCATTGGCTGATCAGCTTTTATTGACCAATCATCTGGTTGTTGGGAATTGAATTTTTAGGACCTCTGCTAGCTTCAGTCAGCCCCGCTCACTCAGTCCCTGCTTGCTCCAGCCCAAAGATTTATTTATTATCATATATAAATACTCTGTAGTGTCTGAGGGCATCAGATCTCATTATGGGTGGTTGTGAGCCACCATGTGGTTGCTGGGATTTGAACTCAGGACCTTTGGAAGAGTAGTCAGTGCTCTTACCCGCTGAGCCATCTTGTCAGCTGAAGATGGGAGATTCTTTTTTTGTTTGTTTGTTTGTTTTTCAAGACAGGGTTTCTCTGTATAGCCCCTGGCTATCCTGGAGCTCACTTTGTAGAACAGGCTGGCCTCAAACTCAGAAATCTGCCTGCCTCTGCCTCCTGAGTGCTGGGATTAAAGGTGTGTGCCACCACGCCCGGCAAGATGGGAGATTCTTAAAATAAGTGTTACAATGCAATGTCCGATTGCAGTCAGATTTGGGGCCAGAGAAGTCAGCATTTGACTGATACAAGGATAATCTTTATGCAGTGCACAATAACATTATGCCTATAGGCAGGCAAACAGTCATACACATAAAATAAAAATAAATATAAAAAAGCCCTAAACAAACAAAACCCAATAATATTAAGACAATTAAGATAATGCCAACACTTGTTCCTGAGTGTTGTGGAGTGGGTTGTACCTGTGTTATTGTCTGGTTGTGCTTACTGAAATTGCTTACAGGAGAAACATATGAATGAATGAATGAATGAATGAATGTGACCTGGGGAACAGTTGTGCTGTCATTAACCGTGTAGTGTATTAATGCTTTGTATAATTTATAATTTTTGCATTACATTAACACTTTGTATGCCCCCCTCGGGGTAAGGATAAGAAAGCAGAGGTGAAGGGAATTACCAGCAGGCATTGACTTATAGGCACCATGCTCCTGACAGGGCACCCTCCCACCCCAGATTCTCTTCCCTCCACACACATCCCGCCTAGCCTCCTTTCTTCTCTCTGTGACAAAAAGCATTTCACAGAAAACATCCCAGTAGCAGCCAAGGAAAACAAACTCAGGAAAAAGCAGCCACCACCTACCAGGGAGGAAGCGGGGTTCTGAACCCTCCTAGATCTTTGAGTCAAAGCCACAGAGCCCACTACAATGGGGAAGGAGTTCAGGGGATACCCAGAGCGGGCTGGCTAGAGGTCAGGTCCCTGGCCTCAGTCAGCCCAAGTCCCACAGCTCCAAGCTGGATATGAAATGGAAAACAATGCCTTCCTGTACACAGATGGAGACCCAGCAAACTCCTGGACCGTTTATTTGATAAACAAACTGAAATTTTACTGTGGCTGAGGCGGGCAGGCAGACAAGGCTATGCATGCATCTTGCTGACTCCCTGGATGACTTCTTCCTTGCTTTAGGGTAGTCTGAGCTGACTTCTATCTTTCCTCCTTCCCCCTCAGACGGAGAATGTGAGTAAGCCACTCCTGGAGAGCACCTGCCATTTGGAGCTCTTAGTGTCTGCGCTGCTGTGGGAGCCCAAGCCATATCTGCCTTGTGTGTCTGTTCCCTTCCTGACCTGAAACTGCCTCAAGGGTCAACCAGCCCGCTTCATGTGACAGAGGGTCACAGACTGCAGAGGGTCGGGATCATTGGCGATTGGCCTGTAGCCTCACTTCTCTTGGTCTCTTTCAAAACACTTCTCCTCAAGGGCCTCTTAGGTCTGACTCTCCACTGAGCTGAAATTGCTCCTTGGAACTCCCTGGCCAGGAAGGAAGGCAGCATTTCCTTCAAGTCCCCCCTGGAACTAGCTCGCAGCACTTCCTCCCCACCCTTCCCTCCAAAGCCCTGGTCACAGAGCCCCCTGGTGGAAGCATGCAGCAACAGCCTGGGAAACCCCAGCCTAACACTTAGGCTCCCAAAGGCCAAAGGAAGTCAGGTTAAGTTGGGGAGGAGCTGGAGCCAGGACCTAGGGGCGGATGGCAGTGGCGCTGGGACAGACAGAATACAGACGGAACTCCCTATAGCCAAATATTGTGCATTTTCAGGACAAGCTAGAAACTTCCAATTAAAACAAATGTGTAGGGCTGGAAAGATGGCTTGGAGGGTGGTCAAGAGCATTTCATGCTTTTCCAGAGGATGCTGGTCCAATTCGAAGTACCCACATCAAGTGACTTGTAACTAACTGTAACTCCAGCTCCAGGGTAACCGAGGGCTCTATAGGTACCTTCACTCACATGCAAATACCCACATGTACATACACATAATTGGAAACATAATTTCTATACAGGGCCTATAATCCCAGCACGCTGGAGGCAGAGGGAGGAGGATTAACATGAATTTGAGACCATCCTGGACTATCTAACAGACCCCCATCTCAAAGAACAGGCAATAAAATAACACAATTTCCATTCAGCTAAAAAATGTTTTTCCTGCTACCTGAAACAAAATAAATTTTCCTAAAGGTGCATATTCACTAACTTACAGAATACCCAACTTGAACATTCTAGAGATTTATACCCCCATAGGCATCATGTAGAATCTGCACAATGGACCCTGCTCCTACTTGGCCTGTAAGACTATCCACCGCCTCTTCTGCTCTCCCAGAACCCAGTGACTGCCTGACTTAAGGCAGGTAGGACCATTTCGAGAAATATTTTTAAATAGTTTCTAATTTCTGAATATTTGGACCAATATAATGTTTTTATTCAGAGCTCAGATCGTGTTTGTCTGTGGAAGTGAACTTCTCCTCCCAAGCCTCCACTCCCCTGCTTTGCTGTCTACTGGCAACTAATAACGTTACTTGCGTTTTCATATCCGCTGGATAAAGTCCACATTCCACTGCATGGTGTGGCTCTGCCCTGCCCCTGTTTATCTCCTGTGTCCTTTTTTCCCTCCTGCTTTTCCTCCTCTTTCCAGCAGAGGGACCCGTAAGGCTGGGCTCAGTTCCTGTCATGAGGCCGGCCTGATTCTCTATGCCCGGCCTCTCTCCCTAGCTCTTCCCGGGACCAGGGGCTTGTTGCTCACGTGTGGGCTTGCATTCTATTGGTCCCTGGAGATGGGCGGATACACAGTGGATGCTGAGAAGGCAGAACCAACTGAGGAGGGCCATTTTCAGCCAGCTTCTTTCAAGGTCCCCATGCGCAACGCAACGTGGGCTATGCCAGCTCCTTCTGGTGAAATGACATGACACTGGCTGATGAGATCCTTCCCAATGAAGACAGCAGTTGTCTCTGTGTCAGCAGACCCCTCTTACAGGAATACCAACCCACTCCCACCCCCGCCCCCAACACAAACAGCATAGCGGAACTCTTACACAAACAGCTGGGTGGGCGTTTGATGATGTCTTCTGAAGAAGGCAGCAGAAACTTCCTTACTCTGGCAGAAGACATGCTGAAAGGAGGAAATCCTTACAACCTCGAGAGAACTACAGAGTCAATAGTGCAAAGAAACATGACATCTGCTGAGGCAGGCCAGGACAGGCTAGCTGTCCCTTTGTGTGTGTGTGTGTGTGTGTGTGTGTGTGTGTGTGTGTGTGTGCGCGCGCGCGCCCCAGGAGCACTTCCCCTGCCTCCATGCAGTTGCTCACTAATCTTCACGGCTAAGTCTGTCTGCTTTATAATGTGAAAAGTAGAACCTTTCTTTCTCCCCTTTTCCAACTTCAACCCAAATCCTGAGCTCCTGCACCGGAGGTAGCTCCCTCTCTCTGAAGCTGCCCTTGGCTCATACACCTGCTTTGTGTCCCCATCCTATAACTCACACAACATGACTTTCTAACTTCCCCATCTCCTCCTGGTCACTGCTGACATCTCTCTTACCCACTCTGTTTTTCTTCCTGCCAAACTCTGGTTTAAAATTCTTTTATCAGACAGGACCCTGTGTTGTTTTCCCATTCTCTGAGGTCATTTTGAATTGTTGACTTGATACAAGCTAGAATCAAGTGGGAAGAGAGTATCTATGAGGACTGTCTAGGCTAGCCTGTGGGCATGTCTGTGGGGGGCAGGGGTTGTATTGATTAAGTGATGTGAAAAGACTCTTCCCACTGTGGGTGGCATCATTCCCTAGGTTTGGGTCCTAGAGTGTATAAGAGTGGAGAAAAAGTAGTGCTCAGGACTGCATTCTTTTCTTTAGTGGTCTTGACTGCGGATGTAATATGGTCAGGTATTTTAGGTTCCTTAACTTCTCTGAAATGATGGACTGTGTGCTGGATAGTTTTATGTCAAACTGACATAGGTTAAGTCATTAGAGAGAAGGGAAGCTCAATTAAGAGAATGCTTCCATAAGATGGGGCTGTAGGGCATAAGGCAGGCTTGTGGGGTAAATTTTTTTTTTTAAGATTTATTTATTTTATGTATATGAGTACACCATTGCCCTCTTCAGACACACCAGAAGAGAGCGTCAGATCCCATCACAGATGGTTGTGAGCCACCATGTAGTTGCTGGGAATTGAACTCAGGACCTCTGGAACAGCAATCGGTGCTCTTAACTGCAGAGCCATCTCTCCAGCCCAGGTATTTTCTTAATTAGTGATGGACAGGGAGAGCCTAACACATGGTGGGTGATGCCATCCCTGAGCTGCTGGTCTTGGGTTCTATAAGAAAGCAGGCTGAGCAAGCCATAAAGAGCAAGCCAGTAAGCAGCACCCCTCCCTGGGCTCAGCATCATGTCCCACCTCCAGTTTCTGTCCGATCCTGGGTTCTCTCAATGTTGCACAGTGATATGGAAGTGTAAACAAATAAAGAATTTCCTTTCAAACTTGCTATTGGTCACGGTGTCTCATCACAGTCCATAGTAACCCTGACCTAGACGGGCTGTAACTTGGAATTGTGATCTAAAGTAAACTTTGTTCAGGGTATTTCATCACAGTCACAGAAACTCAATTAGGACACAGTCTCTGCAGCAGCAGAAAGCGCATCCTCCTCCCACACACAGAGTTGCTGGAAGGAAGGAGAGCGAGCTCCTTACCACCTCCGGGATGACTTCACCACAAACCTGCTCTCACAGAGCAGCAATGCCTCTCCTCCTCACTGGAGGAGGCACCCGACTCACATTCACGGGACATTAGAGCTGCCCCACTCCAGGACACACAGCTAATTTTCTCTGAGGACAGACAGGGCAAAGGCTAGTGTCTTTAGGGCCAATCCACTGTTGACATTGCAAAGTTAGACTTTCCACTCTAAAAGGTTCAAAGACAATCTCTGGACTGAGGTGAGTTCTCAGTCTTCCTTGGTGGATCTCCCCAGTTTCCTCCTCCTACAAGGCAACTGATGGCTTTCAAACTTGAGCTCCTGCCTCATCCCATGTCAAATTGTTAGACTGTAAAATTCTGTTAGCTTTGTTCCTATGATCATCAGTTTAGATCTGATTCTTAATGACACCATTAAACTTCAGTGACACAAAATCCACCAGGAATGACAAGGCTTAAGTTTTTGCTACCCTGCGACAGTAGTGTAGTGTGAATATGGCTGCCTTCTTAAAAGTTAGCCATGCCAGGCAGTGGTGCACATGCCTTTAATCCCAGCACTTGGGAGGCAGAGGCAGGCAGATTTCTGAGTTCGAGGCCAGCCTGGTCTACAAAGTGAGTTCCAGGACAGCCAG
>NC_034594.1:156868411-156871874 GCF_900095145.1 Mus pahari | reverse complement strand
GCCCTCTTCTGGTACATCTGAAGACAGCTACAGTGTATAATAATAGATTTGGGCCGGAGCAGGTGGGGCCAGAGTAAGAGGGACTGGAGCAAGCAGAGGTCCTGAGTTCAATTCCCAGCAACCACATGATGGCTCACAGCCATCTGTACAGCTACCATGTACTCATATACATAAAATAAATAAAACAAATCTTTAAAAAAAATTAGCATTGTAGGAGTCTGGAGATATGGCTCAGAGGATAAGAGCACTGGTGGCTCTCCAGGAAGACCCAGGTTCAATTCCCAGCACCCACATGGCAGCTCACAACTGTCTGTAATTCCATTTTCAGGGCATCTGACACCCTCATACAGGCAGGCAAAACACAAGTGTACACAAAATAAAAAATAAGTAAATTATTAAAAATTAGCATCATGTTTACTAATGCTTCCAGTTTAAAACTAGGGCCTGTGAGGTAGACTGTATGATCACTACTACAGACTAATGCCGGTACCCTGCCTGCAGCAGGGCTGGGATGCAGGGAGGAGGGCTGGGATGCAGGGAGGAGGACTGGGATGAAGGGAGGAGGACTGGGATGCAGGGAGGAGGACTGGAATGCAGGGAGGAGGACTGGGATGCAGGGAGCAGGGCTGGGATGCAGGGAGGAGGACTGGGATGCAGGGAGCAGGGCTGGGATGCAGGGAGGGGGACTGGGATGCAGGGAGCAGGGCTGGGATGCAGGGAGGGGGACTGGGATGCAGGGAGGAGGACTGGGATGCAGGGAGCAGGGCTGGGATGCAGGGCACAGTGAGGAAACACTTCCTTGCTGTTTTCCTTCTCTCCCCATCATTTAAACCAAAAAACGGTGAAAAGCAAAGCAGACAGGCGAGCAATGGTCCCCAGCAGCGAGCAGTGGTCCCCAGCCTCCCGTCAGCTGCTGCCGCAGACAAGAGCTCTGCTGAGATGATGGGGAGGAGGAAGCTTCTCTGCTAAAAGTCACTGGGACAAGGGCATCCTGGCAGGGCAGATATTGGGTAATGGTGAGCTCAGAAAGCAGAGGATTGGCATTCACTATGGCGAAGGGCCTCACTGGTCTGATTGCAGAGCTGAGAAACAGCCCAGATCTGTGAAATCCAGCATCTATAGCTATGCCTCAGCTGTGTACCCCATCACTTTACAAACCCAGAAGGTTCAATTACCTGTCCAGGAAGCTATTTCTTCTTGGCTATCTCACAAATGCCTCATACTTGACAACAGGACTCACCATCTTTCTCCCCAGGCCAGTCTCTTCTCAGGTTTTCAGACTCAGTGTGGCTCACCCACAGACTCATCCCAGACTGCCATGCTGTGGAGCTGGGAGCTACCATATCCTGACTGTTACCTAGTTCATATCTATTCTTGGTGTTGTCCCTGACATTGCCAAAAACTCTGGGGCTAGTTAGCCTGACTGAACAGTGATGAGCAAGAGACCTGCTTCAAGGCAGAAGGTAAGGAGGGATGGTTGGAGTTATCCTTAGACCTCTACAATCATGCTGGGGTACACTCGCACAGGCACACACAGAGAGACACATACAGATACACTCAAATATACCTGCACACACACATACAGATACATAGACACGTAGATACACCTGCACAAACACACAGAGAGACACACACAGATACAGACATACAGACACTGACACACATACATATATACACACAGATACACACAGAGACACATACAGATACACACACAGACACACATACAGATACACACAGATTCACACACACAGATTCACACACACAGATATACACACAGATACAGACACAGACAGACACTTACACAGATACACACACACACACACACACACACACACACACACACACACACACACACACTTACATCCTCTGGGAATGCAGCCAGCCTGGATTTATCTGCTCCAAGTCTTGACCAGGAGTTCTGTTTGTCACTGTCTCATGGACTTGCAGGTGAGCAGTCAGTCACACAGACTGACAGGCAACTGCATCTAAACTTTAAGTGTTAGGACAAAGCCTGGTGAGTAGACAGGCATATAAGATGAGTTCAAGAGATACAGGGCTGGCTTAGATGGCTCAGTGGTTAAGAGCTCTGGCTGATCTTACACAGAACTTAGGTTCAGTTTCCAGCATCCACATGGTGGCTCACACCATCTGAAACTCTAGTTCCAGGAGGCTGGTGTCCTCTTCTGGTTTCTTCAGACCAAGCATACATGTAGTACACATACGTACATACATACAGGCAAACACTAATACACATAAAATTTTTTAATTTAAATATTAGTTTAGTTTATGTTCCCAGGCATCATGGCTTACAGCTTTAATTCTGGCACTTGGGAGGCAGAGACAGGCAGGTCTCTGTAAACTTGAGAGGCCAGCCTGGTGTACCGAGGGAATCCCAGGTCAGCCAGGGCTACGCCATATCAATTTTGTTTCTTTGTAAGTTTGTTTTAAATAAAGAGATGTTTACCCTGGCAGGAGGCCCACCTCTAGTGTGGACAGTTGTGGTAAATCTCCAACCCAAATATGCCCCGGCAATGAAAACACAACTAAGTTAATATGAATACATGCTGTGTGCCTAGAATGGGCAGATCTACTGCTACGCTACCATCTTCCACCTCTATGAGACCCCTTAGAACTTGCAGTTTCTCCAGGCCATGTGTTTCTGCTCCAATTTTCTTCTTCCTCCTCTTCCTCAGCATCCTCTCCCTCTTCATTTTCTCCTTCTTCTCTCTCTACCTTCTGCTCCGCCTTCCCTTTATCTGCCCAATCAGCAGCTCTCCTTTATTTTACAAATTAAGGTGGGAAGCAGGTTTACAGGAAATCTCCGGAGTGCTAACTCATCCTTGTTCACAACCACTCACAGGAGAACGGAATTAACATCAAATATAACTAGACCCAGGGCTATCCACAACAGGACTTTACAGGCATGGAGTTCTGACAGAAGTTTGTGCAGGCCTGGGGCACAAGATGCTGGAGAGCAGGGCAGAGAGTGAGGCTGGACACCTCACAGAATCAGCAAGGAAAAAGAACAAAGTGGCAGGGAGCAGCTGGAGCGACCCCTGCCCCACTATGCACACTAATGTCACACTCTAGAGCAGTAGTTCCCAGCCTGTGAGTCAAATGACCCTTTCACAGGGGCCACACTTCAGACACCTGCTTATTAGATACTTACATTATGATTCATGACAGTAGCAAAATTATAGTTTTGAGTAGCAATGAAATAATTTTATGGCTGGGGGGTCACCACAACACGAGGAACCGCATTTAAGGGTCTCAGCACTAGGAAGGTTGAGAACCAGTGCTCTAGAGTTTGTAGGTGACCCATATATGGGTCATTATAGTACTATAACACATACTCCTGGGAAGAGATTTAAGAGGCTTATGAGATGCTAATGCATGAAGATGTAAGTGGAAAGGTGGCTACACACACACACACACACACACACACACACACACATATACTCTC
>NC_034594.1:156833247-156868401 GCF_900095145.1 Mus pahari | reverse complement strand
CACACACACACACATATACTCTCTCACACACACATATACACACACACATACATACACACACACACACACACACATGCATACACACACACACACACACACACACACACACACACATACGTGCATACACACTGGTTTAAGCAAACATTTTTTAAAAAGAGCCCCTTCTCCAGCAGGTGACTTAGCCCTACTTTGGAAGGGACAACAGGTTGGCCTCCCCAAGAGGCCTGGGACAGATTATGTCTTGATGCAAAGAACCATCCTTTGAAAAATAAACCAACTCCCATCCTATGTAAGAAAATCTGTTCTTATTCCAGTAGTCTACTTGAACGAAACTTTTACAAAATAACGGCAGACATCAGTTAAACCTTGAAGCCTGGGTTTTATCCATCAAGTAACTATTGACAGTGGGTGTGTCTGTGGGGGGATGAGTTTAGATCTAGTAGGCATTGGGCTTTTCAGAGGGAAAGTGAAGGGGCAGAGAAGGGGGGAACGTGCTCCATGGGTAGGCTCTCTCAGTCCGTATCACCTATCAGAAGCAAGCACACTTGCTCTGCTGGCTCTGCTGGCTGCCAGTTGCGGAGGTTGGGGCTCTGTTCTGTCTGTCCTCTCATGCAGAAGTCTGTCATCTCTGATGGCTGCCCAAGCTGCAGAAGAAGAATTCAACATTCTAAGTCCTTGGCTATTATAAAAAAGCATTTTTAAGTATATGGATGTTTTGCCTGCATGTATGCCTGAGTACCAGCTGTGTTCCAGCCATCTGCAGGGGCCAGAAGAGAGCGTGGGTCTCTTGGCACTGGAGTTGCAGACAGTTATGAGCTGCTATGTAAGCACTGGGAGTCCAACTGGTGCTCTTAACCACTGAGCCATTTCTCCATTTATTTATTTAAAATTTATTCTCCTCCTCTCTCTTCTCCCCCTCTCTCCTCTGTCTCTTCATGTACACCTCCCTCCCTCTCCTCTCTGTCTCTCCCTCTCAGTCTTCCCCTTCCCCTCCCCCTCTCAGTCCCCCTCTCCTTCTCTCTCTCTCTCTCTCTCTCTCTCTCTCTCTCTCTCTCTCTCTCTCTCTCTCTCTCTCTCTCTCTCCTCTGTTTAAGAAATGGTTCCCTCCCTCCTATCACATGGCTCCCAGGGACTGAATTCAAGTCGTCAGCGTTGGCAGCCAGGACCTTTAAGGGTTGAGCGGCGGCTTTCAACTGATGAGTTAATCATTGATGTTTCTGAGACAGGTCCTGGCTATCATAGCTCACAATGATCTTGAACTTGGGGCTATCTCCTTGCCAAAGCCGGACATTTGAACCCCGTTTAGAAAGTTGTCTGAGAAAAGTCGACCAGAGTCCTCTATTTTGACCCCAGCCACAGCAAGGGGAAAGCTCTGGCAGCCTTTCCCTTCCTCGGGCTGTCTTATTTGGCTTGTGCACCTGTAACCTCAGGTCACGCTGCCAGAAGCCGCGCCAGTAGTCTTGTCTCTACCTGCAGAGATGGAAGCCGAGCGTTCCGGAGAGTTGCGCGATCTTCAGGCGACTTACCCCAAAGTTGTCCGCAGGAAACATTCCTCCATCCTGGTTCACTTCAGTGCAGCAGCTTCTTGCACAATTGAGTGTGCTCCTTTTAGAAGCAAAAGGGTAAACGAGTGTAGCGGGTTGAAGAGTCATGGGGGAGGGATCGCCTTAAAGGCGGACAAAGGCAAAGTAACCCAAAAAGTGACCACCCCACGCTGTCACCAGCGATGGGCGTGGACCAGGCTCTGACACTGGTCTCGACTTGACCAGCCGAAGTTTGGCAGGCGGTGCGGCTGCGCCAACCCTGGCTCCTCCCACACTCCCGGAGCCTTAAGCCCCGCCTTGCCACCGCGGCCTGGTAGCCCAGGCCTGCCCCGGGTAGTTCAACATGGGTTCCTCCAGCTCCACGGCTCTGGCTCGCCTCGGCCTTCCCGGGCAGCCGCGGTCCACCTGGCTCGGCGTCGCCGCGCTGGGACTGGCCGCGGTGGCGCTGGGCACCGTGGCTTGGCGTCGCGCGCGTCCCCGGCGGCGCCGGCAGCTGCAGCAGGTGGGCACAGTGTCTAAGGTTTGGATCTACCCGATCAAGTCCTGCAAGGGGGTGACGGTGTGCGAGACCGAGTGCACCAACATGGGGCTGCGCTGCGGCAAAGTGCGCGACAGGTACGCTGAGCCCCGCGCTGCACCCGGTGCGGATGGGCCGGGGTGAGGGAGGTGGGGCCTTTCTTATCCCTGCTCGGAAGTGTGAGATTTGGAACCGGACGCCCCTCGGTGAGTGCAAACTTTGTGAGCCGGGGCCTGGAGTAAGTCGAGAGAGGAGTTCCGTACTGCAATCTGTGTTCTCCCCAAACCTAGAAAGTAAGGGTTTGTTGCGTCTGGGAAACACGCACACACACATATGGGAAAGAACTGACAGCAGTTATAGCACGGTGCACATTGGCGGGCATGTTCAAGTTGAAATCTAAGTTTGCAAGCCCAAAAATGCTGTGGGATGCCTTCCGGGAGAATTTAGCTTTACCACATGCAAATTTACTCTAGAGCGAAGCAGAGCGCCTCGATTTTGGCTCCCACCCCTTTCAGCATAACAGAACCGAGGCTTGTTGCCTGAATTCTCTGGGCTCTCGAGCTTTGATCCTTTAGCTGCGCAGCCTTTGCTTCAGGCTAAAGTAGTTTTGGAAAAGTGAGTTGGAGCATTCCTGGAACCCTGGAGGGGAGAGACTCCCCAGTCAGCTGTCTGTACAGCTCTCCTAACTGTAGGACACTAGAAATAATAAAACGCCATTGCCTGAGCGTTTTCAAGAACATCAGGCCTTCCCTCTAGGATTGGTGACCACTTCAATGAGTAAGGAGCAGAATTGTGTGGTTTGCCGGGAGTGGGGAGGGGGGTGGAGTGAGGGAGGGGCTGTGGCAGATGATGGTAGAGAGCTAGTCACAAACGGGTATAATATAGTCATACAGGAGGTTAAAACGAAAAAAAGAGTTTAGTTCTGGTACAGAATAAATTTATAGATCAGGAAGCTCATTGATTTTCCATTCCTCATTAGCATACTAGGTTTCCAACGCTGGGAGATTTGGGTTTAAATTATCATTTACTGAGGGCCTGGGGATGTAGCTCCATTGGTAAGAGAGGGTGCTTGCCCAGGGCGTGTGAAGCCCTGAATTTTATTCTCCAGCATCCAAGTGAGGCATGGTGGCACATGCCAGTCATCAGAAGTTCAAGGTCACTCCCAGAGAAGCTGTAGATTTGGGTTCAAGGCCAGCCTGGGCTATATGAAAACTTGTCTGTATACTGAAATGAAATAAAACAAAATAAAGTGAAATAAAATAAAATACTATCATTCCTGGAGCATCCCATCCCTGTCCAAATGAACTCAAATCACCAAGAATGGAGTATATCCCCCAGGGGACTGTTCTGCTATAATTATCTATGAGATCATTGTGAGAAAGATGCTTAGAGTTTATTCAAGTGTGGGAAGACCTCGGGTACCTGGTACTGCATATTGTACAACACCCAGGAGGTGTTGAGGCTTATGGTGTTAACCCGAGGAGGCAGGGCAGATGTGAGCAGCTTTCCTCCCACCTAAGAACCCTGGAGCATCTCAGAGGTAACCAGCACCGACCTGTGTTTCCTCAGATCATCAGAGCATGGCGTGTGCCTCGTTGAGGCTATCATGGCTTGGCTGTGATTTTGCTGGTGTAGAGAGAAGAGGTGTCCTTTGCCCTGCTTTTCTGCTTCCTGGGGATTCAATAAAGTAAATAGAACTGTATAGTTTCTCTCGTTTTGACCAATACATTCTTCTTTCTTCCATATATTTTTTTTAAAAAAATAAAAGATCTCCCCACGTAGCTCTGACTAACCTGAACTCTGGCTTGCTGTGTAGATAAGGTTGGCCTTGAACTTGTAGGGATCCATCTGCCTCTGTTTCCCAAGTGCTAGGATTACAGGCCTGAACCACCGGTGCTCAGCGGGATCAGCGTCCTCTTTGGATGATGTGGTGGAGGGAAAGGCAGAGAAATGGTTATGTGATAGACATTGGGCTAAACCCTGTCCTGTAAGTTTGCCCATCTATGGTGGACTAGCTATGACTGTCTTCATCCCGTGGGTTTAGCAAGACAGTCTTGGACAGGATGAGTATGTCTTGGGGGTCACAAAACCAGCCTGTTCTAGGGGGTCTAGGTGAATGCAGCAGTCACTTTTGATACTTTTGATAGCAGTTACTGTGTGATACAGGACTGTAAGATGTGCACAGGAGCGGGAGACCTTGAACAGCGGCCTTTAACCTCCTCCAGTTTGAGTTTTATTTATCAAAGGTAATTAATATTCAGAAGCAAGCTTGCCGGCCAGGACTCTGCTTAATGACCCTTGTTTTCTGCCCGAGTCAGGACCATAACTACTGGTCTTTCTGGAGGAAAAGACATCTTTTGTTTAGTTTGTGCCTGGATTTTCCTCTGTAGGCCCCATTCCCCCAAATGCTGGGAGTGTTTGGCTAGTGTTCTCTGCTTGACCTTGACTCAGCCCCTTGGGCAGTGAATAGCAACACAGGCATCTGCTTCCTTCCTTGATCTTGTAAATGTCCTTCAGCAGCGGACTCTGACTATCACTTTCTCTGTTCACACCTTTCTCTGGAGCCAACTGTCTTTCTTCTCACGCATTTATCACCTATTTTGATAAAGGGAGCACCCCTCCCCGGCTTATTCCCATCCCCCACCTTTCCCTTCCCACCTTCTCTTTGGGGCTTAGCTCTTCCTGCCCCCACCCCAACTCTGCTGGCTAGTTGGCAGTTAGTTTTTAACTTGAGTTAGTGTTTCATTTGCCCTGGGTACCGCCTCACTGGTCCACTGGTGTTCAAGGTCCTGCTGTTTACCGTGGGGAATTCTGAACTCTGGGCTGTGACACTGGCCCATCTGCCACCTGCTTGTGCTTTGCTGTAAAGTCAGGGTGCTGACTCTCATTGCAGGTCAAGTTGGGGTAACTTGGTTATGAAAGCTCACTTTCTAGGCTCATTCTATCTCTTGGAGCTGGCAGAACACAATAGATCATTTATTCATGGGGAATTATTTATGTGCACAAGGTAAAGTATCCTGAAGGAGGTGGCTGAGGTCTGTTATAAGTGGCGGCTGTCTTAGTTAACTGTTCTCATTGTTGAGACAAATACCTGACAAGAAGCAAATGAAGGGAAGATGGATTGTGAGGGGCTGGTGTCATGGTGTCCACAGTCAGGAAGCAGAGAGAGGGAAGGCTGGTGGTCAGCTAACTTTGTCCTTGCTATTCAGTCTAGAACCCCAGCCCATGGGAGCACACCACCCATATTTAAGATGTGTCTCTTCACCTCAGTTAACTTAGACACTTCCTCCGGGAAGCCCAGAGGTGATTCAAGATCTTGTTGACTGTCAACCATTATAGTAGCCTGTTAGCCTTGTATCAGTTTTTGTGTAGTTCCTGGGTTGAATTCCCTTTTGGTCCTCTTTTGTCTTTTCAGTTGCTACAATGAGCAGGCAGCTGCTAAGGGTCCCTTCCTGCTTTTAACTTCAGCATTTAGTTCTCAGTCTTTACACAGTGGCCTGGGCTAATGGGGGGGGGGGTGTTGTCTGTCAACTGTGGAAGGAACTATTTTGGGTGGATGGAAGCTGATATGATTCAGCCCAGAGAAGGACTGATAGCAAGAGATGATGTGTCTGGTTGGGTACATAGGAGTCTTGTCTGGGTATGGGGAATGCTGAGAGTTAAAAGTTTAGACTTGGGCTGGCGAGATGGCTCAGTGGGTAAGAGCACTCACTGTTCTTCTGAAGGTCCTGAGTTCAAATCCCAGCAACCATATGGTGGCTCATAACCACCCGTAATGAGATCTGAGGCCTTCTTCTGGTGTGTGTCTGAAGACAGCTACAGTGTACTTATTTATAATAATAAATAAAGGAGCGAGCGGGGCCGACTGGAGCAAGCAGAGGTCCTAAATTTAATTCCCAACAACCACAAAAAGGCTCACAACCATCTGTACAGCTACATAAAAATAAATAAATAAATCTTTTTAAAAAAAGTTTCGGCTTGGGTGACATTTTAACCAAAGCAGGGTGTCTTGGTCCATTTTCTTTGACTGTAAAAGTACATTTGAGATTCAGTAACAGACAAGTCTAGGGATTCTATGCTCACATGCCGTGAGGGCTTCTTGCTGCATCTTAAGGTGGCAAAGGATATCGCGTGAGTGCTAGAAAGGGCTCCATTTGGGGACAACAACTTTTAGATCAAAGGGTTCACTCAGATGTTCAGGATCTGCCGTCAGCTCTCAGGGAGGACGGGTGGCTGGCTTTGAGGTGAGGGAGAGCCGGAGGAAGTCCTTGGGAAATGAGGAAGATGTTCTGAGTGTGCCTGTCTGCCTCTCTGCAGGTTTTGGATGGTGGTGAAGGAGGATGGACACATGGTCACTGCCCGCCAGGAGCCTCGCCTTGTGCTGGTCTCCATCACCCTGGAGAACAATCACCTGACGCTCGAGGCTCCAGGCATGGAGCAGATGGTTCTGCCTATCAAGCTCCCTTCTTCGAATAAGATCCAGGACTGCAGGTGCTCTGCTTGCGGGTGATGGGAGATTGCCACAGAGCTGACTTGCCCCCGCATTTGTTATGGTTCATGTCAGAACCGCACTTGATGAAATCAGCGCAGGACAATACTGAGGAGGGTTAGTCTCCAGGGTGGGGCTTGGTGTGAGTGACTGTTAAGGGTACCCGGGGCTAGCTTTGAGTTTTGACGAGATTTTACTTCTGAGACGGGGTCTGACATCCCAGGTTGACCCTAACTTTTTTTTTAAATGTAATCGAGGATGACTTCGGACTTTTGATCTTTACTATGTCTTTATCTCCCGAGTGCTGTACCACCTTGTGATCCGTACCACTGCGCTCAGTTTGTGGGGTGCAAGGATTGAACCCTGAGCTTTGCGCGTGTTAGATAGTCACTCCACAAACTGAACTACAGCCTCAGCCTCAGGGTTAGTTTTAATCAGGGATGGTTGAGAGCTGCAGATGACGAAATGACTGTCCTATAGGAAAAACTATTACTTAGGTTAATGGGTTCATAGGAAGAGGTAGATCTACCACACAGGGAAGGCTAGGGCTGGCCAGGGATAATGTGAAGAAGGAGAGATGACTTCCCTAAGGGAGGGTTCAGGTTGGCCAGTTAGAATAACTTCAGTGGGCTGGGACAGAGCAGCTGTGTGGTTTATAGTCCTAACATCTCCTGCCTTAGGTAAAGACTCAATAAAGGAGAGTTTGCAAGTCATGCTTGCATGTGACAAAGACTATTGTCTCCAAGAAGTAGCTGGCCACCGGAGGGCCAGTGATAGCGAAGCTGAAAGCATAGTTAACACAAATGCCTATGTCCAGGGCGTGACACCTTCCATTCAAACTGGCCTTTACGTTGTTAAGAAAAAAAATTTACTTAATTACGTGCAGTGGGGCATGCAGTGCACATAGGCAGCAGTGTGGATGTGGAGGTCAGGAGACAACTTGCAGGAGTCGGCTCTCTCCTTCTCCTGTGTGGGTTCTGGGGGTCACATTTAGGTCTTCTGATGTGACAGCAAGTGCCCTGACCCACTGAGCCAGCTCGCCCATCCTGGGACACCTTGTTTAGAGTTCTTAGCCTGCCACCCCGGCAAGAGAAGTTACTGGAGACCTTACCAGTTGATCTCAGAGCTGGATAATGAGCACACTAGAGCTTTTCAGCACCTAGAGTCTATCTCTGAGACTGAGGACTTAGGGGAGGGGTGGGGTAGGGGGCAGGGGCAGGCAAGGCCTAGGCTTTGGCATCTGTTTGCATGTGGGTCCTCTCTTGATGGTCTGCTGGATCTTGCTTGAATTTCTTTCTTTCTCCTCTTTCTCATCTCCCTCCTCCTCCTCTTTTTTCTCTTCTTTTTTCTTTTCTTTTTGCTGCTGAGGGTTAAAGCTCTTTGAAGTTATAAAGTCTCAGAAACGTAAGTGTTTTGCTGCGGAATGATATGCTGGATCCCTGGTAACCAGGTGAGGTTTTTGTTTTTAGGTGCTGGGGTTAGAACCAGGGTTTGTTGTTTGTTTGTTTGTTGTTTATTTATTTGTTTGTTTTTTGAGTCAGAGTCTCACTGTGAATCTCTGGATGGCTTGGAACTCTGTAAACCACACTGGCCTCAAACTCACAGTCTGAGTGCTGGGATTAAAGGCGTGCAGTACCACAGCTCAGCTTAGGTTTTCAACCTTGTGCTAACAGGTACTATCCAAAGGTGCCTGGGCTCATGAAAGACTCTCATCTTGCATTTGTTCAGAGTGAGCTGAAATCCGTCACTCTTGCTTGCGGATCCCCCAAGTTTGAAAGCACTACCTTGCTGAGTACAGACAGCCTTTTGGCTAGTTGTCTTTGTAAGCCTGTAAGTGACCATCACAAAGTTCATCTTACATAGGAGAAAAACAGACTTTGATTCCTCATTCCCCCACCGCACAGAGAAGGGAGGAGAGGGAGGGTGAGGGTGAGGGAGAGGGAGAGGGAGAGAGAATATCACTGAGCTCTTATCAACTGTGCGGGGGAGGGGAAACAGTTTCCACAAATGACAGGTGTTAAGAGAAAAATTAGCCACGCCTCTTGTATCACAGCTGAAAGCTTGTGGGTGTGTGCTTACATGTGGAGAGTGATGGGGGTGTGTTCCCTGGGGGATTCACTGTCACCCACAGCAAGGGTCTTCACCTGTTTACACAGAGCTCTGGGGAGGCCCAAACTCTCTCTGGAAGCCGAGGGGAAGAGAAGAGGCCTTGTAGGAAGAGGCCATCGTGGGGAGGTCAGAGGACAACTTGAGGGAGTTAGTTCTCTCCATTCACCATTCACCGTGTGTATCCCCGGGATTGAACTCGGGTTGTCAGACCTGGCAGTGGGTGCCTTTACCCATGAGCCATCTCCTGACCAGTGTTAAAATGTTTAGACCAATAGGCCAGTGGTAGTGTTTCTTGATGATCACCGATTTCATGTTGACTAAAAATGCCGTGTGTAAGTGGAGTATGGAGACACGTGCCCTCAATCCAGTACCTGGGAGGTCGGGACAGAAGGACCATGAGTTCAAGGGCTTCCTGGCCCACATGATGACACAGTTTAAAGAGCCTGCTGCTAGCCTCTTAGAGGAGGAGGAAGGAAGAAAGACTTTAGACTTAGCAAACAACCTTTGGGGTCTAGCTTCAAAGACCAGCTGAGCAACCTTTTATTTTAACTTGAAATTTCAGTGCAGCTGAGTCAAGTCCACAAGTACTGGTTGTCTTCGTGGACAGATTTAAGGTTTGTTCTTTTCTAAAAGTAAAGAAGAGAGAAAAATGACACTGTCCCCAAACAGTCCAATCTAAGTCTTATTTCTTTGTAACCGAAAAGGGAAAGCAGAGCTAGGTCACGTGACACAGAAAAGAAAGAGGGCGTTTGCATCACTGGCCATGAAACTTCAGGCTGCTCTAAGTGTCTGTGTGATTCTCCCCCAACGACCAGTTAGTTCTCCAGTGCACAGCAGCTGGTGTCCCTCAGTCCAGGGTAGCACCATCTGCCATGAGGTAGCCTCAGGTCCCACAGGGTAAGTAAGGACTGGTCTCTTGAGACTGCCTCTCACTTCAGATGCTAACGAAGGCCTGAGTCTCCGCGACCAACTGTGACTCGACATTCACAGCCTCTTTCTTGGGTTCAGTTCCTTTGCGAGCCTTACAGAATTCAGGAGACATTTTGCCAGTTTCTTACAAAGGCTACCCCAAGGCTAAGGAGGAGGAGGCGGACGATGAGGTGGGCGGACAGGGTGTGGAGAATGCTACCCTGTAGATAACATACCGTGTTCTGTTCCATCCTGAGAATGATCCACGATGGTCATAGTTTGGGTTTTGAATGAATGAGTTGCCTAAATATATGTCAAGCCAAAGTAAAAGAATAAACAAGCAGACAGACAGGCAGACAGACAATAGCAAAACATCATCAAATCAGAACACATACATACAAATTCACAAATCCATACACCTCTAGGTGTTCAGCAATTGGGAAATTATCTGAATCTGGTCCTTTGGGCTTTTATAGACATTTTATTCTATGCTGTGATTGATAAAATACATCAAACAAATTGGAATTAATACATCCTACAGAAGTCATCCAGGAAGCCCCTTTAAGACAGCCAGCTGGAGTTCCCAGTGTGCATCGAGGGTGAAGCTTCCAAGTAAAAGATCAGCTAGCAACAGACAGATGACGTCATCATATCGGGTCTCACAATGTTTGGGAGCTCTGGGGAGTTTCCAATTGAGCATGCTCTCTATGGCTGGATTTCAGCCTCTTCCACTGCCTGCACATTTCTATTAGGAGATAAACAACAGTGACAACTGTTGTTAGTAGTATACCTTAAGCTCTTTTGAGGTACAGTGTTTCCAGTCCTATCATTGCTGCTGTAGGGTAAGGGGGCAGTCCATCCTGTGCGGTGGGCCTTCGAGGGCACTTTGACACACATGCTTTAGTCTGAAATGCACAAGGAAGCCAAGCGGCTTCCTGAGCCAGCTTGTCAGCGAGCTCAAACAACACAGTGTGTTAAGCAACCTGTAAGCTCTCTGAACTTGGCCCTTTGGGCTTTTATTACATAGGTGTGATTGATAAAATAATTAGTTATTGATCAGCTCAGTCTTCAGCCTTGGCCCCTGGCTTGGAGGTGTGTGTGTGTGTGTGTGTGTGTGTGTGTGTGTGTGTGTGTGTACTAAAGCCCAGACCTCTAATCTTAGAGTGGGCTTCCCTGGCAATCAGTTTTTGAGAGCTGGTTCATCTACCAAGTGTGGGCTGGGAACTGAACTGAGGTTTTCAAGCTTGGTAGTAAACATCTTTACTGTTTGATCCATCTTGCTGGTCTCATGCATATGTTTTAAAGGAGGAGGACGGAAGAAATGACTTTAGGGCTAACAAAAAGCCTTGTGATCTAGCTTTAAAGACTAGCTAGGTAGCATTTGATTTTCACATGTAATTTGGCATATATATAGGTATAATTGAGTTAGGTACAGATTGGCAGTTCTCTTGTTAACTGTATCATTTTCCCCTAAAAATAAAAACAAAGAAAAGAAAATAACGGCCTCGACCGTGCACAGTCTGACTGAAGTTTTATTGCTTTGATTTTGAAGAGAGAAACCAAACATGAAAGGTAGGTGAGATAGGAAGACATCTTGGTTGTTTTTCTGTTGCTGTGAAGAGACGTCATGACCAAAGCAACCTGGGAAAGGTAGTGTTTGTTGGGGGGCACACAGTTTCAGAGGGTGAATCCATTATGGCGAGGAACATGGCAGCAGGCAGGCAGGCATGGTTTTGGAGCAATAGCTTAGAGCTTACATTCTAATCAGCAGGTGTGGGGGGGAGAGAGAGACATATACAGAGACAGAGACAGAGAGAGGCAGAGACAGACACAGAGAGACAGACAGAAAGCAGAGACAGAGACAGAGAGATAGACAGGGAGAGAGAAACAGAGACAGAGAGACAGACAGAAAGCAGAGACAGAGAAAGCAGAGAAAGAGACAGACAGAGAGAGACAGAGAGAGCTAAATAAGAATTATGTGGGCTTTTGAAATTTCAAAGCCTACATCCCAGTGTGATACACCTCTCCCAACAAGGCCACACCCCCTAATCCTTCCCAAACTGTTACACTGACTGGGAACTGTTTAATCAAATATCTGAGCTGGTGGAGGCTTCTCTCATCCAAACCACCACAGAAGGCAAGAGACAGGTGTTCTTTTCATTCCCTACCTCAGTCTGTCCCCTCTGGGTCCTCAGTGTGTAAGTGTTTGCCTCTCAGCAAACCTTCTCTGGTACACACCAGCCGGGGCCCAGCAGTCCAGTTCTGACACTGTCTGCCGGAGATGGCATCAGACCTCACAGGTTAGAACCCTGGGTCTCCACACCTCCTCCTTGGGCTCTGTTCATTTGCTCGCGTGCCTCGAAGAGATCTGGATTCGTGGTTGCTGGGTACTTGTAAAGGATGCTGTAAATGCTAAGGATACTTGTAAAGGATGCTGGAAATGCTAAGGATAGATGGGGCAGGTAGGGAGCTGAACTCTTCTGTGCTTTGTTGGGTGTGCCTCCCTCTACAAACCTCTAGGGGCTCAGCAATGGGGAAACTCTCTGAATCTAGTCCTTCAGGCTTTATGGAAGCTTTATTACATGGTGTGATTGATAAAATAATCAGCCATCGATCGACTCAACCTTCAGCCTCTGCCCCTTCCTTGGAGGTCAGAGGTTGTGGTACTAAAGTTCAACCTTCTGGTCTTGGGGTTGGCTACCCTGGCACCCGGTTCCCCATCCTCAGGTATCTTAGGAGGCTTCGGCCATTAGTAATCTCTGTAGCACACAGTTCCTCTTCAGCTTCCTTCTTCCTTGGCCACTTGTAAATTTTAATGATGTCTAAAAATAAAGAGCAGATCTTAGCTGAAATTTATTTATTTATTTATTTTATTTTTTTGGTTTTTTGAGACAGGGTTTCTCTGTATAGCCCTGGCTGTCCTGGAACTTACTTTGTAGACCAGGCTGGCCTCGAACTCAGAAATCCGCCTGCCTCTGCCTCCCGAGTGCTGGGATTAAAGGCGTGTGCCACCACGCCTGGCCTGAAATTAATTTATTAATGAATGCTAAGAACATCAACACATCTTACTTAATGAGGCTTAGCATCAATTTTATTTTATTTTTTTCTTAAGCAAGGTCTCCCAATGCAGCTAAGTGGTGAGAATTTTGCAATGTAGTCCAACTTGACTCCAAATTCATAGTCCTCCTGCTTCTACTACCCCAGTGCTGGGAGCGTAAATTATCAGGCCTGGGTCTGTCCATTCTTCCTTCCTTCCTTCCTGCCTGCCTGCCTGCCTGCCTGCCTGCCTGCCTGCCTTCCTTCTTCCTTCCTTCCATTAGCCCTGAGAACAAGGGGCTGAGAGTGACGGTATACACCTTAGCATAGGCTATCTGGATCTTCAGACATTTCTCTAAAAACATGATCAACCACACAACTGAACCCTTGGTATTCCTAAATGGTCAAAGGACTAGCCACTTGGATGGCTAGAAGCGTGTCAGAAATGCAAGGTTTCAGATTCCAACCCAGGAGACCAGGGTCTGTATGTGAAAAAGGGTCTAGGTGATTCATAGGCGTAAGAGTTGGGGAGATCTTCCCCATATAATATCCTGAACCCTCTTCTGCTCCTTCCCGGTTCCTCTCTGAAGACCTTAGCAGCCTCCTGGTACATTCAGGCCACCGTCCCCCAGTGTGTCCACATAAGTAACCCTGTAACATCCCTTTCAGGCTATTTGGTCTCGACATTAAAGGCAGAGATTGTGGCGATGAGGTAGCTCAGTGGTTCACCAACTACCTGAAGACACAAGCCTACAGGTTGGTTCAGTTTGATACCAGCATGAAAGGAAGAACAACGAAGAAACTTTACCCGTCTGAAAGTTACCTTCAGAACTATGAGGTGAGCATTTAGTCTTCCTCCATTCTGCCAGTTACTCTGGGCTCTCTGGGCTTCCTTCTCTGTCCATAGGAGTTCCTTGGGAGACTTCAGCTAGAAAGCCTTGGCAGTGGTCCAGGGCACAGCCTACACTTTAAGGATGGAGAGGGAAGGAGATGAGGGGTGTCTCAATGCTGGGACTTGTGCTGTGCAGAGGCCTGGGTATAGGAGATTTGTAGAGGGCAGACCCAGGGGTGATTTCTAGGGAGATGAGAACACAGGAAGAAATTGTCTGGAACCTGAATGTGATGGCTGATGCCTGTAATCCAGCACTTAGGAGGCTACAACAGGAGGATTGCTGTGGACTCAAGGCCAGCCTGGACTAAAGGCCTTGTTCCAGAGAGGAAATGAGGCTAGCTGCTAAGTAAGTGAGATTCTGGAACTGAACATGCCTCTCCTGATGCAGACTCTCCAGGCCACCTTCACTGCCTCAGTGGGGTACAGCTAATTCATAGGCAGGAAGGCACCTCCTGCTAGAGAAAACTGTAATGAGCTACGTTTTAAGGCACAAGTACCTCAGGGATTCTCCTCCCATGCCAAGGCAGGTTTATTTATTATTAATAATAGTATTAACGATATCATGTATTTGCTTTGTTACTCCAGGTGGTGCTGTTCCCCACCTAGAACAGTGTCAGGTTATCTATTGGCGATCAATAGGTTTTGAGTGATTGGGTGGTGTTGATGAAATTGTTATAGAACGATCTAGATTAGCAGCAGATGCCTCCCTGTGATGAGGAAGTAGAGCAGGTTGGCCGATAACAGCAGATGTAGTAGTGCACACCTTTAATTCTGTCATTCCTGAGGTAGAAGCAGATGGCTCTCTGTGACTTCAAGCACAGCCTTGTCTACATAATAAATTCTAGGGCATCCAAGGCTAGGTAGTGAGTCCCTGTTTCAGATAAATACATAATTAAATAAAAGAACAGGAGGCAGCCCAAGCTGCGACCTTTCTCTGTGAGTGGCTAGAAGCTGTGTTTCAGTGCTTACATCCTGTCTGTAAACCCCTCCCCTTCCACACTTGAGAGATCGTCTATCTGGACTCTGCTGGGCTCCTGAGGGACAGTGCCAGTGGGTGGGGAGGCCTGACGGTGCCGTGTTCCACGACAGGTAGCCTACCCAGACTGCAGCCCCATCCACCTGATTTCTGAAGCCTCCTTAGTCGATCTCAACACCAGGCTGAAGAAGAAAGTGAAGATGGAATACTTCAGGCCAAACATCGTGGTGTCAGGCTGCGAGGCTTTTGAGGAGGTAAGGCGCCACCGACACGGGCATCGAACTTGGATGTGCTGTGCTCAGAGCTGAGCTCAAATTGAGCTCCCGCAATAACCCAGATTCCCCAGCGCTGGTGATGGGGAGACTCCTTTTCCAGAATTCTCTCTGGTCTCTCTGACACCTATGGCCTCCTGGCCTCCAGGGGGCGCTGTTCGCATTCTTATGATCAGGCTCCATAGCATAACAAATTCCAGCTTGCAGCTGAGACTGCACTATATTCCCATAGCGTAGGCAAAAGGAAAGGAGGGGAAGATAGAGGCAGCCCTCCTTCTCCCTTGTACCACGCAGGAGTATATGCCAAGATTCCAGGTCCCCAAGTATAGGCTATGGAGGTATGGACGGTGCCCTGCGGCAGGTATTGCTGTGGACTGAGTTTTCTTCCATGCCTCTCTGAATGACTAACAGCAGGAAAGTCTGCTCTCTTCCTTTGCTGCAGCCTCCTGCACACAGTAGGGTTTTGCTTGGTCATGAGAAGCTTCAGCAGCCCTACTAAGTCCGGGGAGGAGGGGCTAGGCTTTCTGAGAGTCATTAATTGGGTGTGAGGCCCTGGACTAATTAATGACTTCATACCGAGCTCTCCCGCAACCCATTGAAGTCTGCAGTATTATCCTCTTTATATAAGAAAGCATGCTTAGAAAGAAAGGTCCCCCAGCTCTGCCCAGCAGATGAGGGGTTCAGCTGGAGGAACAACACAAGGCTTGCCACCTGCCTCTGTGGACTTGGGGTGAGGGTGCCAGTGTAGAGACCCAGGCACCCAGAGGAGAAGCTCTTAAACACCTCACCTCTTTGCTCCCTGGGGTCCTTCTCTATGAGACTGTGTCCTTATCTGTAGGTTCCCAAGGTACACTGGCTCAACCTGTGGGTCTCGACCCCTTTAGAAAACCTCTATCTCCAAAAAATATTTACACTATGACTCATAACAGTAACAAAATTACAGTTATGAAGGAGCAATAAAAATAATTTTATGGTTAGGAGTCACTACAACATGAGGAACTGTTGGGTCTCAGCATTAGGAAGGTTGAGAACCATTGCTTTCTGGTAAACCTTTGCAAACCGATTTAAGCCAATTAAGTCACTGTCCACACAATTTGACAATTTAAAAACAGTAGTGAATGCAGAAGATGTCTGTTAACCGACACCACCAGCTGTCTTACTTACTTTCTGGCTGCTATCATAAAATACCCCTGAAGGGAGAAGGGGTTTGTTCTGGTATACAGTTCTGGAGGGACAGATAAAGTCCATCCTGGCTGTGATGGCCTGGTGGCAGGAGCAGGAAGCTGGCTGGGCACATCTCGTTTGCACTCTGGAAGCAAGGAGTGGACAGGAAGTGGGGCCAGGGTATAACGTCAAGGCCCAGTTCTTAGTGACCCACTTCCTTCATCTATGTGATACCTCCTAAAGGGCACAGCCACAAGCAGCCCCTCCAGGCAGGGACCAAGTGTTCCTACCCATGTGTCTGTGGGTGGGAACAGCTGGAATTCAAAGCATACCAGCTGACTATACAACTTGCTACTAAGTTTCTTTAATTCCTTCTCATATTTGTTAAAAACAAAACAAAACAAAACAAAACAAAACTTGGACAAGGAGCTGGAGAGTTGGCTCAGTGGTCAAGAGCACTGACTGCTCTTCCAGAGGTGCTGAGTTCAATTCCCAGCAACCTCATAGTGACTGTAATGGGATCCGATGCCCTCTTCTGATGTGTCTAAAGAGGAGTAACGGTGTACTCACGTACATTAAATACATAAATAAATAAATAAATAAATAAATAAATAAATCTTTAAAGAAGAAAACAAAAATCTTGGTTATCTGTTATGGGCTAAGCACTGTGCCTCAGATCCTGGGCACAGAGATGATGAGAGGGACTCTGGGTGTGAGCTGCGTGGCTCTGTGACAATGAGCCCAGTTGAGTTAGGAAGTGCTAATGTAGGGGAGAAAGGGTTTGTTTTAGTCAGAGTAACAGGTTACAGTCTATCAGCATGGAAAAGTGAGGGCAGGAACCTGAATTGGGGAACTAAGTCACAGTGCCTAGCCCAGAACAGATGACCAAGTTTTTTAATTTAACAAATATGAGGAGAAATTAAAGAAATGCAATAGTCACGTGCACACTCCGCTATCGACTGTCGTGCACGTGTGCTTACGTTCAGCTAGCTCTCTCTACTCTTACACAGTCCAGGGCCTCAGACCTAGGAATGGTGCCGCCTATGTTGGGCTAGATCTTCCCATGTCAGTTAAAGCAATGAAGACAGTCCCTCAGACCTGCCTGGAGGCCAACCTAAACCACTGTCATTGAGACTCCTTCCGGGTGATCCTGGAGTGTGTTGAGCTGACGAAGCCATAACTGTTGAAAATAGGTTTGCTAAGTCTGCCTGGTGAAGGGAGGTTTGGGAGTGGGGGGTGGGGGGTGGGGGATTGGGGGGGTTGTTTAATTTGGCTCTCAAGATGCAATGCTATGCCTCTGTGCCCTGGCTTGTACTGTGTGTGGGTTGAGAAAGCAGGCGGACAGAAGCTGTAGAAGCATGGAATGATGGAGCAAAGGGGCCTCCTGGAGTATTTCAGAGTCCCAAGGGCACTGGAGGAAGGATAGAGGCGGCTGGATGGGGAGTCGGCTCGAGGCCACTGTCCCAGGAGTTTGATTTTTAATGCGTGGCTATTGAGGAGCTGGTGGTGTCTGAACAGGGAAGCTGCTGTGACTGGCATTCATGAAACAGAGATGTAGTGAATGACTGAAGTGTTCCACTAAGTGCTAGAATGTGCGGTAACCTGTCTCCCTGCTCCAGAGAGCACATGGCAGCTTGCCCTGCAGGGCAGCCAGGAGGAGGCAGGATCCCAGTGGTGCATTAGATCATCAGGGGAGTCTCTCCTCAAAGCATCAGCAGGTCTTACCCAAAACCCACAGCAGCAGCCAGATGGCTCCACAGCTGTGCTGACAACGGCTCACAAACCTCACAAGCCACTCTCTAGTCAGTGGAGCCTGGAGAGCCACAGGGAGAGGGGTGGAGGGAAGAAGAAAGAGGGCTACGGGAGAGGAACCCCGGTCTACCCCGGCGGTCTTCCCTTTCTTTCTCAAAAGGTTAAACCTAGATTAGATAGGACCCAAGGTATATACAGTGTGTGTGTGTGTGTGTGTGTGTGTGTGTGTGTGTGTGTGTGTGTGCGTGCACTTTAAGAAAAACAAGACCAAAATTACATGCAGGTCTTTGAAAGGTCTGATGCAAAAGAGGCCTGGGCCTGAAGCTTCATTTGATCCCCGCCCTCCCTGCTTGTTCTTCCTGCCCGAGATTCCCCATTGCCTGTTCAAGCGTTTATGATGAAGGAGCCATTCTTAAAACACTTGTTAAATATTGAGGAGTCTGACACTCCATGTTAGGAACGCATGTTATTAGCTGGGCCTGATGGCACAGGCCTGGCCCTTGGGAGGGAGGCAGGGGACCTCAAGTTCAAGGTCAGCCTGGACTACAGAGTGAGTTGCAGGCCTACCTAGGCTGAAGTATGAGACCCTGACTCAGAATTTAAAATGAGGGACTGGAGAAGTGGCTCACGGGCTAAGAGGTACTTGTTGCTCTTGCGAAGGAGCTGGGTTTGGTTCTCAATACTCACACGGTGTCTCTCAGCCTCCCTCAACCCCAGTTCTGGCCTCCCCAGGCACCAGGCATGAATGTGACACACATTTATATAGTCAGTCACTCACACATATTCATAAAATAAAAATAAATAAATTAGAGAAAATTAAAAATGAAAAGAGGTCTGGGGAGGCAACTCAAGCAGCAAGAACACTTAACCTGCCTGGCATACAGTAGGCCTCAGGTTCAAGTCCCAGGACTGCTGAACTTGACCAAACTGGCCTAGAAATTATCTCGTGAAGTAAAAGTTCCACTGTTGGTCCCTTGAAATTTGCCTGTTGTTCTGGGGGAAGTTTTACTTTAGGCCGTGTTCCAGTTTAGTCTCTCTGACTGTAGTATAAACCTCTGACTGAAAGCAACTGGGAGCAGGAAAGGGTCACACTTTCAAGTGATGGTCTCTCCTTGAGAGGAGTCAAGGCAGGAACTCAGTAAGAACTTGGAACAGAAAGCACAGAGAAACGCTGCTGTGGCTTATGCTCTGTTAACCTTGTACAGCCCAGGTCTACCAGTCTAGGGAATGGTGCTTCCCACAGTGGGCTGGGCCCTCCTACCTCACTTACAAACAAGACAGTCCTCCACAGGCGTGTCTACAAGCCAATCTGATTTTTACAGTCTCTCAATTGAGACTCAAGGCTATGTCAAGGTGACAGTAAATGCTAAGGTAGAAAATAAAATATTTTTTATTTGTCTCCTAAAACATTGCTTTGGTACTAATTTTGCTTTAGGACCTAGAGCTAAGGGAAGAAGACAAGATGTCATGTTTACTGACTGTAGAATTCTTGCTTTTCTGTAACTTGTCAAACTTAACCTAAGGCTAAAATAAGCCCCTGGAGCAGGGGAATTGAGAGTTAGCGAGCCTTGGCCTCCCAAGCTGCCATTGGCTCACATGCCTGTGGCTGCAGCGCCCTCGTGTGGTGAAAGGAGTGTAGAACCCCTGCCCGCTTACAGTCCTGGGCCCTTTCCCTTCCAGACAGGCGTTGTACTTACTGGTCACCCTCCAGCGGGAGGCTTGCCTCGTGTTTGAACACCATTTGTCACATGGTGTGACCTTGGCTTTTACAAAGCTTACATAGCTCCTGGGCCAACTGATTGCTTGGAACATCGTGTTTATTTCCACCAGAAGCAGTTTCTTGGAGGGTGACTGGGGACCCAGGGCATCTGTGGAGACCTCTGTACTGTTGCTGTGGTCACGAACTGGGTGGGAGGTGTCTGGTTGTGAAGACCCAGTTGGTAGTGGGATACTAATTGTGCTCTGCTCTATAATTCCTGTAGCCCCCAGGGAGGAGCTAGTTTGCCTTTGGATGCAGGTGGATCCCAACGTCACAGCCAGTTGCAGAAGGGAGACTAGGTGGTGCTCCCCCCTGCCCTTGCTCTGCCCTCTGTAGAAACTTAAGTCCTTCTCAGGCCCCGAGGGAGTCAAAGCCACCAGCTAACCAGGGGGTCAGTTCTTCCTCATGTGTGTGTCTCTCTGTACATCTATTCAGAGGCCTGACCTGGCCAGTTTCTAAGGAACGTTGTTTGCATCTGATTGTAGACATCTTCAAATGCCCCGTTTCTCCTAGAGACCCAGACAAAGGATTCAACTGATCATCAGTGGGTCTCAGTAGATCAGTCACAAACCTTCAAGAGGTGGACCTCAGATTGTGTTCTTTCTGAGACAGAACCTCAGGTAGCCTAGGCTGTGGGGATGACCCACCCGAGTCATGGAATTCCTGGATCTGTGCCCATATCCCCCAGGGTCTGGAATTACAGCCGTGGGACATCCTGCCAAGCTCCCAGATCACTTTTTAATTAATAAGAGGGACCATGATCTTTATGTAGCTCTATGTAAGCATGTGACTGTGTGATATTAAATATATAGCTACAGACCTTAAGGTGCTGTAAAGACACCAAGACACGATCCTCTGGCATCTTGATGATGTCAAGTGCAGACATGTGACAAAGCAGATGCAGGAGATCATGCCGAAACATGAAACTGTTTCCAGGTTAGAGACAGGATCTGGGGCTAAGGGGTCTGCAAAGTCACCAAAGCTGATCTCTCTCTCTCTCTCTCTCTCTCTCTCTCTCTCTCTCTCTCTCTCTCTCTCTCTCTCTCTCTCTCTCTCTCTCTCTCTCTGCTTGGTCATGTATTCTCTGTCTTGTCACACTCTCATAGCCTGCTGCTCCTTGTCCCATTCAGTGTGTTGGCATTCAACCCCATATGGACGATACATGGCCTGTAGGCTGTAACCCCATGATCTGTGTATATGTGGCTATATGTATACAGCCAGCCCTTCATAGATTTTTACCAACTCAGACAAAATGTGACTTGGTGTCTGGGGAGAAGAATAAGTGGTTAAAAGTGTAATCATAAGGACAGCATTTGGATCCTGGCACCTGGGTAGCAAGTCAGGGATCTCACAAACGTGTAACTGCAGGTCTAAGAATTTGGGATTCTGAAGAGGGTTCTGGAAACAATCCCCTTTGGGACACTGAAATGTATTCAAGTGACTGTGTGTTTGTAAACCATATGCAGTGCTATGACACAGTATGTTTATGCGTGCACACATGTATGTGTGTTTATGTTTTGTACATATGTCTGTGCATTTGTTTCCTTTTTAAGCTGTGTTTATTTCTTCATATATATGTGTGAGCCTGTTTGAGTGTCTGTGCACTGTATGTATGCAGCAGCTGTGGAAACCAAAGAACGGTATTAAATCCCCTGGAACTGGAGTTGTAGCTGCCGTGTGGGTGCTAGGAAGCAAACCTGGGGTCTCTGCCAAAGCAGCTGCTTTTCTTACTGCTGGGCTGTCTGCAGCCCCAGTGTGAGTGTTCATGTGTGTAGTTGTGTGTAATGTTTGCATATGTGTGTATTTAAGTGTGCACATTTATCTGTATGTGTATCTGTATTTGCACTTATGTGTCTGCATGTTTGTGTGTATGTGCTCGTATGTATATGTGTGTTGGTGTGTATTTACATATGAAAGTGCATGTGTATGTATCTGTGCATACATATCTTTGTATATTTGTATGTGTATGAGTGTACATGTGTGTGTACACAGAGCTGTATGTTTGCCAATATATGTCAGGTATGTGGGTGTGTTAAAAATATCAGGGAGGACTGAAAGCTTTGCCTTCATAGTAAAATTTTGATTTTGAGGCCTCGCCACCCTGCTTCCTCCTGGCGTGACAGCTTTACAGTGTGCTGCACGTCTGTCTCTTGGGAAAGTAGGGACGGTAATAGTCACTCCCCTCAATCATGAGGACTAACTGAAGACCGGTGTTAAAGGGTGCAAAGGCAAGGTATAGTCCTGGAGGCATGCAGAGCCTGCATCCTGTGGAGTGGCAGGTGTGCTTGACTATACTATACGCAGGAGTCAACTGGCCTCTGCCGCAGCTGAACCTGCCCGCAGTTCTCAACCTTCCCAGTGCTGCGACCCTTTAGAAGTTCCTCATGAGCCGGGCATGGTGGCGCATGCCTTTGATCCCAACACCACTTGGGAGGCAGAGGCAGGCGGATTTCTGAGTTCGAGGCCAGCCTGGTCTACAAAGTGAGTTCCAGGGCAGCCAGGGCTACACAGAGAAACCCTGTCTNGGAGGCAGAGGCAGGCGGATTTCTGAGTTCGAGGCCAGCCTGGTCTACAAAGTGAGTTCCAGGGCAGCCAGGGCTACACAGAGAAACCCTGTCTCGTAAAACCAAAAAAAAAAAAAAAAAAGAAGTTCCTCATGTCCTGGTGACTCCCAACCATAAAATTATTTTTGTTGCTATTTTATGTTGCTACTTTTGTTCCAGTAAATGTGTTTGCTAGTGTTGGGAATTGTAATGCAAATATTTTTGGAGATAGAGGTTTACCAAAGGGGTCGTGACCCACAGGTTGAGAAACACTGAGTTAAGCCTTAGGGGAGAACAAACTTGTCTCTAGAGCTGCGGGTTTCTCTTTGTATGGTGGAAAGCCACCTGGGGAGTCTGCTGGGCACCCCGCATTTTGGAAGGCTTGTTCTTGCTGACCTGGCAGAATCAGTGATTGAGATTGTGAATCAAGAGGAAGATGCCTGGCCCTGGGGGGCAGTGCTGTGATTGGCTGCCTGGCCCCTGTGCACAGGCGTTGGGTTCCATACTCAGTGCTGTAAAATTGTTTAAGGTGAGTCATGTGTCCTGAACTTGACAACTGTGCCCCCCCCCCCCGCACTTTCCAGTTCTCAGTGTCCCGCTGCTGCTGTCACGTGGAGTATCTGACCAAGACTAAAGCCACCTCTCCCTTTTCTCCTAGGATACTTGGGATGAACTCCTGATTGGTGACGTGGAGATGAAAAGGGTGCTGAGCTGTCCCAGGTAAAGGCTGGGCTTAGACGTGGCCTTTGGGTGTGGAATGCACTTCCGTTTGTAACCGCCATCTAACCCTGGCCTTTGACAGGTGCATTTTGACTACAGTGGACCCAGACACCGGCATCATCGACAGGAAGGAGCCGCTGGAGACCCTGAAGAGGTAGGACGCCACAGTGCTCCCATGTTGTTGATATCACCTGTGCCTATAACCACCTGTCTGTGCGCTATCCCGGGGACACCTCTGATTTGTATCTGTCCCTCAAGGGTGTGAGTCCCTGTTTCTTCCTCATTTTATATTTTTAATTTTCTAGGTGGATCCTCTATTCTGATACATTTTTAGTTGTATAATGTTCTATTTTGAAACTTTAACCTCTCACCGACTTCTTTTTTGGTGTGTGTATGTATGTGTATGTGTGTATTTATGTGTGAGTGAATGTGTGTGTATTTGTATGTGTGTATATGTGCACATGTATGTTCATGTGTGTGCTTGTGTGTATATGCATGTATGTGTATATATTTGTATGAGTGAATGTGTGTGTGCTTGTGTGTTTATATGTATATGTGTGTATGTGTGTATATGTGAAAGTGTGTATTTGTGTATGAATTAATGTGTGTGAATGTGTGTGTATGTGTGTGTATGTATGTGTATGTGTTTGTGTTTATGTGTATGTGTGTGCTTATATGTGTGTGTATGCTTGTGTGTGTGTGCTTATGTGTGTGTGTTTATGTGTGTGTATGTAGGGCAGAGGTTCACATTGAATGACTTTATCAATTGCTTTTCATGTTTGTTTTTTGAGTTTGTTTTATAGAAATTTCTTTTTTTTGAATGATCTATTTATTTTTTACTTTATGTGCATTGGTGTTTTGCCTGCAAATATGTCTGTTCTAGGGTGTCCCCTGGAGCTGGAGTTATAGACAGTTATGAGTTGTCATGTGAGTGTTGGGAATTGAATCCTTGTCCTCTGGAAGAACAGTCAGTGCTCTTCACCTCTGAGCCACCTCTCCAGCGATTAGACTTATTTTCAAAGGGCAGACCTCCTAGCCAGCTAAAACTGCTGTTAGCAGCACTCCGCTGTCTTCTCACTCTCAGACACACATGCACATGTGTTCTCTGAGTGAGGAAGGGTCTCCACGGTTCATTCCTGCATGCCTTTCTCATCTCAAGTGTCACACATGATTTCTCATGGGCACATTCACTTCTCTGCATCCGTGTCAGCAGTTTTTAACCCAAATTCATATTCTGTGGTCATAATAGTCTTAACTTGGTCCCGACTGTCTGCAGCCAGGTCTTCAGAAAATGCCAGATGACTCGGAGCTCCCTGGGCCAGGCTCAAGGCATACAGAACTCGGTCCTTGTTCCCTCTAATGTCCAAGAGGCATTGGGCTGGGATGTGTGAGCCTCTTTCTGCAGAGACACAAAGCAGTGCTGAGTGGCTAGGCCGGTGCCAGCTTGGAAGCAGGGACAGCCAGAAGCTGAAGACACACAAGCTGCTGTGGCTCTGCCCACCCAGGATGCACTTCAGTTTAGGTTTGAGACAAGGCCTTTCACTGGCCAGTGAACTTGCCAGTGAGCTGCAGAGGTCATCTGTCCTTGCCTCCCCTGGGTGCCACTGGGCTTTTTCTCGCTGCCGGAAATGTGACTCCAGGTCCTTGATCCTGCATAGCAAACACCTGACCAACGGAGGCCTCTCCAGGCCCTCTCATCAGTTGTGGCTGGTTGGTTGTTTGCGCCTGCTTTGTTGTGCATTTCTAACAGATTTATACGTCATTTCATGAGACCTTTGGATTTTCAGTTCCATTTGTTTCTGCTTTTTAGAATACACTCAAGGTAATTTTTCTTCAGTAAGCCTTGGCCTTTTTTCATCAGTCTGACTGGCCAGTGACATTTCTGCCTTAATTTTTGTTTGCCCAGGAACTCCAATTTTGAATCTTTTTTTTTTTTTAAGATTTATTTATTTATTATATGTAAGTACACTGTAGCTGACTTCAGATGCACCAGAAGAGGGCCTCAGATCTCATTATGGGTGGTTGTGAGCCACCATGTGGTTGCTGAGATTTGAACTCAGGACCTTCGGAAGAGTAGTCAGTGCTCTTAACAGCTGAGCCGTCTCTCCAGCCCCCAATTTTGAATCTTAATGTTGGAGAAATTGAAGGTACTGGGGGCCAATGCCTCGACCCAGAGCTTTGGCAAGTGTTCTAGTCTCATCGCCCGGGGAAAATAAAATGTCTTGAGGAAAGCAATCGAAGGGAAAAAGAGGTTTATTTCAGCCCCCACTTCCAGGATCCAGTACATCATTGTGGGGAAGGCGGGGCAAGAACCTAAAACACGTCGCTTGGAGTCATGAACAGAGAAATGAATGCCTGTTTGCCCACTTGCTTGTGCTCAGCTTGATCTCTCTACTCTCAGATAGTTCAGGACATCCTGCCTAGGGAATGGTGCCACCCACACTGGGCTGGGTCTTTTCCACATCAGCCCACCAGCCAACCTAGTGTAGAGAATGTCTCATCAAGGCTCTTTCCCTAGGTGGTTCTAGGTTGTGTCATTGACACTGAAAGCCAGTCACCTCAGTGGGTGAGGGGTAGTTCCATTCAGAGGTTTCATGAGCAATTTTTTCCCATGAGTTGTGAGTCCAAGGTACCTAAGTAATAAAGTATTTGTACATACTTACACAAACCCGCACATTTTTTTTTTGAAAGAATGGGTTTCTCTATATAACCCTGGCTGTCCTGGAACTCACTTAGTAGGCCAGGCTGACCTTGAACTCAGAGATCCACCTGCCTCTGCATCCTGAGTGCTGGTATTAAAGGTGTGCGTTACCACACTTGGCTTGGCTACTTTACAATCTTTCCTGTCCACCTCTAGAAAGGGCTTGTTGTTGGCCCATAATTAGCCTGAGGAGCAATCTTCCAAGTTCTGCAGATAACACTGGACTCCTGTCTCCCTTTTGGACTGATGACAGATTTTTTTTTTTTTTTCTTTTCAGCTATCGCCTGTGTGATCCTTCTGTGAAGAGTATATACCAGTCATCTCCGCTTTTTGGGATGTATTTCTCAGTGGAGAAGCTCGGGAACCTGAGAGTGGGTGACCCTGTGTATCGGATGGTGGGGTAATGGATCCCATGGGCTGACGAGGTAAGTTTCCCTGTGTGTCTACAACTCGGACTCTTGACAACACGGCCACATTTTCTCATCATCTGGTTCTTTAAAAATTCTTAAATTATTTTATTCTTTTCTGTGTGTGGATGTTGCACCTGCATGTCCCACCTGCGTGGCAGTGCCCGAGGAAGCCAGAAAGAAGAGGGCCCTGGATCCTCTGCAAGGGGAGTACAGACAGTTGTGAGCTGCCGTGTGGGTGCTGGGAATCAAACCTGTGTCCTCTGTAAGGACAGCCACTGCTCTTAACCACTGAGGTGGCTCATTCACACGCCTTTGTTTTGTTTGGTTTTCTGAGACAGAGTTTCTCTGTGTAGCCTTGGCTGGCCTTGAACTCACAGAACTGCCTGCCTCTTCCTCCTGAGTGCTGGGATTAAAGGCGTGCACTACTAATGCCTGACTCAGATGCTTTAAAAAAAACAAAACAAAACAAAACAAACAAACCTTATACTGCTTTAATTTTGTGGAGAATGAGCAGTTTGGGAATCAGAAAAAAGCGCCCTTCCTTCCTCCCCCCACTCCTTCAATAATCTGTTCCTAAACATCCCTACTTCCCATTTGGTCATAAAATACTGGTGGGTGCCCTTGGTTCCCTGGGGAGCATGGTTAAAGAAACAAGGAGTCAGGCATTGCGGGGCACTCCTTTGATCCCAGTACTTGAGGCAGAGGCAGGCAGATCTCTGAGTTCAAGGCCAGCCTGGTCTACAAAGCTAGTTTCAGGACGTCCAGGACTACACAGAGAATCCCTGTCTCAGACCAAGAAAACATCATCAACAACAAAAAGGGAATAAGGGATAAAGGCAAATGATTTTCTAGGGTTAGGGGTATCTGTGAGTGAGTGTGTGTATGTGTATGAGTCTGTGTGTGTGTGTGTGTGTGTGTGTGTCTATCTGTCTGTCTGAGAAAAGGGAACAAATATTGAAAGTGAGTGCTTTGTCAGACATCTCTTAAATATAACTTAAAGTAAAGACAGTAAGTATGTCAAGCTGACTAGACGGTGCTGCAAAGGTAGACAGTAATGTTCTTACACTGATTGTATCAGGACATCTCAACCCTGAATCCTGCAGACACACGCAGAACCCTCAAGTTATCAGAATGAGGAGTCACTGGCAGACCTCCCCTTGAAGATTCTAAACAGCTCCTCTTTCAGAACCTATTATTCACCCCCGAAGCACTGTTCTTCTTTTTTGTTTTTATTTTATGTGTATGAGGGTCTTGCCTGTGTACTGTATACATGCAGTACTTGCAGAGGCCAGAAGAGGGCGATGGATTCCATGGAACTTGAGTTACAGATGTTGTGAGCTGCCATGTGGACTCTGGGAGGACCCAGGTCCTCTGTAAGAGCAGCCAGTGCTCTTAAACCTCCCCACCGATTTCCTAGGCTTTAAATTCACCACACAGCCCAAACCCTTGATTGAGACTTTTCTCTGTACTTCTTCCCTGAGATTCTCACATATGGTCACCTCTCTGCGGCTTTGCCCCTGCCCACATGACTGACCATCCTAAGGGCACAGTACCATGAGGTTCATGTGAATTAGGAGTAACAGCAGATACATAGGGGTTCACCCTTAGCTTCGAGTCTCTATGGATTGTAAATAGGAAGTAAAGATTGTCCTCACCAAAACATTTAATAAAAGTTATTTTGGTATTAGTTCATTATGTCAGAAACACAAAGGCATTCAATACATATCAGCTATGATTTTTTTTATTATTATTATTTCCTTTGGACTGTTGCATAGAGTTAGGGACCATTGAGGTATAAATGTGAGACGGGAAATGAGAAAAAGGAAATTAAAGCCCAGAGACCACTCAGCCTGACGAAGTTCAAATAGAGCATATGTTTTAAGCAGCCCCTAATGCATCTACAAGGACTTATTAAAGACAAAGAATATGGAAAAACTATGTCCTGGTTGGCAGTTGCAGGGGGAAACGAGCAAGCAGGTCAGCAAGCCAAGAACATGCATTTAGCTGGGGCATTTTGACCCTGAGTTTCCAGAACAAGGTTGGGTGCTTTCCCAAGGGACTTTTCAGGCCAAAATGGCTTCAGCTGAGACAGGATGGAGAAAGCGTACCCTGTTACCACCAGCTGCTGTAATGAGCTTGCCATCATACTCCTAACCACACTTCATTGTTCTTGTTTTCCTGAGACAGGGTGTCTCTGTGTAGCCCTGGCTGTCCTGGAACTCTGTAGACCAGGCTGGCCTTGAACTCAGGGATCTGTTTGTCTCTGCTTCCTAAATGCCAGGATTAAATGCAGGTCCATTACACCCAGCACTTTATTGTTTTGCTTTGTTTTTTTTAAGATGCCTGTCTAAACATATCTGAAAAGCTTCTCATAAAACATAGGGTGCATAGGTTTTGCAAAATTTCTTGTGAGAGTTGGAGAGGTGGCTCAGTGGGTAAAGGCACTTGTGGCCAAGTCTGTCATCCTGGGTGCAATTCCCCAGACCCACCCACCATGTGGGTGGGGAGAACTGTTTCTTCTCCCAAGTTGTCTTTTTTCTTTCATTAGATTTATTTACTTATTTTATGTATATGAGTACAGTGTAGCTGTCTTCAGACACACCAGAAGAGGGCATCGGATCCCATTACAGGTGGTTGTGAGCCACCCTGTGGTTGCTGGGAATTGAACTCAGGACCTCTGGAAGAGCAGTCCGTGCTCTTAACCACTGAGCCATCTCTCCAGCTCCCAAGATGTCTTTTGATCTCCACATATGTGCCATGCCACACACACACATTCACACAAATACACATTCCCTCTCTCTCTCTCTCTCTCTCTCACACACACACACACACACACACACACACACACACACACACACATCAGTAAATGTAATTTAAAACGTTTTAAATAGCCTGATGTGGTAATTCAGACCTTTATCCCTATGCTTGAGAAGCAGAGGCATGAGGGCCTGTGTGAGTTTGAGGCTAGCCTGGTCTACATAGTGAGTTTCAGGACAGCCAGTGCTCCATAAAAAGACATGATTCAAAGAACAAAAACAAACCCCCCAAAGGGAAAAGGATTAAATAAAATCCTTGTGTTTCAAAATTGATGTGTTTTTCAATTGCTCTGTCTTGGATTTGATGAGGTATAGAAGGTAACTAGAGAAGAAAAGACAGCTCCAATTGGACTTGCCCCTGCTGTCCCAGCTCTGGGTGACCGAGCCCAGGCGCAGTGCCTGATGGACTTCTGAGCATCTTTGCAGTTAGAGGCCCCACTGATCACCTGGTGATTGACCTAGTGTTCAGATCCCATCTGCAGTAAGCAAGCATGACCGACCACACTTCTGTAGATCACGCAGGCAGCTTCCGTTTGCTCTCGGCTTTCCAGGAGGCCTTGAGTTTCAGAGACCCTAAAGTGATCCCTCCCCATCCTGTGTGGAGGGAGGGATAATGGATGCCCAGAGCTAAGCAGTACGGCTCCCGTCGCCAACTGACCTAGCGTTGTGGAGCTGAGGAGACCTAGCATTGTGACAGCTGAGCAGAGAGGCCCAGGCCTCACCAGCATCCTGCTGTACTTTTATGTGTGAGGAAATAACCTCTCAGGAGTCATGTTATTTCTCATATCTCTACAAGTGAGCCTTTGTGGGCACAAAGTGCAGTGTGGTCACAGCCAGCAGTATCAAGAAAGACGTCTCCTTAGGGCTCTGATAGGAACCGATTTTCACAAGCGCCTGTTTCTGTGGTGGGAACTTTTACAGCTAATCATTTACATTCCTCAAATTTTGACTTCAATCTGTGACTGTCTTGTTCAAGTTTGAATTATTTATTACCGAAGGTCTGAGTAGGAAAGTAATAGAGAATCTTATTTATTCAGCTTCCAGGTCCGGGGAGACGCATCTGCGAGTCCATCTTCCTGGAAATGATCTGTTTTTCTTTCGGAGCTGTGTACGCCTTGAGTTAATTCAAGAAAAGTGCCAGAGGTGGTTTGGGAATGTGAGGTTGTATAAATTTTAGATAATGAGGTTAAAAAAAAAAAAAAAACGGAATTGTGTCTACAATTATTCTGAATGTTACACCCACTATTACATTTTTCTCATTCCTGCCTCTAATGTTGCCAAGGTTTAAAGAAACAGCTTGAAAGCTGTTTAAAAAAAATGCTTATACTTTTCAATAGGTATATTGCTTGAGAAAAGTAAGAAAAGGACTTCTTCTGTCCTGAACATCTTATGTGCTCACATGCTCACGAAAGCCTGTTGGTTGGTCTTGGCCTGGCTGTTGAGCCCTGCTGAGTTTGGTTTCATTATTGTTTACCTTGCTGTTACATACAGAAATGGCTTCAGAGGTCATGGGGTTATTTTGTTCATAGACTGTGTCTTTACATTTCATTCTGATCCTATTAAGACAGGTAGAATTTATCTATAATTGTGAATTCTTCCAATTCTACAAGAGAGTGGAATTTAAAGGAATGGAATCTTCAGAAGAAGGAACAAGGAGAAACCGTGAACTCAGTTTTAAAGGCTCATGGTAGCAAGAGCGATGAACTAGCTTGCTCTAACAGTAAAAACACTTATGTTAATGTGGAGCTGAGTTAGCTCACTTACAGCTGTGTGGTTCCTTTGTCATTAATTAGTGTGAGTCTCCCCTCCTTCCTTCCTCTGTGACATGCGCTTCTTACTCGTTTTACAAAATCACCAAGTGTCTTCCCTGGTCACTGGTGTGTACAGGGCACTTCAGACTGCATGCACATGACTGTCTAAGCCAGTGCTTCTCAACCTGTGGGTCACGATCCTCCCACAGGGGCCGTATCTCAGCTATCCTGCCTATCAGGTATTTACGTTACGATTCCTAACAGTAGCACTATTACAGTTATGAAGTAGCAGTAAAAATAATTTTATGGTTGGGGGTCACCACCACATGAGGGGCCATGTTCAGGTGGCAGCATTAGGAAGGTTGAGAACCACTGGCAGCATTATAGCTGATGACTTCAAGAGACATCTCATCATTCATGGGGGACAGCTGTTGTTCCTTTCACCTTCTCCTTTGCTGGGTCCTGGGCCCCTCGCTTCCAGCAGGCTGTGAGGTAAACGTGGTATAAGAAGCTGTATCCTGAGTCAATTTTACCTGACAAGCCAAAGGAATCAGATAGTCAGGAAGGGGCCAGCCCTCAGGAGACTTCCTTCCTCCCCAGCTAGGCTACACCTCATAACTAACGTCAGCTTTCCCAAATAGCGCCACCTGCCGGGGACATGCCAAACCCGGGGAAGTGAGCCGCCCAGCTAGCTGAGGCCAGTGTGTGCTCGCATTCCGCTTGCTTCTCCCACTCTCAGTGGCCTCTCAGGGCACCTCTACAGGGCGTCCAACTCAGCCGGCCCCACATTGCCTGGCCTCGGCTGGCCTCCGTGATACCTCATTCTTGCATTTCCACGTTAACATCGAGTTTTCGGGACTGTCCCTCTCTGCTTCAGGATGCTGCCCATCAGCAGAACTGTTCTGGTCAAAGTGTGATCAGACCCTCCCATCTGAGGCCTTGTCAGACACTGTGGAATCTCTCTCTGGGAGGCAGGCTCGCCCTCGGACTGACACTAGGCTCCCAGCCATCTCCTTCTCTCACCCTGAGACTTGGGGTGGAGAGGGGGGAGAATCCCAGTTTCTTGGTCCACTGTTTGAATAGTCTGCTGGCTAGAGGGAAGGGCACAAGCTTCTCTTCAGAGAAATCTTTATTCCTGCAGCCATGTTCATCCCCCCCACCCCTTGACTGTAAAATCCCCAGCCCTTGTTTTAGTACAAAGTCCAGTTTCTCCTTAACTTAGTAGAGAAATGCCTTCCTCCGGTTAGAACAGTCTTGAATAAAGATGACATTTTAGCAGCTTGACACACCAATCAGGTGCCTAAGGCTCCCGAGGTACCTTGATGGTCTTTGTTGTTCAAGATGTGGTGGCATTCGGTAGAGACACCTGGCAGTGCCAGTCCACATTAGGATGCAGGGAAAAGAGGGGTAGGGAGGGGGGCTTGTCAAAAACAAAAACAAACAAACAAACAAGAACCGAGTCCAGGTCTGAGCCTCTGCGGATAGGCACAGCCCAGGATTGGCCCTGTAGATCCTCAAGGCTGGTCAGATCTTTTCATACCCCAGCTGACTGGAAGCTGGCTGCTGCCAAACTGCTCCCCACAGACCCCAGAGGGGCGGCTGCCCGCAGCCTGGTTTCTAATTTCAAAATCACGCCACGTTCTACAAACGCTGTGTGGTTTAGGTCAAATAAACAACTCCGCAAACATGTAAATAAGCTGTCCTGCACTGATTGATCCTGGAGGAGGGTCAGCGAGGGAGGGAAGAGGAGGGAGGGAGAGAGGGAAGGAGGGACAAAGGGGGGAAGGCAGCGGAAAGTAGGGGCAAGCGGTGAGATTCGACCGCTGAGCCACCACCTCCCGCCCAGGCTGAGTGAAGATGCACAATTTGGATTGGAGGGGAAGGGTCAGGAGCTGCTGGCCTTTGGGCTCAGGCCCAGGCCGCCGGCCACAGTAGCTCTTGGTCCAGTCGGCGTCAGAGGTGTATCAGCACTCGTCCCGCCCGCTCCAGCCATGGGTGCGGGTTCCTGGGCGCTGGCCCTCTTCGGCTTCTCCGCGTTTCGGGTCCCCGGCCAGCCGCGGTCCACCTGGCTCGGCGTCGCCGCGCTGGGACTGGCCGCGGTAGCCCTGGGGACCGTGGCCTGGCGTCGTGCGCGTCGTCGGCGGCGCCGGCGGCTACAGCAAGTGGGAACGGTGGCACAGCTCTGGATCTACCCGATCAAGTCCGGCAAGGGGGTGCCGGTGAGCGAGGCAGAGTGCACTGCCATGGGGCTGCGCCGCGGCCACCTGCGCGACAGGTACGCGGAGCGCCGCGCATCACCAAGCTGACCTAGGCTGGTGGGTGCGGGGAGGTCAGCGGGGTCCGCTCGCCAGTCCCTTCTTTCCCAGACTAGAGACCAGAGGCTGGGAAAGGGGTGGTGAGAAACGGAAAAAGTGATCCTCACCCTCCGCCAGCCAACTCGGGGGACCTGGAACTCTGAAGTTTCCGGGTTTCCCCCGCTTCCTGGAGTTGGACCTCTCTCTATCCATCCTCCCGTGGCTATTTCAAATCTTGTGGTGTTAGATGAGGCATTTCTCACGCCGGCCAATCCGCAAGAAGAAACTTCAATCTCCCTCCACGCAGGGACCCGGAAGGGATTGATGCTTGGTTACTTTACTCTCAGTGATAGATAGTCTTAAATTTAGAAAAACTAAGGCAATAGATCCTGGATCCTATGTACGGCTCATCCCTGTTAGTGCAGCAGCTGAGCACGATCTTACATCTTAAGAAAATAAGCTGTGAGTGTTATTTCCCCAAGGTTCTTGTCAGATAAAGGTTCTGCGCGGGGGACCGGGGGGGGGCAGATGACCCTGGGATTTGTAAACAGCGACTAAGAGTCCAGCTGAGGAGTGACCCGTGTCACCTGGGCTTCAGCAAAGGGTCAGCAGCTCCAGCTCTCTTCAGGTCTGGTCTCCCACCAGCTCTGGGCATCACTGGAAGGCTGCCTATCGGGATCCTCAGGGTCTCTCCTTCAGCAGAAGACACAGGCTAACAGAGGCTGTGACCTCCCTGTCTCAGCTCTCTAAAGCTAACACAAGCCATTTGCCTCAGATCAGGCCGGTCCAGTGGACATGCTGACCGACTGGCTCAGGAAGAAGAAATGGAGATTCTTGCTCCAAAGCCCTTCGTGTCTCAGCTGGTTTACGGGCGGTTTTATGTAAGGTTGATGGGCAGCTACAGATGGGTGGGTACCTCCTTTCAGTGTGGACCTTGCCATGTGTGACCGCTCCCCCGTGCCCCGCCCCATCACCTGTATTTTGCAATTCTTCATGTCTCAAGAACCAAAGATCATTAGAGGCTGAAGTTGGCTGACACAAGGCTCCAGGGTTGATTGCCAGACCTGCCCCCCTCCCCCTCACTAGAAAATACACCAATGGTCCTTCCACCGTTCTGGACAAAGTTCAAAGGTCAGCTGCTCACCTCTGCTCCAGGCAGTCAGGAACCCTAACTATTCCTTGTTTTGAGCAGCGGGATCTCACATACATTAGCTTCTTGTCTCTGGATCTATTCTGTCAGCCTCAGAGGCAAAGGGCATTGCCATTTTACTACTGTATTGATTCAGAAAACATGATCTGAATTGCACCACAGCTGTGGCGGCAAATTCTTCACTTTCGTCACAAGCTCCCAGGGAATGTGAGCAATAAACAAATAATAAACAACAGCAAATGCAAACAACTAAACAAAAAAAAATGAGGGGGACAGTGACAAGTGCCAGAGAAGAGAGAGGAAGGGTCCAGGAGGCTGCCTGAGGGCATTCAGGGAAAAATTAGAAAAAAAAAAAAAAGGCAATTGCTTGCACTGAAAACTAGAAAACGGCCAAGCCCTTTCTAGGCAAGTAGATTGGAAGACCATTCTAGAGAGATGGGAAAAGACACCAGGCTTAAAGGCTGGCATGTTCTAACGTGTTTACCAGAAGGAGTTGAAAACAGGGGGCAGGGGAACACTGAAACTTGACTGTGCACAGTGGCGAGTAAGAAATGGAGATGACCCAAGTGTCCATCATGGGGCGAGGAGATTAAATAAAATGTGGTTCATACAGACACTGGAATGTCCTCCAGCCTCAGCAAGGAGTGGCGCCTGTAATAAATAACAGGTGGGCAACGAAAACACAACGCTAATTTAACTGAGCAGGACAGAGGGACTAGTTGTACAGGATTTCAGCTCCAACCGCTTGACTGCAAATTCATAAACAGAAGTAGGAGAGGAGGTTCTGGGGCTGGAGGGGGTGGGCGAGGTGAGTTGCTGCTTACTGGGTGCAGAGTTTCTGTTTGGAAAGATGAAGGTTTGGAAGCCGTGGTGAAGGTTGCGCAACGCTGAATGCCAGAGGGCCATAACTTGCATACTTTGTGTGAGTGATATTATTGGTGGTCAGTGTCTGGGCTGGGCCTTTCCTGACTTCTTGGCCCCTTCTCCAACTTTCTTTTCTTTTCTTTATTTCTTTTTTCTTTTTTAAATCAGGCAGGGCTTGCCAAAAACTTTATTTGAAGCAAAGCAACAGTACAAGTGTCAGACTCTAGTGTCTAGAGGAATACACTGTCGAGACTGACAGAGGCCACATGAGTAAGATCACTCAAGGGCTCTCATTATTGTTCCAGGCAAGAGAATGAGGACCTACATACTGTGGGCCGTGATGAAGGTTACCCTCTGCCTTGACTGACATATTAGGTCATATACTAGCTTTTTACAGAACACGTGCCTTTCCACAAAGCCGCCTCGCCTTCTTCTTCTCCTCCTCCTCCTCCTCCTCCTCCTCCTCCTCCTCCTCCTCCTCTTCTT
>NC_034594.1:156827970-156833177 GCF_900095145.1 Mus pahari | reverse complement strand
CTTCTTCTTCTTCTTCTTCTTCTTCTTCTTCTTCTTCTTCTTCTTCTTCTTCTTCTTCTTCTTCTTCTTCTTCTTCTTCCAGCTCAACACAATTTAGACTTATCTGGGAAGAAGAACCTCTGTTGAGAACATGCCTAGAGACAAGTCTGTGGGGCATTTTTTGATTAATGATTGATGTGGAACGACTCAGCCCACAGCAGCAGTGCCACCCCTGGGCTGGTGGTCCTGGGTTGCTTAAGAAGGAAGGCGGAGAAAACTGTGAAAAGCAGGGCAGGGCAGGGCAGGGCAGGGCAGGGCAGGGCAGGGCAGGGCAGGGCAGGGCAGGGCAGGGCAGGGCAGGAAGCAGCACTGCTCTGTGGCTTCTGCCCCAGTTTCTGCTCTGACCCTCACTCCCCTGGCAGAGAAGTGGTGTGTATTGTACTTCCTCTGGAAATGGTTCTATCTGTTGCTCTTCTGTCTCCAGTCATCCTTTACCTGAGGAGGGAGTATCTTTAAACATGGAGAAGAGTGGGCTAGGAAAGTATTGTATAGATGGACAGACAACAGACCTTTTCAGCAAACTTCAGAATTCACAACACCCAGTATCTAAACATTCGCTGGGTGGGTGGGGCTGGAAACGGCTCAGCAGTTCAGAGCACTTGCTGCTCTTGCGGGTGAATGGGGTTTTGCTGCTAGCACTTCCTCTTCTGGCCTTTGCAGGCACTGCATGCATGTGCTGCGCATACAAGGGTAAAGGCAAACACCCACACCTGAAGTTTAAAAGTAAGCAAAGGCAGTGTGTGGAATTGCTGCCACCTGGTGCTCAGCTGAACCCCATGACTGCAAACTCCTTGAGGAAAAACCTCACTTTTCTGCCCCTGAGAGCTCACTGCTTCCCCATGACCTTCTGGTCGGCTGTGAAGTGGATTCTTAACACCTTCTTGGGGCATGCTTAATGAAAATGATCAATCGCTGGCAAACGTTCCAACTGTTGCACATTGATTCTTGAGTGGTTATTGACGCCTTTAAAGTAAACAGATGGTGGCAGGCCTCAGTCTTACCCGTTGCCAAGGCAGTGCTCAGAAGACACACAGACAGATAGACAGACAGCCTCTCTCCCCGCCCCCCAGGCTGCCTGTGATGGTTTCCATGGAGCCTGTGTTTTGCCAATGTCAGGTTTTGGCTCGTGGTCAATGAAGAGGGGAACATGGTCACTGCCCGGCAGGAGCCTCGATTGGTCCTGATTTCTCTGACCTGTGAGGACGACACCTTGACTCTCAGTGCAGCGTACACAAAGGACCTGCTGCTGCCTATCACCCCGCCCGCCACAAACCCACTCCTCCAGTGCAGGTGAGTAGAGCAGGCCTCTGGCCTGTGGACCAAATATGCACGCAGTGTTCCTCACTTCAGCCTTTAAGTGTTTTTCAATTAGCTTACAAAATAATCAATGGGCTTCATTATGCCATTTACACACACACACATACACACACACACACACACACACAGAGTACCTTGCTCATATTAGCACCGTGCTCCCTTGTCCTGTACTCCTCCACTAGCCCCATTTTCCCCTCAAATAATTGTCTCAATATTTCATATCACATAGGTATAGATGGACAGATCTGTGAACTCACTCAGATGGTCCAGTACTTGCCTACCATACCATACAGGAAGCCCTGGATTTACTCTCCAATACTACATTATCTAGGCATGATGGTACACACCTGTAATTCCAGTGCTGAAGAGGCAGGAAGATCTGAAGTTCAGGGTCATCCGCAGCTAAATGGTGAATTAGAGGTCAGTCTGGGCCACATGAAATCCTGGCTTTACATTAGATAGGTGGGTAGGTAGATAGACTCTAAATAAGACAGAAAACAGATATTTTGTACCCCCCATTTTCATTTAGATTGCTTTCTCCCCATGCACAGACCCTCTCTTACTTCCATGTCCTATAGACATGTGTATGAACACATATATTTATATTAAAATCCAGATTGTGCATGTTCTCTCGCAGTGCTGAGGATGTGTGAGCCATGGGGAGGCTCCAGAGTAACAGCACACTGTTGACAGTTGGCCATCGACCGCTCAGGACCCCTCAGCACTCCGTCCTCTGCATCATGAGAGGGGAAACAAGGAAGCTGCCTCAAAAAGCTGGTGTGGGGACAAGGGACACGACGCCCAGCGCCCAGCCCAGCGTAGCAAGCTGAGGATGTGGCGCTGTGGTAGAACACTCACCCAGCATGCTGGAAGCTCTAGTCTGAACCCCAACTCAAACACAAATGAACTAATTAAATAAAGTACTATGTAGAAAGCTACGGGGGCCAAAGCACACTGAACATGCCTTACTAGCTCAACCACTAGGCTTCTCCCCAACACCACGTGGCTAACCTACTTTCCCCTCCAACATTTCTGAGTTATCACCTTTTAAAAATCTATGTTTCACATTCTACTACCCCAGATCCAATGGGGGAGTGGCCCCTGGGGCCACTTTCCTGGATCCTTACCTGTTGATGGGCTCGTAAGTCTGACCTTTCTGTTCCTTCCTGGCTCATGGTCTGTTCTATGTCCTTCTTCTTGCCCCCCCCCCCACCTGCATTTCTTGCCCAGGAATCCTAAAAGTCCTGCCTCTTTCACCCTGCCATTCATTGGCCAGTGGCTCTTTATTGACCTATCAAAAACCAATTGGGAACAGGGACCCTCAGTGTCTGAACATGTAGATTCCCGTGTGATTTTGAGAGCCTAATTAAGACAAAACAGAACCAATGCCTGGCAGTCTCTGGTACTTGGATTCTCATGCTGATACCAACGGAGTCAGGTCCTCAGCTGCCACCTCCCCAGCCTGCTCAGTTCTTCTGAAGACATTCAAACTTGTTACCTCCCTTCACCCTCTATATGTGCCTTTCGGGTAGGGAGACAGGTATGCCGTGAAAAACCATAGCATTTAGCGTATCAGGTATGTGTCACGTGTATGCTTCAGTTGCTTTTACAAATGGGAAAAGGCATGGTGGCTCAGTCCTTTAATCTTAGGACTTGAGTGGCAGAGGCAGGTGGATCTCTGAGTTCGAGGACAGCCTGGTCTACAAAGCGAGTTCCAAGACAGCCAGGGATACACAAAGAAACCCTGACTTGAAAATAACAAACAAATGGGAAAGGCAAGGCTTCAAACAGCACTCTCAAACTCACTGAGGTTTATACAGTTGCTCTGAGGCAGGGCTGAGCCGAAAGTAACATCTCCTGGTGATGAAGGACTGTCAGCAACGTCGCAGCGTCACAGTTGGACTGATGCAGCTTTCTGACCCATTCAGAAATAGTGTTAACAATACTCAGAGCATCCAAATTGTCCTTCCCTATTGCCCTGTCCCCACCCACTGCAGAGTGCATGGCCTGGAGATACAGGGCAGGGATTGTGGAGAGGATGCGGCTCAGTGGGTCAGCAGCTTCTTGAAGACCCAGTCCTGTCGCCTGGTACACTTCGAGCCGCACATGCGCCCCAGAAGTTCTCAGCAAATGAAGGCTGTGTTCCGGCCCACGGACCAGGTAAATGGCTTGTGAGAGGCTTGGTGTGGTCTGAGAATGGAGAGAAGTTGTGGGTTTCCCCACACGTGACCCATACCCGATACGCTAAATGCTTTGGTTTTTCACGGCAACCTCCAGGCTCCAGGGACTCTGGGCAATAGACACAAAGAAAGCACTTGTGTTCACAGCCTGGGCCCGACAACCCTCATGAATCAGGCTTCTAAGCAGAGGGCCAAGGTACACAGAGCAAGAAGGCCTGCCCACCGCTGTTATGTAGGCTCCAGTCTCCCCTTAAAGTGGTCAGAAATGTGTGAAGTCTCCAGAGACGAGCTCCTCTCCCTGGCTGACAACAAGGCCTCATGGCCCCAGCCCTCTTTTTCTCTCCTTGCCTAAGGTTTCTGGGAGTATCTACTTAACTATTCGTGTAAGTGTTCTGGTGCCCGTAAGGATTTGATACTATTTATTCTGCAGTGATATCATTTTCAATCAGTTCTGTAACAGTGTAGTCCAAATGCTTAGTAGTGTGTCAGACTACGAGTGGAGGTGTAGGGCACACCTACTCATGATGTGAGGAGGTAGCACTGCAGTCAACTTTAATGGTAAAAAGAAAGAAAGAGGGCCAATATTCATACTTCATATTAAATTAGAGGTTGCATAAAGATAGGTACTTATAGAACTAGTGAGCATTTTCTCAAAATAATGAAACCATTGATTTGTCACCATATTAAACGCTAAGGAAATGATGTTTAGGAAGATGAAGCACTGCCTTTTTAAAAAGATTTATTTATTTATTATGTCTACAATATTCTGCTAGCATGTATCCCTGCATGCCAGAAGAAGGCACCAGGTCTCATTATAGATGGTTGTGAGCCACCATGTGGTTGCTGGGAATTGAAGTCAGGACCTCTGTAAAAGCAGCTAGAGCTCTTAACTTCTGGGCTATTTCTCCAGCCCCCGACCCCCTAAGTTGAGTGACTTGTTTGTTTATTTTTAAAGATTTATTTATTTATTTCATGTATATGAGTACACTGTAGATACCTTCAACGCACCAGAAGAAGGCATCAGATCCCATTACAGATGGTTGTAAGCCACTATGTGCTTGCTGGGAATTGAACCCAGGACCCTGCTGAGCCATCTCTTCAGCCAAAGTGATGTCTTTAATGGAACATGTGTAGTGATGTAGGACTCTGAGGTCATGCATAAAACAAAACAAAACAAAATTTATAGGTGTGCATGTTTTGCTTGAATGTTTATGTACCACATGCATGCAATGCCTATGAAGGCCAGAAGAGGGCATCATATCCTCTAGAACTGGAGTTACAGGTGGTTGTACGCTGCCATATGGGTGCTGGGAAGTGAATCCTGGATCTATGCAAGAGTAGCCAGTGCTCTTAACTGCTAAGCGTTCTCTGCGATCCCTTTATGCCAAGCAGTTCTGCAAGGACAGTTAATATTTGGATTGCTGTGACATGTCTATGGAAAGAACTGGAAAAATAGCTATAGAGATTGTGTGTGTGTGTGTGTTGGGGTGTGGAGGCTGAACTGATTTCAGGGACTAGACCCACGATGTCCCCTATGAGCACCTAAGAAGTGAAGGCTTATGCATGGAAGATGCACCTGGGGGCTGCCTGTGAGGTCTGAGGCTTACGGGGCCACATTGTATCCAATGTCTGCAGGTCCACAATGTATCCAATGACTGCAGGGCCACATTG
>NC_034594.1:156819311-156822600 GCF_900095145.1 Mus pahari | reverse complement strand
CCTGGGTAGCTTGGAATATATATATATATATATATATATATATATATATATATATATATATCACTAGACATAGCTCTGATCCTCATAAAATACAAGATGAGAAAAACTTAGATGAGTCTACGTGTAGGTCAGATAAAAGACTCGGGAGCTGGCTGTCACCTTTGTGTCTTTGATCTCTCCCTCACACACTTCCTTTCTCTCTAGTTTTGAAAAGCTCACATGATTGCAGACCCATCTCTTCCTCAAAGCACTCTGGGTAGTGCAGCTGGTTCTCTGCACTGTCAGAGCCCCTCCCTTGGGAGGCTATGTTTGTAGAAAGAGTAATGGACCCAAAACACAGAGTAAAGGCAGGAAGCGGCATCAGCATGCAGCGTGGGGGTGATCACAGGAGCCTGTACTCCTGATCTTCAGCAGGCTTCTCTAAGCCCAGCCGTCGGGCCCTAATTGCTTCTAATACCCAGGGAGACAGTGCTGCCGGCCTAGGTGTCTTCTCCTATCTCTCCCTGAGATTTAAAGTGCCACGGATACAGTGATTTATGCTCTTCCCGGGACAGGTGGTCATAAATCGAGCAGGGAGAGGCCCCGTTGCAGGGGTGTAAACCACAAGCGAGCACGCAGCCCTCCGGCGGCAATTCGGGTATTGCCGATGTCCGGGAGATGGCGCTGCTTTGCCCTGACTGTGCTGGGCAGAGCAGCTGACCTCTCACCCACCGCCTGACCGACTGTAAGGTCGGTCGGTGGGAACCCAGCCCGGCAAAGCGAGATCCTGCAGAGGATTCGTCCAGGGAAGGGCTGATGCTGGATAGGTTCAGGGAGGCGTGTCTGCTCACGGGAAAGTACAATGAACGGATGAAATCACTGTTCTTTCTTAGAGGACTGACTCAAGTGGGCCTTCTCTTCTTCTTTTTCATTTCTTTTTTTATCTTTTATAGTGCTGGGATTGGATCCCAGGACATTGTGTGCAGTAGGTGAGCGTTCTAACACCGAATTCTGTCCCAGCATGCTTGGGATCTTGAGGTTTCAGGGCTTTTTGTTTGTTTTGTTTTGTTTTGTTTTATGTAAAGATCTATTTATTTAATTTTTTTATGTGTTTGGGTATTGCCTGCACGCATATATACACACACCACATACATGCCTGGTGTTACGGATCCCCCTGGAACTGCAGTTACAGACAGTTGGGACCTTCTATGGGGTGCTGTGAGTTGAACCCTGGGTTCTCTGGAAGAGCAGCTAGTGCTCTTAAATGCTGAACCATTTCTCTAGCCCCTGGTTTTTGTGGATTTTTTGTTTGTTTGATTGTTTGTTGTTTTGTTTTCTTTTTGTAAGAGGACTTTACATGGTTGGAATAAAGCAACTTGTATCATTTTTAATAGGTGACCAGGTCCTGACCACAGGCCCCAGCAAACCAGCTCCTCCACATCTTGCTGTGTCTATTTGACACTTGAGAGTAGGAAAAATCAGAAGAATTTTCTTTTCTTTTTTTTTCCCCCTTCCCCTCGCTTTGGCCCCCGCTTGCTCCAGCCCATAGGGGCTTTTTGGTTTGTTTGTTTCTCATTACAGATGGTTGTGAGCCACCATGTGGTTGCTGGGATTTGAACTCATGACCTCCGGGAAGAGCAGTCAGTGGTCTTACCCACTGAGCCATCTCACCAGCCCCCAAAACTTTCTATTCTTAAGGCTAGCTGCTTTCAATGACACTTAACCCAACCCCATCGGTGGCCCAGAGTGGGGACAGTGTCCATGTGTCAACCCTTTGGGAGCTGCCACACGATGCTTAACTCGGAACCCAGCCCTGGAGGTAGACAGTGAGGCCTCAGAAGAGGGGTGGACCTAAGGCTGCCCACCGCTCTGTGATCTCCACATGGGGACTGGCTAGGGACCTTGTCTGTAGTCAAGCCTGGTCACTGGTGTGAGTACAGAAGGCAGTGTGACTCACACCTGCTCCTCACTAGTACACAGCACTTTATAATTGACTCTGCTCACACCGTCATGTAAGGATGGAGACGTCTGGCTGGAGGGAGAGTTGTTTGTTGATGGTTGTTTTCAGTGCTGGGAGGAAAACCAGAGACTCAAACATGTGTGCTGTGCCCCTGAGCTCCAATGCCCAGTCCAGAGACCTCTGTTTAGGGTAAATAACATCTCTTAGGGCACCTTACTGATTAGAGTAATTACATTTTCTAGATGCACCAAAATGAAATACATGAGGTTTTTTTGAAATATAAATTATTGCTCAGAATGGTGGCTTTTAGTAGTCTCCATACTTGGAGGCTGAGGCAGGAGGACTGGCACAATTTGAGGCTAGCCTGGTCTACATAGTTAAGTTCCAGGTCATTCTAAGCTACAAAGTGAGACATTATCTCAAATTCTAATTTAATATGTTCTTTGACAATCTCACACATTTATATAATACATTCTGGTGCTATAGCTCAGGGTCTTGAGTGTTAGCCTAGAACACATAAGGACCTCCATCTGATCCCCAGAACCTCCTAAGCTAGCCAGTGTCACACAGGCCTGCATATGCAACAGATATGCAGATATGCAGATATCCGTATCTCTATCTCTATTCGATATCAATAGATTTGTATATCTAAATATCTATCTATCTATCTATCTATCTATCTATCTATCTATAGATAGATATATAGATATGTAGATAGCTATAGATACAGATACAGATGTTAGAGATAGATAGATCGATAGATTGATGGATAGATAGATAGATGGATGGATAGATAGATAGATGGATGGATAGATAGATAGATAGATAGATAGATAGATAGATAGATAGATAGATAGAGACATAAAGTCAGAGAAGATTCATTCATCACACAATACTGCTGGAAAAGGTTTGTTATGCACCTCTTGCGATACCTAATTATGTCCACCAGAGGCCGCTCTTGACCTTACATGGTCTCTCTCACCTGACACTTAGGAACTGTCCAGGCTAAAGGTAGATGTGTTATTGGTTGCATCTCTGGATTCTTACCAGGCTTGGGGAGGAGGGTTGGCTAGGAATATGTAGCTATGAAGAGTGGTCTCATTCTTGCTAGAGGATGAGATAACTTTGAACTCCTGATCTTCCTTCTGGGCTCTGGTACCAGACTAGCATTTAGAGGTGGGATTTTGGGCACAAAGGTTTTGCCTCTGAAACTCACCTATAGAGCAAGGGTGTCACACATTCCTATTAAGGCTTGTAAAAGGGGCTAGCAGGGGCTGGTGAGATGGCTCAGTAGGTAAGAGCACCCGACTGCTCTTCCGGAGTTCAAATCCCAGCAACCACATGGTGGCT
>NC_034594.1:156793590-156818671 GCF_900095145.1 Mus pahari | reverse complement strand
GGATTAAAGGCGTGCACCACCACGCCCAGCCTATCCACTCTTTTCTTGAACAGCTGCAGTGTGCTTGGTACAGGGCTACATTAGGAAGCTGGCAGACATACTGTTATCCTATAGGCTGGGGAGGGGGTGTCTTAGGGGCTCCAGAGGAGTCAGACTCAGCTCTTTTTTCTTTATTAATTATATTTTAATGTATTCTTTGGCAATCTCACACATTTATATAATACATTCTGGTGCTATAGCTCAGGGTCTTGTGCTAGCCTAGAACACCAAAGGACTCCATCTGATCCCCAGCACCCCCTAAGCTGGCCACACACAGGGCTGTTGTTCCAGCAGGAGAGGATCACAGTTCTTGGACATCACAGCCTCAGTCAGCCCCTGACCCACCTGGACCACATGAGAACTTGCCCCAAATCTACTTCCTCAACAGAAAACTTAGATCTCTGTTGGTTGTGGTAGCACAACCAGAAAGAGATGCTGAAGAGGCAGAGGTAGGAAGATCAATAGGTCCAGGGCAGCCTGGGCTGTACCTTTTGTCCACGGCCATTTGACCCCGAATGTTTGGGATCTTGTTTGAGTCTCTGTTCTCATCAGACATTTATGTTTTGAAGAGTAGGTAGAGCCAAGTTTTTACAAGGTAATGTTTTAAAGGTAAAATAGGATAAAATTAATAATTTCAATAACAATGTTGAGGTCAGCTTAAGTGAGAAACTAAAAGAAGCTTTCCTGGTGGAGAGGTGCGGTGGGCAGGGTCTTACCATGACATTCCCAGGTTGTGTATATGAATACTCCGTGGCTTCTTGAGTTTTCTGCCTGGCAGAGATACATATCCTTCCTCCACACGCCCCCTCCACACCCTCCTGCAAGGTCTTGCTGTATAGCCAGGTTGACCTTAAACTTGATATCCTCCAACTTCAGTCTCCTGAGTGCTGGGATGACCACATCAAGCTCACACTGTCTTTAAGGGTCTCACCAACGCTCTTAGCCATTCAACAAGCGGTGTGAGCCAGGGGTGACTGACAAGGCCCAGAACTGGGTGTAAGTGGATAAAGGGAACTGAACACACTTTGACTTCCCCAGGTCATTCTGTCCTATAGGACAGACAGACGTGTGACCTGAACCTATAGGACACTACATGGCAAGAACAGAGAAGTTAAAAAACAGGAACTTGCTGCTGCCTTACGGGATTGTGGGCTTCTTCCCTGGAGCAGGTCACAGTCGAGCAGAGCCCTAGATAAAAAGGTGGAATTCTGTTTCTTGGGGACGAGGAGGAGGATGGGGATGAGGGAGAGTTATGGGGGAGGGGGGATGGTTATATAGGAGGAGGGGTGGTTAAAGGAGTCAGCAAGCCAGATAAAGCACAGTGGGTAATCCTGCAGTGTCACATGGCACAGTATGTCACAGGAAAGAAGTTTAAGAAAGCTGTCTGGGGCTGGGTACAGAGCTTTGCGCACCACGTGGTAGAGCTGCGGTGTTATTCTTTTTTTTTTTTTTTTTTTTTTAAGAATTATTTATTTGCCGGGCATGGTGGCGCATGCCTTTAATCCCAGCACTTGGGAGGCAAAGGCAGGCAGATTTCTGAGTTCGAGGCCAGCCTGGTCTACAAAGTGAGTTCCAGGACAGCCAGGGCTATACAGAGAAACCCTGTCTCGAAAAACCAAAAAAAAAAAAAAAAAAAAAAAAAAAAAGAATTATTTATTTCTTTTATGTACATGAGTACATTGCAGCTGTCTTCAGACACACCAGAATGTAATGGCATCGGATTCCATTACAGACGGTTGTGAGCCACCATGTGGTTGCTGGGAATGGAACTCAGGACCTCTGGAAGATCAGTCAGTGCTCTTAAAGCACTGAGCCATCTCTCCAGCCCCTGCAGTGTTATTCTTTATGCCCTGGGCAGCCAGAGAGGCTTTCTTAGTTGAAGAATAATAAGATCAGAATGAAGTCAAGGCAGCACGGGGCTGAAGAGATGGCTCAGTGGTTAAAAGCAGAGCTGCTCTTCCAGAGAACCAGGGTTTAGTTCCCGACACCCATTCTGGACACCCATAACTGCCCGTAGCTCCAGCTTCAGGGGCAATCTTTTCTGGCATCCTTAGCCCCTGCACACGTGTGCTGTGCTTACGCAAATGCAGAGAGACACTCAGACACGTGAGTAAAAACAAGCAAACCCTTTTCTTAAAAAGACAGACGTAGAGTAGTGTCTACAATAAGTTGAGGTGGGGACAGGGATGAAAAATGAAGAGAGCCGGCTAAGACGTTAGAGGATTTGATAATGCAACTTCTCACGTACGTTGGCCATGTTGGCAGCAATGTTGGAACAATGGGAGTGTGAGAAGGGAGCAAATCAAATGATACCCTCCAAGGGCCTCTGCTCTGGGTGACTATGGGCCGGGAAGGGAGAGATGCAGTGGAGGGGCTGAGAGTCTGTCTATGACCTTGGACTAGGTGACATTGTGGAGGAATTGTGAGAGAAAAGGAAAATTCCAGGGATGTCTGATGAGAACAGCAGGTCAGACAGGATCCCATTATTCATACTCCGGCATACGCGCTTTCTTTTTTAATTTTAAGTCTTTCTTAAATTTTAAGCTTATTTGGTTTTTTGTTTGTTTGTTTACTGTTCCTGAGTGTTTTGCCTGCTTCTGTGTCTGTGTGCCACATGTATACAGTCATAGGAGAGTCAGAGGAAGGAATTGGAGCAGATGTGACCCAAGTGTTACAAGCAGTTATGAGCCTCCTGGTGTGGGTGCTAGGAACCCAACCCTGGTTCTCTGGAAGAACAGCCAGTGCTCGTAACCACTGAGCCATCTCTCCGGTTCCAAGCACCTACTTCTTTTTTTTTTTTTTTAAGATTTATTTATTATATGTAAGTACACTGTAGCTGTCTTCAGACACTCCAGAAGAGGGCGTAAGATCTTGTTACGGATGGTTGTGAGCCACCATGTGGTTGCTGGGATTTGAACTCTGGACCTTCTGAAGAGCAGTCGGGTGCTCTTACCTACTGAGCCATCTCACCAGCCCAAGTACCTACTTCTTAATGTTGGTAAAGGGAATGTCACTGTGGAGAAAAGTATGACCATGTAGTTTTTGGCCATCTTTGGTGCTTCCAACTGGCCTGTCACTCTCTGCCCCTCCCCTCTGAGGGTGCTGGTCCATTAGAGCTGATTGGAACCCTGCTCTAGGCACTGCCCGCCTGACTGGGTTAACACCTGCTTCAGCCCTGACAAAGCCACGTGGGGTCCAATTTCTTCCTGTCCTTGTGACTCATCAGGCCCTTTTCCTGTTGCAGCTACCGCCTGTGTGACCCTTCAGACCAAGCGTTATATGGAAAATCACCCCTCTTTGGACAATACTTCGCTCTGGAAAACCCAGGGACAGTCAAAGTGGGAGACCCTGTGTACCTCCTGAGCCAGTGATGGGAACTGTTCGTTCTGGAAGAACAGATGTCTCTTTAAAAACGTTTTTAAAACAGACATCTCTTGAAACAGTTCTTCAGCCTGCTCTTTGGATCTGCCAGTTCCAAGTTTCTCTTCTTTCAGATTTCCGTCTGTTTCAGTGTTTCCTGGAGCCAGCCCACAAAGCAAGGAAATACAGCTTTGCGAACTTAGCAGGTCCCTGTTAAGTTTCTTGAAGAATAAAGGGATCATCATATTGCCCTGTTTATAAATATGGAGTAATCCTTCTACGTTAGCATTCACTTGCCAAGACATCATCTCCCTAGCCTTCTTTTGGGAAAGAGAAGAAAAAAGGAGGAAGACTGTGTAAGCCAGAAGAATGTTCCAGAATGCTTTGCTACCCCTGGACATGGTGCATACAATGGGAATTAAATACTCTCCCAAGTAAAGTTAGAATGACGGCTTTTACTTTTCTCCTCAAGCCCAGACTTTGGAAGGGTTTAAAGAGCAGGCCCTAAAGATATTGGATGCTGTTGCTCAAGGACCGTGTGAAGATCTGACAGACCCTTTAGCCCAAGAACACCTCTGAAGTGTCAGGGTCCAGAGCCAGCTCTCTACAGCATCCAGACTGGCTCTCAGCTCTGAAAAAGAAGGTGTTTCCACTCTTGAAGCTAAGTGTTGATGCACCTCACTAAAGGATTCAAGATCGTTCCTAGCATGTGGGAACAGACAGTGACACCAGAGAGGTGTCTAAGATGAGATTTGATTTTGCCCAGGAAAATGATGGCTCTCTTAATATGAGCAAAATGAAATGGTGGCGCCACCTAGTGGTGGTAAATAGTAGCTCAGCACACCTTGAGAAAAATTAAAGGGGGGGGGACACAAAACATTCTTGTGCGTGTTGTGTAGTTTTAAATTTTAAAACGTTTTAAAAACTGACATGCTTGGAGTGTTTCTTCAGTTCTTTGGATCTGAGAGTTCCAAGTGTTTCTTCTATCAGATTTCCTTCTGTTTCAATATTTCCTGTGGCCAGCACACAAAGCAGGGCAGGGAAACACAGTAAACTTGCAAACTTAGCAGATCCCTTAATGTAAACATTAGAAACATTTCCAATTCCTTCTGAAGGAAGTGGGGGAGCCCCTAGGTGCCCCCGGTTTCTCTGCTTCAGGAAAGTGACTTTCACAGGGGAGTGGTGGCACATGCCTCCTTTAATCCCAGCACTTGGGAGGCAGAGGCAGGAGGATTTCTGAGTTCAAGGCCACCCTGGTCTACAGAATGAGTTTCAGGACAGCCAGGGCTACACAGAGAAACCCTGTCTCAAAAAACAAAAACAAAAACAAAAGGAAAGTGACTTTCTTTTATTATATTTTAAATTTTACTTTATTTGAATGCATATAAATATACATTGGTATATTAATTCGTGTGTGTGCGCGTGCATGTGTGTGCGCATGCGCGTGATACACAAGTGGTGGTCAGAGAATAACGTGCAGAAGTCACTTCTCCCCTGCCGTGTGAGACCCTGGGATCCACTTCAGGTGGCCAGGGGAGTCACTTTCGCCCTCCCTGGCCCTAGGCCCATCTCCCTGACACCTCGTGAAGACGGCGTCCTCTTCCCCATGGCTCACCACTGCAGATGAACCCCTCATTATCTCTGGGCAGAACCTTGTGTGAGGTAGCTAGTGCTAGCACTGCAGGGCAACCCTCACATGGAAGACGGTACCCAGAGCCCTCCTCCTCCCTTAACACTTGCCTTCTTCTGCCCACTGGATGGAAGGTTCCCCCTGAAGACAGAGAATCCAGTGACCTCTAGAAGCTCTGAGCAGTTCTCCAGCTCGCTGTCAGTAAGACTTCAAGGCCATTCTCTTGTGTTTATTTTATATTTAATGAGTGGGTTAGTACTAAAGGAAAAAAACTGATGTCCCATTTTGGATACTGATCACGCACATGCTTGAAATATAGGATCAGGTTCATGAGCCATCACAAACCCTCAGAAAGAGCTTGTAAGAGCCAGTGACAGACATATGAGGTCGTGCCCAAATGTCTGCATTTTATGAATGTTCTATGCATGGGGACTTTATGCAGTAATCATGGCAGACAGGTAAACTCAGGGCTGTGGAATGACACCAGGGGGCACCCTTAAAGGCTTGCTGTCTCAGCACCCCCCAGAAAGAGCTAGAGACTTGCCAGCAAGACGTAAAATAGCAACGTAGGCACACAAGAACTGAAAGAAAGCAGGATGGAACCGGGTGTGGTGGGATGAACCTATAAGCCTAGCCCCTGAAGGACTGAGCCAGGGGACTCATCCCAATTTCAAGACCACATGGGGCTCCAAAGTAAGTCTGAGTCCTGTTGTAGTTTTGCTTATGCTACTGTTATAAAATACCACACCCAGAAGCAACTTAGAGGAGAAAACGTTCATTTAGCCCATAATTCAAGGTCCATCATGTGAAAGAGTCAAGGCTGTGGGTATTTTAGGGAGCTGATTGTGGACACAATCAAGAGCAGAGAGAGAAATGAATGAACGCATACTCCCTTGATTGTGCTCAGCTCGATTTCTTCACTCTCATACAGCTCAGGATGTCCCTGCCTAGGGGATGGTGCCACCCACAGTGGGCTGGGTCTTTCTTTATCAATTAAGGAGATCTCTTATAGATGTGTCTACTGGCAAAATCAATATAGGCGATGCCTCATTGAGACTCTCTTCCCAGGTGGTCCTAGGTTGTGTCAAATTGACAAAACTAATCATCATATACCCACTATGAGTTATGTAGTTAGCCCCTGCCCTTCATTGTATGTGTGGATGTTCGTGTGTAAAAATGCCAGAGATCAATGTCAGGTATCTCTCCATCTTATATTTTGATTAATCGGGGTTAATCTGGGTCTCACCATTTTTAATTTGTTAGCTAGCCAGTGAGTCCATGGGATCACCTGTCTCCATTTCTCCTTCCTCCCTGACAGTTTCTGGGATCACTGGGATCTATTTCCCCTTCCTCCCTGACTGGGGTAACATCTGCACCTGGCTTTTTAATGAGTTAAACATCTGAACTCAGGTTCTCACACCAGATCCTGTTTGCACAGCAAGCACTGTACCCACCTAGTCAAGCCATGTCCCCTACCCCCAGCCCAAGGGTTTCTGTTGAATACAAATCAACAAATCCTGAGCTGGACTCTTCTAAGTCAGGGACCACTTGGGTTTGGGTTCCTTGAAGTGGCAGCATCTCTCAGGCACGACCTTGACAGGACATCCAACTGAAGGGTTGTCGGTTGCACAACTCTGTGCTTCATTTTCCACAGTAGAAGTCTGAGTTTGCAGGAGTGGCGGTGAGAGGGTCCTGCTCTTGAAAAAGAACGCCAGGGAGTAACATGTTTGAGAAGTCCAGCATGCCTCAGTGTTCTTCAAAGACACAGCAGCCCATCTGGAGGCTCCGGGAAGGCCTGGGTAAGGACATGAGGGTGTTCCATTTGGCCCCTTGAAAAATACCATTCTGGTATTCAGGGGAGCTTGTGGCAGAGCTCAGGAGTTCTGGTCAACAGGAGTGGTAGATTCATGGGAAGCCTGAGGAGAAAAGGGACCCCAAAACAAGCCCTCTGCAGCTCTGGCCTCATGACAACCCCCAACTGCAGAAGTGCCCAAGGATGCCACGTGCACGGAGGGCTGGCCTCTCTCTATTTGTGAACTTCTTCATTCTACTGCAGAACTTAACTCTCTTATCTATCTATCTATCTATCTATCTATCTATCTATCTATCTATCTATCTACTTATATATATATTTTTTTTGAGGCAGTGTCTCACGTAGCCCAGATGACTGTGAACTTCTGACCCTCTTGGTGCTACCTCATGAGTTCTGGGATTATAGGCTTGCACCATCACACCCAGTTGTACGCAGTGCTGAGGATCAAGCCCAGGGATTCATGCATTCTAGGCAAGCAGTCTACCACCACACTATATTCACTAGCCCCACATTATGACAACGTTGTAAATTACTTAATTTCAAACAAAAGGAAAAAAAAACCCTCCCAGCTCAGCCAAGTTCTTGGAATCTATCTAATAAAAAATGTGCCTTGCTGTAGCTCCTGATCCCCATTTGCTCTGACTGCACGCTCCTAAGAAGAAGGGAGGCCGCGGCTTTGACTACAACCCAAACACAACTCCAACCAAAGCCGTGGAACCATCTGCTCTCCCACTGTGTCACAGCTCAGAGATGGGAGTTACCCTTGTTCACAGCATTCGTCTTCTTGGACAGCATGTGGGTCCTGTTTCCCATCCACCTCCTCCGGAGGCCATTTTGGATGGGTGGGTCAATTTGGCTGTTGACCAATCTAAAGCATTCACCCTTGGTGGTCCTCAGTCAGGCATCTTACCTTCACAGAGCACTCTACACTGGGACTCACTCACAGCCTCCAGTTCTTTCCCTTCATTCTCTTCTCTTTGGCTCTCCAGGCGTCCCTGAGCTGGGTCTTCAATAGTCCGGGCCCCATTGAGCCTAATGGGTTCCGGGTCAGGCCCACCTTCTCTCACCCTCTTTAGGATTTTTTTTCTGAGAGTCCTGTATATAAAGTATTGTCATAATTATCCCTGATTAATATTTTTGCACCTAATAAAGTCTCAGGCCCTGGGCTGGGGAGGCTCATCTTCCCAGATGGCTTTTCCAGCCATTAAAGTGACTTGTTAGTTGGAGGCCCTGGGATGGCCGAGGGCAGCTGGAGAGCTGTCCTTTGCAGGCATTTCTGGTTAACATCAACCAGGAAGGCTCTCTGTAAACACATGAATAATTGATTGCGCTGCACTCACGGAGCTACTGCGGATCTGAGCCTGGATGACTCATTTGCGAGGCATCCCTGTCGTCTGGATGCCATAACATTGGAGGAATGATGACGGTTTCTTGGAGGTTCTTCTGTGGCCGGCGTAGCCAAGTCGAAGACTGTAATGGTTTGTTATGATGACCTTTGCTGGTCCATTAGGCTCAATTGCTTTAAAAAATGATGTGCGCGGACTTTAGAAACATTTTTACCCTTTACGTTGACCTGACATCATAGTTTATATTAGCAAATGTATTAATGACAGAGGAGTGTTTTCATGTCCCAAGGACAAGTTTTAACAACCATAATCTGCCCTCAGTCATCATAAATATAAATGTATTGGTCAAACAGACCTCGTTAATGTGGTCAAGATAAATGCAAGTCTATATTTTAAGGCAGTAGAGGCAGTGGAAGCCCTAGAGGAGTTGGGGCTTTTTTTTTTTTTTTTTTTTTTGTGGACCTGTGAGGTTCTGTATACGTGTTATCTGCAGGCTGAGAAAATTAACATGTTTCCTCCCCCACCCCCCTCTCTGGTTCTGCATCAGACAGATATAAATGTCTTAAGGATGTCAAGTGAGATTGTTCACATAGTTTCTGGACACCGTTAATGCCTGGTGGGGTGAATCTCAGTTCTTAAAGCTGTCTTCTTTTTCTGATCACAGGGCTTTTCGAGAGAAAGAAGAGGTCCCAAGTGCTGGCGGCGTGCTACCCCACTGACACGTCTCTGAATTATATTGTGTCCTAGCTTTTTAATTATATTACACCCCCCCCCCCCCGCACGCTTTCCAGTATCTTCTTTCCTTTAAGACAGGGCCTTCTCCTGTGGATGTGGGCCTGACATCTTACCTCACACTGGTTGCTAAACCACAAGTGGGCAGACAGTGTTCCGGGCGTCCTCTGTAGGCAGGATGGGAGGGACACTCACAAGTACTGGGCTTTATTATCAAGGTCTGTGTTCTGAGCTTCTTGGGGAGAAAAAAAAAGCTTTTTAATGGTATTTTGTTTTGAACTGTGAAACCTACTCAGAGTGGGAATGTCTCAGGGCCCCTTCCAGAGAAGACTGTTTATAGGCAAGTCTGTCTCCCTCAGATATGATCAACTTGGTGCCATCATTAAGTCCTCCTTGGGTTGTGGTCACCTAACAGTGAGTGATGAATGGATTCCCCAGGGACTGAGGTTGGCTTTTTCCTCTCAGAACGGTCTTCTAGAATGCATTTATCCAACTGAATTTGCTGTATATTTTTTCCTTTTTTCTTTTGATGGCTCAGAGATTGAGGCATGTGTGGCATTTTCATAGCAGAGCTTTTCATAATACTCAAGAGGAAGGGGTAACTCAGGGATTTGTGGACAAACGGACAAGCAAACGCAGGCACTCAGTAGGATGTTATATTTATTCAGCCTTAACATTTAGCAACGCCCTGCATGCACTCAACTCAGGATGCATCTGAAGGGCATCCCTACCTGAAAGAAGCCAGTCACACAGTATAAATACCACACAGTTCCACCTCTGTGGGTACCTAGTCGTCAAATGCAGACACCGAGAGAAGGGAAGCTTTGAGGGGCTGGAGAGAGCGGGGTGTGGTGTCTGGGGTGCTACTACCCCAGAGCTTCAGAGCTTCAGTCTTACAACTGAAACGGGAGCCAGTGCGTTGTTGTCCAGCAACGAGGAATGAATGGTTCCTGTGGCAAACATTGTGCTCTGTGCACTTTGCTAAGATTTAAACATGCAGGAAAAAGAGAGGGGAAGAAGAAGAGGGGGAGGAAGAGGAAGAGGAGAATGAGGAGGAAGAAGAGGAAGAAGAGGAAGAGGAGAGCGAGGAGGAAGAGGAGGAGAAGGTGGTGCAGGTGAATTTAAGCTCTAAGGCTCTCCTGAAGAAACACTGTAGGCTCCAACCATGGGAAGGATCCCACCCTTCCCAGGCCCATAAAGGAATAATTAACCAAAGCCCTTCAGTTCGCTCCTCTGAACTGTGGTTCATATGGACAGGAGATGCTTTAGAGTGACTGTTGGTAGGGTTTACATTCAGATCTAGAGTGAATTCTTTTTTTTCTTTTTTGGCATTTTATTGTCTGGCCACATTTATGATACAACTCGAATGTCGTGTTCAACCCCGGCAGGTTATACTGGTCGATGTGGATGGAGATAATCTGAGATGGGAGACAGATGAATGAAGATAGTTCTCCACGACAGGAGGGCTTTCTGGCACATGCTTTTTGGAACTGAGCCATCTAAGCCCTCCCTGCCTAGAGGGGCTTTATGGGAGGTGAGATCCGGGCTGGTTCCCTATAAGGACCTCTCTTATGTTTGGTTAACCGTATGTATAATGGATTCAAAGGAAGCAAAATTGAGCAGTTTTTTAAAACTTCCATTTTTGTTAGCTATTATTGTTATGTGTGTGTCGGGGGGGTGAATGGGTCAGAGGTCAGAGAGTGGTTTTGTGGGCGTGTTTCTCTCCTTCCACTTTTTTTTTTTTTTTTTTTTTTTTTTTTTTTGGTTTTTCGAGACAGGGTTTCTCTGTGTAGCCCTGGCTGTCCTGGAACTCACTTTGTAGACCAGGCTGGCCTCGAACTCAGAAATCCGCCTGCCTCTGCCTCCCAAGTGCTGGGATTAAAGGCATGCGCCACCACGCCCGGCTCTCCTTCCACTTTTACCCAGGCTCTGAAGATGGGACTCAGGTCTTCAGCCTTGCAGCTGTAACAGTGTTTGCATCTCTGTTGCTGTAATAAAACTCTGATGAAAACGGGCTGGGGAGGAAAGGGTTCGTTTGGTTTATAGATAACAATTCGTGGGCAAGGGAAGCCAGTGTGGGAACTCAGAGGCTGGTCCTGGAGCAAAAGCCTTGGACAAACCCTGCTATCAGGCAGGGGGAATAACAACATGGCTTGCTCAACCTCCTTTCTATACAGCCCAGGACCACCTGCCTTTCTATACAGCCCAGGCTGGCACCGCCCACAGTGGGCTGGGCCTTCTACATTAATCAACCGAGACAGATGGCCTCCAGACCCATTTGAATTGGCCAAGTCCTCAGTTGAGGTTCCTTCTTCCTAGATAATGCTAATGTGTCAAATTAACAAAAAACAAACAAACAACAAAACAAAACAAAACAAAACAAAAACAACCAACAAGCAAAAAGCTGGCACAGACAGCACAGACAGCAAGTACCTTTACCCTCTGAGCCATCTTGGGGGCCCCTAGAATGGAGCGGTTTAGGGCAGAGGTGGTTCCTGCCTACGAGCACCTTCAGAATCATCACTATTTATCCCTATGATAGCTTAGTCTTGGTCCTTCTCTGTGACCTCCCATTCAGTAACCGTGGGAGTCGTTGGTAACGTTGGGAGTGGCTAAGCGGACTTCCTCTCTTTCTCCTCCCTGTTCTCTCTGCACAAGGTGACTGGGGGCTCTGGCGACCTTGGCTGAGAAGACCCCATTCCAACTGGAAAGGGACCTCAGTTCTCTAGTGCTGCCTGAGGCTGGCAGGAGGAGGCTCGCAGTGGGATTTGGTATCAGAAATTCCATTGTTTTCTGACTTTCTAAACCACATCTTTAGCCTCCTTCCCTCCTCCCTCCCCCTCCTCCCCACTCTCTCCTCCATCCCTCTTCCTTTTCTTCCTTTTCTTCATCTCTTTTTACACTGCTGGGGTTTAAACCCGGGGTCTCTAGCACACACTGTGCTGCGGGGCTATTATTAGTGAGAAGCAGGTGGTTTGATCTCAATGACACAAAATGATAACAGCAAACAAACAAAACCCAATCCAAACCCAAGCAAAACCCCATAGGTCTACAGTGCTGTCATGGTTTGAAGGAGAAATGACTCACTCCCATAAGAGGAGGTTTGTAGGAAGTGTGTCCTCGAAGAAGGACCATGCCACTGAGGGTGGCCTTTGAGATTATGTGGCCTTACCCTACTTCCATTCAGATCATTCTCGTCAGGTTTACATTTGAACGTGACCGCTCAGCCAGGCGTGGTGGCACACGCCTTTAATCCCAGCACTCAGAAGGCAGAGGCAGGTGATGTCTGAGTTTGAGGCCAACCTGGTCTACAGAGCAAGTTCCAGGATAGCCAGAGAAAACCTATCTAGAAAGAGAGAGGGGCGGTGTGTGTGTGTGTGTGTGTGTGTGTGTGTGTGTGTGAGCTCTCAGCTTCCTGCTCCAGCTGCCACACCTGCTGCTTGCTGTCATGTCTTCCCACTACCATGGTCTCTCATTCATCTAGAAGTGTACGCCCAATATATTCTTCCTTCTGTAGGTTGACTTGGTCACGGTGTTTTATCACAGCGAAAGAAAAGTGGCTGCTGTTATACAATCTTTTAAAAGTTGCACTGATTCCTCCCCACACATATGTAGCAGATGTGCAGCTCGGTCTTCATGTGGGTCTCAAGCAACTGGAGCGGGGGCTGTCCCAAAAGGTGTTGCCTGCATGTGTGATATGTTCTAGCTGGGCTGCCTTGTCTGGCCTCAGTGGGAGAGGAAGCACCTAGCCTCACAGAAGACTTGATGTGTGGGGGAGGTGTGTGTGTGTGGGGAACCCACTCAGAGGAGAAGAGGATTGTGGAAGGGGGTGACTGGGAGCGGGCAGTGAGTGGGATGTAAAGTAAATAAGTAAAAAATATTAAATTAAGATTGTACTTATTAATATTATTGTGTGCATATAAAATAGCCGTGACGTGGCCCCATGTGTCACAGCATGAGTGTAGAGATAAGAAGACGATTCTGTGGAGTCAGCCCTCAGCTTCCACACTCACGTGGATTCCAGAGATTGCAGTGAGCTCTCCAGGATTGCCTCCTGCCCCCCACTGTCCAATGCATTCCAGTCCTATCTTGTGCTTGTAAGGGGACCTGGAGTCTGAAGAGAGGTGGAGGAAGGATGCTAGTCTCTGAGAAGCAGCTTAGAGTCCCACAAGCTCCTGATGCATGGCTCACCGCAGTGGGTTCAAGAAGGTTAAATAACTTGCCCACATTATACACACGAGGCTAGAATCCGAACTCAAGGTTTTGGCTTCTGACAGCACAATGGCTAGCCCTTCAAAGAACGGAAGTGTTTTCAACTAGAAACGAATCGTCCTCCCTGTTAGCATCAGAACCATCCACGGACAGCCAGAAGCTGTTTACAGCCAGCTTCTGACCTCATCCCTAGGCAATGACCCTCCTGCATCTGTTGCCATGGCACCTGTCGCACACCCCCTGTGAATGCATTACCTGGTTACCTGCATCACCTGTGCATCACCTATGTTAGTTACCTGTGTCACCTGCGTCCCTTACTTCCAGGATAAAACCCAACCCCCCCTCTCTCCTCTCTTTCCTCTGTCTCTGTCTCTCCATCACTTCTTCCCCTCATCCCCTTTAGGGGGTGCCTCTGTTAATAAAGACCTCCCCTGTGAGAATTGTGCTGGCTTGCTGTGATTGCTCCAGGATAACGCTGCTGCCTTACCGAACAGCCCCAACCCTACAGTCTTGGTTTTAAATATTTGCTTGCAATTTAATGATAGCCATCGAAGCTTGGTGTAGTGCCACGTGTGTTTGGATCACCGGGAACTCTCTTTTAAGGTGGTTATTCATGCGTCTGACTCTAAGCCGGTCGCAGCTGGTGGATCTGCAGAGGAGACCCTCAGACCCCAAACTAGTTCAACTCTTACCCCTTTTTTGTACATCAAGTTCCAACACCCCCTCTCAACTGGCATTAATGTCAACATCCTCCACACACAACAAAGATGCTACCCGGTGTGATCAACTCCAGCTCTCAGTGAAAGTTGGGACCCCGTAGAATGCATCTATAGCTAAGGAGGGATGAGTTCACAGGGATTCAAACACTCCCCACAGCCCTCCACCCCACTTTGAGAGAGATGGGGAAATATGGCAAAAGTCTAGAGGCACCAAGACTCCCAGAGTCCCCACCCAGAGCTGTGAAAATAGCCTATCGTGAATTATTCCTAATCATTAAGACTTGGGGCTTGACTAGCATGTATGAATTGTGTAACATGTGTGTGCGTTCATCTTCATGTGGGAGAATGAACAAGGAAGAATGCTTTCATAAGAATGTTTGCTTTAAAAGTCAACTTTTACCTTTTTGATGAGTCAGTAAATTGAAGGTGATCCAGAGCCAATCAGGGTAATTTCAGGAGCATGGGGGCCAGCAGCATGGCCTTGCGTTTTGTTCTGTAGTTTTTTTGTTTTTTTTTTTTTTAAGGCCAAGCCAAGGCTGGGAAAGTTGTTAAAGGCTGGCACATTCTTTGCCAGTGAGGGAGGGAGTGGGTACAGAGAAAGTCCTGGCTTTCTTCTGCCGGCTGCCATGCTCCTCAGAAATGTGGAAAGATGAATTTCAGGCTTTGTCCAGAGCTCAAAAACCTTAAATCCTTAGAGAAAATAACCTGTCTCTCAGGAATTTGAGGTTCTAGAAAATAATAAAGCGTCCCCGCCCCCCGGGGGCGGGGCTGTGGCCTGGCTTTGCTATTGGCTGTGGTGACTTAAGTCTGAACAATAGAAGGATGTAATGAATCTGCAGGTATCTGCCCCCCACTTTGTGAGGTGGCAGAACCGCAGGACATAAACCTGAAGCAGCACTTTCCCCTCCAGCTCCAGGCGTTGTGGCCCCTGAAAAAAAAAAGTTTCTTCTTTCTGAACATGAATGCTGAATAACACTGCTCTGGCTCAGCCAGGCTGAGTAGACAAGTCTGAGTCCTGATTCCTTTATATGCTGTGTGTGTGTGTGTGTGTGTGTGTGTGTGTGTGTATGCGCGTGCGTGTGTACTCTCACGAATCAACACGTGTATGTGTGTGTGCTCAGTGAATGTGGCAGCCAGAAGCCAACCAATCTCTAGCGTCATCCTTAGCTGTTATCCATATTTGTTTTCTAAACAACCATGTGTCTATGCATATAAGTGCCCGTGGAGGCCAGAGGTGTCACACACACACACACACACACACACACACACACACACACACTCCACAGTTATATTTTCACGTGGTTGCGAGCTGTTTTGTAAGGGGGGAGCTGGGAATCAGACTGAGATCCTCTGTAAGAGCAGTGTATGCTCTTCACTACTGAATTACCTCTCCTTGTTTTTTTTTGAGATAAGGTCTCTCCCTGACCTGGGCTCACTAGTTCTGCTAGTCTGCCTAGCCAGTGGCTACCGGGCTGTACCACCCCAGTGCTGTGGTGGGAATACAATTGTGTGCCAACACTTCTAGCTTTTGTATGTGAATGCAGGGGATCAACACTCAGGTCTAAATGCAATGGTAGGCAAGCTCTCTGCTGGGCCACCCCCCCCCCCCNCCCACACTCCTGCCCACACTTGAATCCGTGTTCCGATTTCAAACCTAGACTCTAAAGTCTAGACTTCTTGTTATAGTCTGAATCTTGAGTGTCTCCCAAAGGATGCCTGCAGAAGGCTTGGCCCTCAGCCTGTGGTGCTATTTGGAGGCAGTGGAGCCTTTAGGAGATGGGGCTTAATGGAAACAAGTTGGGATGCTGGAGGGGTGCCTTGCATTGAATAGTGGGACACCTGAATGTTTTTGGCTGTGAAGAGGGGAGCAGCTTCCTTCACTATCTGGCCCCACCATGCTTCGTCCTCTTGTCATCTAGCCCCAGGGGATGTGGTGACTAATATGGATTGAAACCTCTAAAACACCGAGACCAAGAAATCTCCTCTTTTTCTAACTTATTTAGTTCTCGTATTTTGTCCCAGGGATAAAGCCAACTAATACAGATCTCATGGTAAGAAAGATGTTTAAAAGGGAGTGAATTCACCCAACGCCTTCACCTTCTTTCTAAACCAGTCTTTAAGGAAGGGATATGTTCTCTTTTTCAAGACTTGAAGAGTTTTTTTGTAGACACCCGGGGGAGCACCAGGTAGTATAAGTGGAGACACACCAGTCAAACCAGAGGCGCGCCAGTCAAGCCAGAGGCGCACCAGCGCAGAGAGAACGAGTGTCGGAACATTCTGGATTCATCTTCTGGAAGACTCTGGTTCCACTGTGATCCCCCAAATTGCCAGAACAACTCGGTGACATCAGTCTGGTTTGTGCCATTGGGTTTGGATGAGCCACCCCCTGGTTTACATGAACAGAAGCTGACAGGTGGCAGAGCTTTTAAACCCAGGATGGACCAACAACTGTTCTAAGAGTCAACCACATGGCCTGTGCCTGGCTTTTGGTGTCTGATGAGTTGCCAGGCTGCACTTCTTTTATTAACAACACAAAGATGGTGCACACAAGGAAGAGCAGTTCAGCAACACAGCGAGAGCCGAGCACCGTTACAGTTCTTTGTGTTGTTGTATGCATTGCTTTTGTGTGTGTGCTTTTATGCGGATAGCTCCCCTGCATCACTTACTATTTGAAATAGGCTCTCATGTAGCCAGGCTGGTCTTGAACTCACTATGTAGCTATGGACGGCTCTCAACTCTAGATCTTCCTGCCTCTGCCTCCTGAGTGTTGAGATTACAAGACTATGCCAGCGTACCCACTTACTTGGTGCTGAGACTTGAACCCAGGGCTTTGTAAGTGCTAAGTGGTGTGTGTGTGTGTGTGTGTGTGTGTGTGTGTGTGTGTTTGAACTTGGCACAAACTAAAGTCATCTGGAAGGAGGGAACCTCCATTGGGAATTTGTTCCCCTCAGATTGTCCTGTGATCATGTCTCTGGGGGTATTTTCTTGTTTAATGATTGCATATGGGAAGGTCCAATGCACTGTGGGTAGTGCCACCCCTGGGTAGATGGTCCTGGGTTGTGTGTGCGAGAAAGCAGACTGAGCAAGACACAAGGATCGAGCCAGTAAGCGGCATCCCACATGACCTCTGTTTCAGTTCCTGCCTCGGGCTCACTCTCTGACTTCCCTCGGTGATGGAGTGAGACCTCTGATGTGTAAGCCAAAAGCCTTGCCTTCCTCAGCTAGCTTTTGGTCACAGTGTTTATCACAGAATGGAGAGCAACCTAGGACACTGGGCAAATACTGTCAATGGAATGCTCTCCTTAGCACCAAAGAAGACAGACTACAAATGAAAATATAACCTTAAGATGTTTGTGTACTTAGGTTTTAATGTATTTAAAGTAATAAAATGTTATTGTTATGTTTGTCTGTGTGTGTGTGTGTGTGTGTGTGTGTGTGTGAGTGTGTGTGTGTGTAGAGATCAGAGGCCACCTTTTAGAAGTTGGTTCTCTCCGTCTAGAGTGGGTGCTGGTTGTTGAATACATGCAGTTAGGCTTACATGTTGAATACATGCAGTTAGGCTTACATGGCAAGCAGTTTTACTGGCTCAGCTACCTCACCACTCCTAATGATGATTCAGGATGCTGATGACAAGTCACACATTGTCCAGAGCCACAATGCCCAGCTCCAAGTCACTGGCCACTGGAAATGTGCCTTGTTCAAGTTGAGGTGTGCTGTAGCTATAATTACACAGCAGATGTCAAAGGCTTCATATCAGCAAAGTGTAAACCATCGCCATAATTATTTTTATTATGACTGCATATGGGATTCCATAACTTGAATGGGTAGAGTTAGAATCAGTTATTGGAATTAACTCAATCTAGTCATTAAGAGCTAATTTTTACCTTCTTGTGTGGTGATTACTATTCCAGCTGCATTTGTGGGTGCTATAAAGGAGAGTTAGCAGTGCCCCCCCCCAAGGACAGAGAGGTCTTGGGCTTGTGCAACACTCGTCTTGGTAAAGCCCCCCTCACCTGACCTTGGCTTTGAAGATGGAATTATCCATGCTGTGAGCACAGGGTTCCTTTGGGGTGGTGGGATCTTCTGGGACTAAACCATGTTACTGGTTTGTATGGTGTTATGACTGTATTAACTGTCTCTAATAGTAATTCTTAAAAACTTTAAACACGTTTAATTTGTTTATCGTGTGTGTAGCATGTATTTATTGGTGGGTGCATGCTTGGCCTGGTGTGCATGTGGAGATTGTCATGATCAGCAACAGACACCCTTACCTGGTCAGCCCTCTCTCTGGCCCCTTGAGAATTTTTTTTTAAGATTTATTTATTTATTATATGTAAGTACACTGTAACTGACTTCAGACACTCCAGAAGAGGGAGTCAGATCTTGTTATGGATGGTTGTGAGCCACCATGTGGTTGCTGGGATTTGAACTCGGGACCTTCGGAAGAGCAGTCGGGTGTTCTTACCCACTGAGCCATCTCACCAGCCCCCCTTGAGAATTTTTAAAAGCCATATCTTTTGGCTTAAAAGATTGTAACAGTTGACAGGTGTCACTGTTGTACTTCTGATGTGCAATCCTTGTTTAGGGGTAGAGGGTGTGGTTTTGCATAAACACATTGTCTCTAGAATGGGGGTAGGAGGTGGGGAGCAGAAAGATATGCAGGCTAGCAATGAAAGATAGGTTGAACTCTTTCTTCTCCCTTGTGAGAAATGCTAACTGCAGTTCAGTTTCCCAGCAGGCTCAGCTGTGCCCTGCTGGAGGCCCAGCCTCTCAGGCTTCCAGCTCCTCACAGGGCCTTCAATAGTTGTCTCATTTCACCCGCAAGCTTGGCATTCTGTCTACAGCTGTGGTCCTCGCTCAGACGATCCTTTCCCTAAAAGTCGTTGCCTGTTGTTTCCACGGTGTTCAGCATTCAGTGATCTCGGCCATCAAGATCGAGTAAAACACTGGAGTCAGGCTCTAGGCGCTTGGTCTTCCAGTACAGTAGAGTAAGAAGACAAGTTGGGCTTTGATCCCCCACATCTCTGGAGTTCTGCTTCTTAAGGTAACACCAGAAGGCAAAACTCATCTGCAGTTAGGAGAGTTACCCTGAGTGGCAGTGGGAGTGAGGGGAAGTTACCCTGGGTGGCGGCAGGGGTTGGGGGTAGGGGGAAAGGAAGGGGTGGTTGTGCAAGAGTGGGGAAGGGCTCAAGTCAGGAAACTACTCCTATGTTACAGGCGTTGGCTTTCCCGAGTGTGTCCATTTCGGGGAGTGTTTTGAGCACGTGAAGCTGTACATGTGTGTTATGCATCAACAAGAGGTTACACACTTTGCCTGTGAGCTTGACTGCTTTTTTTTTTTTTAAGTGAAAAACCCTGTGTTGATGAGATGAGGGAAATGCCCACCAGGGGGCGCTGTATCCCTTTCCTCTGTGTGCAGAGGCCTTCCCGAGGGCCCTAGGGCTATTGGAGATGCGGTCCTTGAGCAGAGATTTGTGGGTGAGTGACCCACCTTGGACAAGCCTCCTGAGTAACTTATGTCTCCACTTGAGGCATCCGCACACAGAGAGACCCAGACAGAGCCGACTTTTTCTTTTAACTTTTGATTCAGAGCGCTGGGCAGGGATGGGAATCTGTGTTGCTTACTGAGAATCTCACTTGGTGGTCCGGTATAGGTTAAGACACCTAAGGAATGTCTCATTCTTGGGAGAAATTAAGATGCCTGCCTTGCCGAAAATAGACACTCACAAGGAGATGGAGCAGTTCTGGAATGGCCAGGCCCTGCTGTTATCACCGACGGAAATCCTGTGTGGTGGTAAATGTGACCCTCAGCAGAGCCTGGAGAAAAGATTATGGGAGCAGAGAGAGGCTGAGAATGCAAATGTGGGAGGTTATTGGCTAGATAGTGGCCAGGAAACCAGACAGAGGGGTGGGGGAGGGGGGCTGGAAGAGCATAAGAGGAAATGAGGGAGGAAGAATAAACAAATGAGATTAGCAACTTCCTCCACTTCCTCCTCTGCTGCCCTTTTGTTTGCTTCCAGGACTCCTGTGTTACTGAGTCCCCTTCTGGGGACAATAGCCTGCACTCTGAATCCAAGAAGCAGGCCCAGCTCCTACCTCCCTGAATTCCCAACCTACCTGGTTTTCTGTAAGAGACTTTCATATATGTAGACAGCCACTGGACATGCGCCCCTAAGCAGCCAGTGGGCAGGCTCTCTCCAAGCTCAGGCTAGTGCCCCAGGTCTTCAGGAGAAAGCACTGGTTTATATACCTGGCTGTCCCTTCCAAATGCACATATGTGGCAGTCACCAAATGTCGGTTCACTGGCATTGGGAGTCAATGGAGCTTAGTAACACGGTTGGAGGGTAGGATGTGGTTCCGGGGTAGAATTTGGTTACGATCAGGGCTCTGAGTACCATCTCCAGTTCCACAGAATAAATGGACAACAAACCCCAATGTTGCTGTGTGGAGAGCTTCCCCTGTCTTGGACAGGAACTGGAAATGATGGGGTGGCCCCACAGTGATGGAGGTGATGGGGTGGCTAGTGAGGCCTGACTATGTGCTGGAAACCAGCACCACCACCCCCCCCCCCAGCCCCGGGTTCTAACAGCAACTTCTCAGATTCAGGTGGAGAACCTGTGACTCTCTGGGGCAAGTGAGGGGGACTGGAAGGTGGAAAGAAGGGGAAACCTGACTGAACCCCAGTTCCACTCTCTGACTGTATGTCTTAATATTTGTCCCTTCAGGTATCCGTAGAACAGGTGACAGGATCTAACCTCCCTTTAATGTTGCAGGAATTGAACAACAAATTACATGTGAAGCACTCACTCACTGTGTTAGCCATTCACCAGAGCCCACTAGCCTTCGAGCTTCTAGCTGCTTGCAGGATGTGTAGGAATGAGTTCCCACCCAAACTGGAAGAATTCGTGTTTATGTTGACTTTGGAGAGTCATGGGAAGTTGTTACTTCGATGAAATCGATTAACCTTAGCACCATCAAGAGCCCATGATCATGCAAGGAGGGAATGGGGGCACCGGAAAGCCAAGACATGCACCCGATGCTGAGCACCTGTGAGTCTGGGCCTCCTATCTGAGAACTCTACTCCATCTGTGGGACATATCCGTACTTCTCAGCCTCGTGTCCTTAGGAGTGAGGGCGCAGTGCACTGGACACACGTCCTCAGGCAGCTCCAAGGGAAGTCATGTCTAAGATAGCTTGTTTCAACCCCTGCTGACGAATCCTTTCTTTCTTTTCTTTTTTCTTTTTCTTTTTATTTAATTTTTTTATTAGATATTTTCTTTATTTACATTTCAAATGCTATCCTGAAAGTTCCCTGTACCCTCCCCCCCCCCCCGCCCCTGCTCCCTTACCCACCCACTCCCACTTCTTGGCCCTGACCTTCCCCTGTGCTGGGTCATATAAAGTTTGCAAGACCAAGGGACCTCTCTTCCCAATGATGGCTGATTAGGCCATCTTCTGCTACATATGCAGCTAGAGACACAAGCTCAGGGGGTACTGGTTAGTTCATATTGTTGTTCCACCTACAGGGTTGCAGCCCCCTTCAGCTCCTTGGGTACTTTCTCTAGCTCCTCCATTGGTGGCCCTGTGTTCCATCCAATAGCTGACTGTGAGCATCCACTTCTGTGTTTGCCACTTCTAGCATAACCTCACAAGAGGCTGCTATATCAGGGTCCCTTCAGCAGTATCTTGCTGGCATGTGCAATAGTATCTAGGTTTGGTGGCTGATGATGGGATGGATTCCCGGATGGGGTAGTCTCTGGATAGTCCATCCTTTCATCTTAGCTCTAAATTTTGTCTCTGTACCTATATTCTTTCATGGGTATTTTGTTCCCTATTCTAAGGAGGAATGAAGTATCCACATGATGGTCTTCCTTCTTGGTTTTCTTGTGTTTTGCTTTCTGCAGGGGTTCCTGCTACCTGTGCACAATTCGGTTTGGCCGTGGGATGCTCCACGCGATGCCTGTGAAATGAGAAGGGCAGTGGTGAATGGTTTTGACTGTTGGTTTCCATGGACACTGTGAAGGGATAGCATCTCAGAGGCTTTCTTACATTTTCATTGGTTGGGGCTCGTGGAGATGACTCAGAGGTTAAGAGCACTGACTGCTCTTCCAGAGGTCCTGAGTTCAATTCCCAGCAACCACATGGTGACTCACAACCATCTGTAATGAGATCTGGTGCCCTGCAGGCATACATGCAGGATGAATGCTGTATACACAATAAATAGATCTTTAAAAAAAATTTCCACTGGTCACCAACTGTACTCTGCTACTGTGCTAGCAGAAGTTATGGGCAAAGCAGACATAGTCAGATGGAGCACACGAGGGGTCAAGAGAGGGAGCTAAGTAACAAAACACACACATAGTTAACTACTGGTCAGCTACCTGAAGCACAGGAAGATACTTCAGCTGAGTGTGAGGTGTGGTGGTCAGAAGTGGAGGAGAGTATTCCAAACAGAGAGCAGTCTGTATGTGCCCGCTACAAATGGGATTGTACGGCTATGTAGAGTCTACTTACACCCAACTCAACCCTGCTCCCTCACCCCAACACCTTCTTCTGGAATTCTGCAGATTTCTCAACAGGACGTCCAGATGCAGCTAGATCATGCCTCATGGTGAGGCCATGGTAGTGTGTGCACACTTTCTTAGCGCAGTTGTAAACCACCCCCTTCCCACCCAACGAGAGAAATGCTAAGAAAACACACTCTGAATTTATTATAGTTACTATGACTCAGTCAGGCTGAAGGCTAGAATCTGATGGAGTTTTCCTAAGATTCCTTGGGGATTTTGAAGGATTCTTTTCCCACCAGCCAGAGAAAGAAGATTATAAAAACACATTTCCTCCAGACAGAAGAAATCCCTTGAATCCCAGGTTCTGGTGATGTGAGCAGCAGAGGCTGCCCCACCCCGCATCCCCACATAGCATCATGTCTCCACACAGCACCGCAGCCCCACATAGCATCATGTCTCCACACAGCACCGCATCCCCACACCTCACCGTGTCTCCACATGGCACTGTGTCTCTATACCTCACCCTGTCCTTACACCTGTCTCTCCTTCATTCTCTTCTCTGTGACTTCTCTGGTGAGACAGTGGACAAGTGGACATGAAGTTGATTGTAGTTTGGAATCTTGACTTTGCCCCTTCACCAGGATCCTGCCCCCTTTTATGTTTTTTTTTTCTTTTTAATTTTTTTAACTTTGGAGAATTTTATACATGAGTACTGTATTAACATAATTTCCACCCACCTTCCTCCCCCCACTCCCTCTCAAATTCACGACTTCTTCTTTCACCATATATGCCCGTACATCTATGTATATACACACATATATCTACTAATGTGTCCATTCAGTGTTGTTCATGTACATATACCTTTAGAGCCAACCACACGGTGTGGATACTCCAGATGAAAGCCGACGGCCAACCAATGGCCACTTCCTCTTTCGACTCAGCTTCTTCATAGGCAGAAGTAGAGACTTGATGGCAGCACTGGCGTCCCTGTGGCTTTCACACCTCTGGTTCTCATGGGCGAGACTCAGCCAAGAGGCAAAGACGGTGAGTCCCATAGGAGAAGCCAGGGTTGGTTGAAAATTTCAGGATGAGGCTGGAAAAAACCTTCGTTCTCCTCAGACAATGTAGGCAGAACCAGAGCAGACATCAGTAAAGGAGCCGTTTCTCTCCAGCCTAGCCCCCTTCCCAGATGGCTTCATCTACCCCTTCCCATATTATATTTATTTCAACAATCCCACAGAACTAGCGGTTCTCCCTAGGTTCCCAGCCGAGCCCGCTAATCTCTACAAGGATTTCTATAGGTGTCCAGACCAAGGATTTAATCTCCAAGATCTATAACATAAACCAGAGAAGAGGACCTGCGAAGGTCTTAAGAGATAGAAGACCATGGCCAGCTCAAATTTCATGCATGAACCTAAGGGACCTGGTGTAGGTCAGGATCCCCAGAGAAGGAGAACCACTAGGGTGTAACTAGGAGACTTCATGTGGGAACTGACTTAAGCAAAGACGGAAGCCTAGAAGGTCCACCATCTGTTGTCTGCAAGCTAAGGAATTCAGAAGGCCAGCGTTTTAGTAGGGTCTGTGTCTGAAGGCCTAAGAAACAGGCCAACATCTGAGGCAGAAAAAGAGAAGATGGGAAGTGAATATCCCTACTGAACAACACAGAATCTCCCTTTCCTCTCCATTGCGTGCAAGTTCTGGGTAGACTGGATGGTGTCGACTGCCCTGGTGAAGGTGGATCTGATCCGCCAACTCATGTGACATTCTCTTCCAGAAACTCCCTCCCAGACATTTCTCATCACAATGTTCTCATCCACTATCTGGGCATCTTTGAGCACAGTCAAGTCAACATAAAAACGTAATAACCTTAGAGTCTGACGCAGCTAAGCCACAGCCAGATGGAGTTGTCATTTACTCTGCTTCCGTAAGAGATGCTGAACATTAATGACTTAAAGTTAGATGTAGATCAACTTAAAGCAGGACAACATGGATGACATGGGCTGGTGAGATGGCTCAGTAGGTGCAGGGGCTTGCTGTGCAAGCCTGGTGACCTGGGTTCAATCCCTGGGACCCGTGAGAAGGTGGAAGGAGAAAACATACTCCATAGAGTTGTCTCTGACAGCCACGTGCACATCATGGTGTACACACACACACACACACACACACACACACACACACACACCACACATAAATCAATGAACAGATTAAAAATCAACTTGTCTCCAAACAAACAAGGAAAGGCATGATCTAGGATAAAAACCAGAAGTCTGGATGAGATTTAGCCCGTGGTTGCTTTCTGTCCATTAGGACACACAATCCACTCCTTTCTCATTCTGTGCTACATTTTCAAAGCCTGTCATGCCTGGATCTGCATGCACTTGTTTATTTTTGATTTGCCACATTGCACAAGGAGACATTGTGGGATGCTGGGGAGGATAGGTGACTAGGACCTAACACATGTATATAGCGGGACCAACAGTATGTTGTGATCAGTGCCTGTTGGGCTATGTGTCTGCCATTTGTTCTTCCACAGAGCCCAGATAGAACTCCATCATGAGGAGCTAGAGAAAGTACCCAAGGAGTGGAAGGGGGCTGCAACCCTGTAGGTGGAACAATAATATGAACTAGCCAGTACCCCCAGAGCTCATGTCTCTAGCTGCATATGTAGCAGAAGATGGCCTAATCGGCCATCACTGGGAAGAGAGGCCCCTTGGTCTTGCAAA
>NC_034594.1:156790036-156793540 GCF_900095145.1 Mus pahari | reverse complement strand
AATAAAGAAAATAATAATAAAAAAAATTTTTTTTAAAAAAGGAAGAGAAAAATAAAAGAACCCTATCATGCAGGTAGCACACTGGACAGGTAGTCATGATTTTGTATATGCATATGTATACATATATGTACATATTTGAGAAAGTGAGAGAGACAGAGACAGAGGGACAGAGAGAGAGAGAGAGAGAGAGAGAGAGAGACAGAGACAGAGACAGAGACAGAGACAGAGACAGAGACAGAGAAACAGAGAGAAGAGAAAGAATATCTTACACTACTGCCATGGCTGGTCTAGAATTCACTGTGTAAACCAAGCTCACCTTGAACTCACAGAGATCCACTGTCTTAGTTAGGGTTTTACCGCTGTGAGCAGACACCATGACCAAGACAACTCTTATAAGAACAACATTTAATTGGGGCTGGTTTACAGGTTCAGAGGTTCAGTCCATTACCATCAAGGCAGGAGCATGGCAGCATCTAGGCAGGCATGGTGCAGGAGGAGCTGAGAGTTCTACATCTTCATCTAAAGGCTGCTAGCAGAATACTGGCTTCCAGGCAGTTAGGATGAGGGTCTTAGGCCCACGCCCACAGTGACACACCTATTCCAACAAGACCACATCTAATAGTGCCACTCCCTGGGCAAAGCATATACAAACCATCACATCCACCTTCCTCTGCCTCTTGAGTGCTGAGATTAAAGATGTGCCTGTTCATGGTCTCTTTGTGTGTTGTCATCTACTGGGCTACTAGAACCATTTCTTACAATTCTCTATACTGAGCTGACACAACACAGTGACTCAGGAAAAGAACAGAGACAGGTAGGTAAAAATCCTGCTGTCTATGTATCATTCAGGGCTGTGAGGGGGAAAAGGAGGGTCCTCTGGGGCTCTCAGAGGTGTCCCTCAATTCTGGCTGTGTAAACCCTTTTGTCAAAGTGTAGGCCCATGACTTCAGCATTCAGAGGAGGCTATGTATGACAACGTAGAAATATTGTTAAAAATAAAAAGCCAAGATGGCTATAGAGATGGCTGTGGACCATGAGAACCCAATTTCAAATCCTTAGCACCCATGTAAAAAGTTGAGTGTGGTTGTACATCCGTACCTGTAATTCCAGGATTGTGTGGGACATGAGGATTGCCAGGGCTTGCTGGCCGCCAACCTAACTCTGGGCTCCCGGAGAGACCCTATCATGAAGGACTAAGGCAGAGAGGGATAGAGTAGGACACATGGTTTCACCCTCTAGTCTCTATGCTCCCAGTTGTGCACACCAGCTCCCAGATGTGCTCAAACACAACATAAATAAAATAAAATAAAATAAAAAATTTAAAGTAAGATGCAGAACAAAAAGGGATAAAACCATCCGGAGACTGTCCCACCTGGGAATCCATCCCATAAACAACCACCAAGTCCAGACACTAGTGTGGATGCCAACAAGAGCTTGCTGACAGGAGCCTGATATAGTTGTCTCCTGTGAGGCTCTGCCAGTGCTTCACAAATACAGAAGTGGATGCTCACAGCCATCCATTGTACTGAGCACAGGGTCCCCAATGGAGGAGCTAGAGAAAGTACCCAAGGAGCTGAAGGGGTTTGCAGCCCCATAGGAGGAACAACAATATGAACTAACCAATACCTCCAGAGCTCCCTGGGACTAAACCACCAATCAAAGAAAATGCATGGAGGGAATCATGGCTCTAGCTGCATATATAGCAGAGGATGGCCTAGTCAGTCAACAATGGGAAGAGAGGACCTCCAGTATAGGGGAATGCCAGGGCAAGGAAGCAGAAGTGGGTGGGTTGGTGAGCAGGGCTAAGGGGGAGGGGATAGAGGGTTTTCAGAGGGGAAACCAGGAAAGTGGATAACATTTGAAATGTAAATAAAGAAAATATCTAATAAAAAAACTTTAAAAAAAGACATAAAACTTCTCTCTAGGAACCAAGGATGTGCGATCATTAGGAAGACATCAAGGTGGGTGACCTCAAGCAGGCATGACTATAAAGAATAGGTTTTAGAGATGGGCACTCATGGAAATCTGTGTGTTTAAGAATCAGATGGGACTGAAGGAGTTGAAGGGGATTGCAACCCCACAGGAAAAACAACAGTATCAACCAACTAGTCCCTCAAGAGCTCCCAGGGACTAAGCCATCAACAAAGGAGTACACATGGCTCCAACTGCATATGTAGCAGAGGATGGCCTTGTCATTCACCAATGGGAGGAGAAGTCCTTGGTCCTATGAAGGCTAGATGGATGCCCCAGTATAGGGGAACTGAGGGCGGGGAGGTAGGAGTAGGTGGGTTGGTATAGGAACACCCTCATGGAAGCAGGGGGAGGGAGGATGGGGTAGGGCGTTTCTGGAAGGGGGGACCGGGAAAGGGGATAATATAATAAAAATTAATAATAATAATAATAATAATAACAAGAATCAGATGGACTCGTTGCTGGCCCACAGTTGCTACAATGAGGTCTTGAACAAACTACCCACTACACCCAGGCTTCCATTTCTCCCACTGTAAAATGAGAGGTGGGTAGACTATCTCCACAGTTACTTCTGGCTGGCACAGGTTGGGCTTCGTGGCGGCAAAGTGGTCCCTTGGAGACCATCTTCCCTGTCCGGAACTAAAACAGACACTCAAAAACATGAGCAAATCTGAGTGTGCCTCTCTCATAAGAGTAGCCAGAGCTCTGCCCAGTGCTGAGATTGTGAATAAATGGCTTCACAGTGGGAAGTTTCCTTACTTCTGAACTCAGACCACACCTGAGCTAGTCAGCTTTCCACAGCACTTTGGTGTATTTATCTGCATTTCAGTCCTTTTATATTCAATTCAGTCCCTGTCTGTTTTCACTGCAGTATTCTCTAGCTGGAACTCTAGGCAAGGGGCACAGGGGTGGGCGTGGTAAATGATGTGGGCGTGGCAATGGGAGGTGGACTGGGCAATGGGAAGCTTGGACTGGGACTGGGAAACACTCCCTCAGGGGCCAGAAATCTAGCGTTAACACCATTAAGTCTCTAAAATCTATTCTTCTGGGATTAAATGCTTGCTTCATATTCTTTTTTTTTTTTTAAATCACTCGGTGAGTCTCATTAATTGACTTATTCAAAATTTCCACTTGTTACAGTCAACCTCTTTGGGCTCTTGGCTTGTTTTATTTCTCCTGTGAATAGCATATCAAATTCAGCTATAACAACTCATTTATTTAAAGGGAACACACCCCAACCAAAACCAACCGACAAAGCTCGGTGTTTCCCCCTTCAGCTTCTCTCACGTGGGTAGACAACTGTCTATTGCATGTATTATATGGAACAGGGAATGAATTGTGCATTCAGAGTCTACAAAATAAAATCCTAGATCTTGACTGGGGTGAAAAGCCGTGGCTAGCTGGACAGTCTCCTCTCTCTGTTCGTTCCCTCACCAAAACACCCAGCAGTGTTTAGGTCTTGGGAGTCATCGGAGGGAAAGGTCACCTCTGGAAGTGGGCTGTGCTGAGGTGGAGGTCCTGGAAGTGGGCTGA
>NC_034594.1:156762934-156789691 GCF_900095145.1 Mus pahari | reverse complement strand
GCTGAGGTGGAGGTCCTGGAAGTGGGCTGTGCTGAGGTGGAGGTCCTGGAAGTGGGCTGAGCTGAGGTGGAGATCCTGGACAACGCCCAGAAAAATGAGCTTGCATAGGTGTGCTTAAAGCAGAATTACATTGTACTTGCAGTACCTTGAGACACGCCCGCTTTCCCAACTCACTTGGAGGCCATAAAATCTAGAGTAGAGGCTCTTGACCCTCTGCCAAGGTATGTACCACCAGAACAGTGGAGGTGGCTAGTAGTCTCCGGGGGATATGAGCTCAGAAGAAACAATGAGAACACGAAGGAAATCATGAAAGAAAGGCCAAAAACCAGAGGAAGCAGAGTTAATGGACCAAAAAGAACAGGCATGTAAATTAAAGTTAATAAATGGCTTCAAAGTCTGAATAGAGGATATTGGAAACATGACACAGGGAATAACATGACTTTGGGCCAAATGGAAACTCTGGATGCGAAAAAATACATAAGACAAGAAATGAATAACTCCCTGGCTGGGTTTGGAAAGGTCTTTTTACGCCCTTCTTAATTTCTTTAAAATATATGACTGTTCAAAGCAAACTCTAAGCTATCTATAAGACTGATGCTTTAGGACTAAGACACAGATGGAAAGCAACCAATCAGCAAAGAGGTGCAGGAAAGCTGAGTTCACTGTAAGTGATTAATATGCTAATGTCAGGCAAAACATACCTCAAGGTTAGTCATAAGGCCAGAGAAAGGAAGTTTCATAATTATAAAACATGAATTCATCAAGAAAATATAATAACTCTACTAAGCATGTACAAATGTAATAACAGCTCCAAAATACATGAAACAAAGTTGGCAGAATTAGTGGAAACAACAACAACCACCCAACTCCACAATTAGAATTGGATACATTTTTTTTTAACCTCTCATTCAGAAATTAAAACAATTTGACAGAACTCAAGATAAAGCAGTGATATTATGGAAGATCTAGACAACAGATTCCCCTATCTTGATCTAAATGACATTTATAGCCTTATAGCCGATACCTAGAGATTGCACATTCTCTGCCAAGTGCATGTGCAGAGCTGGGGGTGGAGCCCAGCTGGGAGAGAGCCTGCCCAGTGTGCATGGTGTCCTGTGTTCATGTCCCAGCATTGCGTAAATCCGTGTGGTGACACATACTTGTAATCCCAGCTCTTTAGGAGGCGGAGACAAGAGGAGTCGTTCACGCTCATCTGTACAAGTCCAGTCCTTAGTTTAGGCTTGGTATACCTTAGTTTGTCCCTCATCCCTGCCATGTGGCCATATAGACTAAGATGTACACAAGACAACATTGGATTTATTTTGCCTATTGTACTCACCAGACCATGAAGAGTGGTCTGAGTTAGTTATGGAAGTGGGACCACCAATCTGAAGGTGTTGAGGCCTTGGTTAGGACCCATCATTCTGAGGAATGGAGAGGAGGTTAGACTTAGCAGAAACTGATCTAGCATGTAGCCTGTGTTCTCCTCCCTGTTGGTCCTTACTAGAGAGAGGCTCATGAAAACTCTAGGGTGCTAGACCTGCTGCTGAGTCTTACAGGTGAGGCCAAGGGGGCAGGTGAATAGATAGGTTTGAAACAGAAGAGAGCAGAGGGAGTGGAGAAAGTCTAGTCCAAGTTTCTCCAGGAAACCTGAGTGTGGCAGTGGGTGAGGACTATTCCAGGCCGGGGAGAGCCTCCCAACTTGTGCCTTCTCTGTGCACTATTAACTTCTTCATCTCCAGGCTTTGGACCCCACATTCCCTCCCCCAACCTTATATGTAACCCTAGCAATAAAATTCTCTATCTGAAGAAGAAGGAGGAGGAGGAGAAGGAGGAGGAGGATGGTGATGATGATGATGATGATGATGATAGGAAGAGGAAGAAGGAGAAGAAGATGCAGCAGCTGCAGCAGCAGCACCACCACCAGGCATCCTCAGTTACATGGCATATTTGAGGCCAGTCTGGGCTATAGGAAACCTATCTCAAACCAAAAATCAAACCAAGCTACACAAACAGACAAACGAACAAACAAACCCCCTCATGATACATCTGGATGTTCGCTGGGATGATATGTGAGATTATGTTATAAGCCTGAATACATTTCAAAATACGGGAACCTTCTTGCTGTAATTAGATTGGAATCTAATTAGGATCCAGTCTAATTAGAATTAGATTGGAAATAATTATTGAAAAACTATAAGATATATACAAATATATATAAAACTATATAGGTATTTATAGTTATGATGCACATGTTAGGGAAGGACCTTTATGAAGTCCCAAGTTTTTACTTTATGAAACTAGGAGAAGAGAAATTAAACCCATAGAAAATACTAGGAAGAAATTGTAGAGATAAGAAATCACTGACATGGGGAAAACAATAGAGGCCAGCCATTAAGAAAACAAAAGAAATGGTTCAGAGATTAATGAGAGGAAGCATGCCCACAGAAAGAGTTTCACAAGCCTGTTTGTGAGAACGCTATTCATAATACCCTACAGCTGAAAACAACCCAAAGGTTTATAGATAAGACAGATGCGGTGTGTCCTACAATAGCATCCAATACAATAAAAAAGGAAGACTTGTCAACATGCAGGAGGCTAGACCAAGCTCTCCATCTTGTTGAGGAACAAGAGTCAAGCAGAAGGGAGAAGATCCTGCGTAATTCATTCATGTATTTAGGCAAAGAGACAAGAATCAACAGTGACTATGATTATAAAATCACTGCCATTAATGGAAAGGCGGGTGGCCAGGGAACTCTCTGGGATGGTGGGAATGTTGCCGATCCTGAGAGTTGTGTGAGAGAGACCGGCGTATGACTTTGTCACTGCCTGTGGAACTGTACACTTAGAATTTATGTATCCACTTCTGGAAAGTTTATTTAAAAAAGGACTAGAAATGAACATTAAAATTTGCTTATTTGGAGAGGTTGGGTGAGTGTATAACCAACTTTATCAAGGGTAATAAGAGATTTCCCACTGTTGGATATAAACAGAGCAAAAAGAAAATAGAGGATGTGCCCCGTGTTACTAAACTGATATTAGAGATATTGGTATGAACATCAATATGATAGCTATAACTATATACATATATGAAAATATTCCCTATATGCTATGATGATGACAGCCTAAAACACACATATATGCATATAATTTATATTATATTTATTCAAATATGTATAACACAACATCAGTATGATAATGGATGCATATATATGTGAATGTATTCTGAGTCCACAGAGTATCTAGAAGTCATGACATATAGTGGGTGGTCACCTTTTATTAAGCAAATTTGATCTCCTTGGAGGAAAGACTGTTTTCAGGATGGGAGAAAAAAATCTAAGACGAGTCAAAAACCTCCTGACATAACAGGCGATCAGGCAATGTTCCACCTACAATGGAAACAGGTGAAAACTATATTGAAGCGAAATTTAGATGGTCATTGACCTATGTAAAGTAATAGCCATTTTCAGTATAGATTTTATCTCTATAATCAAATTTGTAATAAGAATAAAGGGATAATGAGGCTGGAGAGCTGGCTCAGTGGTCAAGAGCACTGGCTGCCTTTCCAAAGGACCGGGGTTTGATCCAGCACCTCTCCTGGGTGGTACATAATGATCTATAACTTCAACTCCAGGGAACCTGGCACCTCTGGTCTCCATAGGAACAGGCACATACATGCACATACCCACACACAGGCACATGTGTGCATATGATTAAAATTAAAACAAAACTTTTTAAAATTGGATAAACACAAATTGAAGATCAGTCTACAAATAATTAGTCTATAGTCTTCAAAGGTGTGACAATTGGAGGAAAGGTTGAGCAACCACCCTAAATGAAAGAGAAAACAGATATACCGTATATGGCAACGTCACCTGTTACCACAACCCTAGATGTAAGTTGTAAGTTGTACGTACCAGTTGACATACCATTGAAATTCAAAATAAAAGTACAATAACATTTGAAAACAAAGAGGAGAGACATGTCAACACAAGACATGATCTGAATTGGGTTCTGGTTCAGGACAAAAATTGATTTATTCCCTTCCTGGGGCTCGGGATGCAATCTGAATCTGCATTTTGGATTAGTTAGCAGTATGCATCAATGTATAACACTCTTAATTTTATAATGGAACACGATTTGTAAGAGAACAGTTTTTGTTTTGAGTTTTTTAATAGAGGGTCTCACTATGTAACCTTGGCTGGTCTGGAACTCATTATGTAGACCAGGCTGGCTTCGAACTCACAGACACCTGCCTACTTCTGCCTCACAAGGGCTGGGATTAGAGGGATACACCACCGCATATGACTTTTTTTTACATTTGGTTTTTAGATTTATTCATTTTACATGTGTGAGTGTTTTGCCTGCATGTATGTATGTGCACCATGTGTGTGCCTGGTACACTCAGAGGGCATTAAATTCCCTGGAACTGGAAGGTTATGAAGGTTATGGATGATTATGAGCCATGGTGTAGGTGCTGGGAATCAATCCTGGATCCTCTGCAAGACGAGTACTCTTGGCTCTGGAAAGATGGCTCAGCGGCTAAGAGCACTGGCTACTCTTCCAGAGATCCTGAGTTCAAATCCCAGCAACCACATGGTGGCTCACAACCACCTGTAATGGGATCTGATGCCCTCTTCTGGTGTGGGTGAAAACAGCTACAGTGTACTTACATATAATAAATAAATAAATAAATCTTAAAAAAAAAAAAAAGTTAAGTGCTCTTAACCACTGAACCATCCTTCCACATTGTTTCTTTTGTTCTTGAGGGAACACATTGCTGAGATATTTAGGAGTATGGTGGTTGATATTTGTAATGACTCTCAAGTGCTTAAAATGAATTTGTAGAATTAGAAATGTGTAGACAGTGACAAAGCATATTGAGAAAAATCCAAGTGATTGCTGAATCTCAAAAACAGCTTCAAGGGGTGTTTTCTACTATTTGAGCTTTACTATTGTTTTGAGCTAATATAAAAATGGCAAATTATGCCGGGCGTGGTGGCACACGCCTTTAATCCCAGCACTTGAGAGGTAGAGGCAGGCAGATTTCTGAGTTCGAGGCCAGCCTGGTCTACAAAGTGAGTTCCAGGACAGCCAGGGCTATACAGAGAAACCCTGTCTCGAAAAACCAAAATAATAATAATAATAATAAATAAAAAAGGTAAATTACCAGTGGCACCACCAGTAGCAGGGAAAGGATTGGTTATTCAACACAAAAATGAAAATAGTAATTACAGACAACTTGCATCTACTCCTAAGGGAATGGATAAGGGAGAGAGGACATGAACAGATAGGGACTCGTCATGGTAGAATCACAACACCCATGCACAGAGGTCACGTTTAGTCTGAAGACAGACTCCCAATGCAATAGTGATCCTAGAAGACAATGCAGCTGGAAAATTCCAAGTGCCTAATACTTTTTCACAGTGACTTTCCATACCCAGCTATGCTTAGATCCACTGTGCAGCAACAGTCTCCAGGCTCCAGTGCAGTGACCTTCTGAACAAGCTTGCGGACTTGGGGAATAGACTATATCATACAGCCTCAGCGTAAAGTAGGCTATTACCATCTAGGTTAGGGTGAGTGCATTCTACGATGCTGTGACATTTACAAGGTTGCCCAGTGATGGATTCCTCAGAGCTTCTCTGTTGCTGAACAATGATCACTTTCAGCAACATGATCTAGGTCTTCAAGGCTTGCTAACTTATGAACAAGGTGTAAAGAAGAAAGAGGATCACAGCTGCATCCTCTGGAGGGGGGTGCTGATGAGGGGATGCAATGAAAGTCAGTCTGGAAGAGTGAGAGGATGGAGGAAACTAGGATCATAAAATAAGAGGGAGCCTTACGAGGAGTCACAACGAGTCTGTGATACGGACAGAGTGAATATGGTTAGTGTAGCTGGTTGCCACTGGTATCCAAGGAGGGAGTTTTTATCTTTTAAATTTCTCGATTTATTCATAAAATGCAGAGTAACTGTGGCAGGTCATCTTGTTAGATGGCGGTAAGCAGGACGAGTAATCTGGGAACATTTCCTGTACTTGCTCAATAGTCTAGGTGCTCGCCTGGATGACCTCTGTGCTGTCATGGAGCTGAAGAAGCTCAGAAAGAAGCATTTTTACCAGAATCCCTCTTTTGGTTGTGTGACTAGATCATGGGAGGCTACTTGACTGTTTCCCATAAACTTGCAGTTCCTTGACATGTGTAAGAGTCCTTTTAATTTCTGATCTCTGTAATGTGTTTTTTCCTCCCCCCCCCACTCTCTCTCTCTCTCTCTCTCTCTCTCTCTCTCTGTGTGTGTGTGTGTGTAAAACTTGTTCTGATAAAACTGACCCTATGTAATGTGAAGAAAAATCCTTACAACCGTGATGCCTCAGTATTAAATGCACCTTCATTTCACTTGCCCATGCTGCCCTTTACTGTGGTAACTGTCTTGTGGACACATCAAACCTCTCTTACAAGAATGTAGGCATTTTTCAGGCCTTGTTTATAATAACATTTTCTACACATCCATCTTGATATTTGATATTTATACTTAATTAATAATGGTAAGTCGATATGACGAGATGAAGAGTAATCATCTAGTTGAAGCATCTTGAGTCTTAGTACTAACGCCGGCATTGAGATCTCCATCAGCTGCTACTTATTTCCATTTAGAAGAGGAAAGAATTTAAAGCATTTTTACAAAGCTTAGCATGAATTACTGTAGAGCCTTGTCAGTGGTCGGCAAATTACTGTAGAGCCTTGTCAGTGGTCGGCAGCTTGGGTTCCGAGCAATGGGAAGTACATTTTTCCACAGATAGTCTGAGATGCAAAGTACATTGTTCATACTATTGACAAAAAAGAAAAGAAACAATAAAAATAAGATACCGGGAGAGCTTTGAAGTGACAATGGCAGGTTCCTTTGTTGAATAGCGGATTTTCGGAATGCCATGAAGCTAGATCTTTATCATCCGTTCTGAGCAGGAGACAATGAAAATGACCCAGCATGAACAAAAGAACAGATGAGAAATGTGCTGTGCTAAAAGGCTGAGAGGAGGCAGGCAAGTGCCCGGGCCCTCGCTGAAAACAAATAGCCTGAGGCAGCCGGGAGGGAGGCATGCTTTATCATACAACGTTCTTTTTATAGCTCTGATTGGAATTGTTTTCCCTTGAAAAGGAATGAAGTGCCAGTTCGGCCTTGTCTCCTGGTCTTCTCATTGCTCTGCGCCACCATTTTAATGAATCACTGCTCACAGTCACCCGACCAGTCCCATTACCATCAATATCCCTGCTTTGGAGACAGAGCTTAAGTAGGGCAAGGGCTGGGGGGGTGACACTAATTGGCATTCAATATGTGAAGGTCCTGTGGCTAAGGATGGCAGGCAGCTGTCCTGGGGAGTTTTCTAAGTCCTCAAGGGGTGTGAGTGGAGCTGAAGCAGGGGGGTTATGACATTAGAATAACAAGGATTTCCAAACCAGGAAGAAAGTTTCTCTATGATGCAAAACTTCCCGAAGGCAGTTGTACTGGCTGGTTTTGTGTGTCAACTTGACACAAGCTGGGTTATAACAGAGAAAGGAGCTTCAGTTGAGGAAATGTCTCCATGAGATACAGCTGTAAGGCATTTTCTCAATTAGTGATCAAGGGAAGAGGGGCCAGCCTATTGTGGGTGGTGCCATCCCTGGGCTGGTAGTCCTGGGTTCTATAAGAAAGCAAGCTAAGCAAGCCAGGGGAAGCAAGCCAGTAAGTAACATCCATGGCCTCTGCATCAGCTCCTGCTTCCTGACCTGCTTGAGTTCCAGTCTTTTGGTGATGAAGTGTAAGCTGAATAAACCCTTTCTTCCCCAACTTGCTTCTTGGTCATGATGTTTGTGCAGGTATAGAAACCCTGACTAAGACAGCAGGGATCTATCCTCTATATGTAACATCAAAGCTGTGTGTGTTTCTAGAGTAGAAATGCCCAGTTGTTTGATGGACAACTCCAATGTGGGGGTATTTCAAACACCCGGAGACACTGGTGTGGTCTGAGTTGATCTGTCAAAGAGAAAGGACCCAACACTTCTACAGAGTCACTGCCATTTCTTGGGTTACCCAAGTTGTATCTATGTGATTCTCACTCTTCAATTAATTTCAAACAGTTCAGTTCTCAGTCATTTATGACATGGGAGGGAATGGGTGAGACTCTGAGAAGACTGTAGAGCTCAGCCAGGCATGGCACCTGCCCTCTTAATGCAAAACACGGATCTGGACAGAAAGGAATGTGTGTGATTCCTTACACCACCAGTATCTGATGATTCTGAATGAGACTCAGGAATCCAGTCCAGATCCGTGAGACACAGAAAAGAAAGTGTCAAAAGTCTAGTGTGAGAAATGGGTGTGGATGCATAACAACACCCCAAGTCTACGGGACAGAAGCTGACAGGACAGCACAGCAGGCAGACAGCAATGCTTTACTTGAATTTTTAAAATTTGGTTCTTACAAGATCTATTACACCAGTCAAAAGATCATAGGCTACTGCATGGAACCCAATGTTACTTTGCTAATGGCCATGTTGTCAAAATACCTCCTAAGGATCTATGTTTAGTTTTTGATTGCTGTGACAAAACACCATGACCAAGGCAACTTATAAAAGAAAGCATTTAATTTGGGGTTAAAGTTCCAGAGGGTTAAAATCCATGACTGTCATGCAGGGAGCATAGCGGCAGGCAGGCAGGCAGGCAGGCAGGCATGCAGGCATGGCACCTGAACAGCGACTGAGAGCTGACATCTCCATCTATAGGCACGAGGCAGAACAAGTTAACCGTGAATGGCGTGGACTTTCAAAACCTCAAAGCGCACCTCCGCCAGTGACACACTTTCTCCCACAAGGCCACGCCTCTTAATCCCTCCCAAACATTTCCAGGCATTCAACCATCTGGGTCTGTGGGGGACCAGTCTCGTTCTGCCTACCACAGGCCCATAGATCTAGGCTGTTCTTGTTTTTGTTTTTTGTTTGTTTTGTTTGTTTTTTCGAGACAGGGTTTCTCTGTATAGCCCTGGCTGTCCTGGAACTCACTCTGTAGACCAGGCTGGCCTCGAACTCAGAAATCCGCCTGCCTCTGCCTCCCAAGTGCTGGGATTAAAGGAGTGTGCCACCACCACCCAGATCTGGGCTGTTCTTAATCTTGATCAGAGAAACTTCTCTTTGTAGCAGGCAGCAGGCAGCACAGAGACTCAGAAGTGGTCAAAATGCTGATAATAAGCAAGTGTGAGTGCCTAACCGCAACCTTTGACAAGGCTCAGGGGATGCCATAGAAGAGGAGGAGGAGGAGGAGGAGGAGGAGGAAGAGGAAGAAGAAGAAGAGGAAGAGGAAGACGACGACGATGACCTGGCTATTGTACACAGCAGCCGTGGTTATTTGCACAAGATCTGCACACAATCAGACCACCAAAAGTTCCAGAATGGATGTGGGCAGAGCTCACAAGGTTCAGGGTTAGGAGGGATGTTATTGATAGTAGACAGCTGCAGAAGGGAGATCGTTTTCTTTTGGGGATGTGGCCCTTGACAAGTCGCCTGTACTCCCATGGATGGACTGATACCCATGCAGCAGTCACTGGACTAATTAGAAGACATAAAGTTGAGAGAGGGGTGTGTTACAGTGGTCTGGGGGGGAGCTAAAGAGGAAAGATAGGTAGTGGATATGATCGTATTTTATTGTTTACATGTTTGAAATTCTCAAAGGATAAGAATTTTTACAGCTCTACATAATAAACGTCAGTGCTATTTTCATCCTATTCATGATAACACAGAAGCAAAAATACGGGAAATGATTCATCGGTAAGTACCGGAGACAGAACGAGCCCACATGGTCAAGCAGAGCTGCACCATTGGGAAACATGCATGTATTTAGCAATGCGCATTCGCGTCTCTAGGACAGGTGCTTCGTATATATTATTTATTTGTTTTTCCCATTGAGTTTCTGTTTTGAGACAGGATCTTGCTATGTAGCCCAAGGCTAGTCTCAAGGCTGTGCCCCTCCTACCTCTGTCTTCCAAGTGCTGGGAGGTGTGCATTAGCCTCCCAGGTCCTTATTTCCCCCATTTTTAAAGTGTGAGTCTCAGAGACTAAATGATTTGATCAAGTCACACCATTTATAAATTTCAAATAGGGATGTATGTTCTCAAATGTGTAATTTCCAACTGTCTGTTAAAAGAATGTTGGGTCAGCTGTGGTGGTGCATGCCTTTAATCTCAGAAGCTGGGAGGCAGAGTCAGGTGGATCTCTGTGAGTTCAAGGCCAGCCTGGTCTACAGAGTCAGTTCCAGGACAGCCAGGACTTCATGGAGAGACCCTGTCTCAAAACAAACAAACAAATGAACAACGAGAAAAGGAAGCCATCAATGGCATTGCCCAGCAGTAAACTTGAATACAATACTAACCTGCCTTGCAAGATACTCTCACTGATGTAATAATGGCAGGATTATAGGGGTATCGGACTGCTTTCTGGCTGGAGCTGAGAACTGCGTCACAGGAGGGAATTCAGGCTTGGTACTGAAACCCTGATTGTAATGCCATGGCCCAGATCCCTGCAGCTGGCAGGGGAGCAGGATGAGTGGGGCATGGGGTGGAAAGCTGTATAATGCTCTCTTCTGGACATGGAGAGGCCGATAAGCTCACAGTTGTGGTTCCCTACTCAAGACCAAGCTAAGAAGATCAGGTAACTCTCCAGGAGGCAGCACGTAAGTTTAATTTTTTAAAACCTTATTTTTAATGATGGTTCTTAAATGCTTTAACCTCTCTTCTAGCCCACCACCCACCAGAGGTAGTGGGAAAGAAAGGATACAGGGGAAGTAGAACTGTTTAGAAAGGTTCTTTAGAGCAACTCCAGTCTGTTGTCTGGAAATTGGCAGTTTAGTTCGCAGGTCAACAGTGACAGCTTGAGCCACTCGCAAACACTTCACAGATACACCAGCAGTCCAGTTTGGTAGAGTTGGGCTAGCAATAATGGAGACATGACCTAGAAGAGACGACCAGGCTTGCTGACACACAACCTTTGACTTTTAGCTTCAGGGGTTCTAAGGCATAAAGAGCCTGGGTTTGTAAACTTCCCAGTCTATGCCTCCTGGCCCTGGCAGCTCAACCTCACGAACATGGAGAGTTAGTCATCATTCTCATTGATGTGGTAAAATACATTACAAATGTGGGGAAGGAGGCTAGGGTTTCTTTTGACTCACAGTTTGAAGGTACCGTCTACTGTAGAGGAGAGGGAGTGGCAGCAGGAGTTTGAGGCAGCTGATCCAGTTGTATTAGCGTCCAGGAAGGAGAGGTGAGGACTCCTGATCAGCTCACTTCCTTTTTAAACGTTAATTTATTCACAGTTTTGTGTGTGTGTGTGTGTGTGTGTGTGTGTGTGTGTGTGTTAGCAAACTTGGACTTCAGCTGCCAGCTCTCACCAGTTGATTCCCTTTCACTGTCGGGGCTGGACTCAGGCTGTCAAGTTTGTGTGGCAAGTGCTTTTTCCTGATGAGCCATCTCACCAGACCCAACTTCTCACCAGACCCTGGATCATGGCATGATGCTACCCACTGTTACTGTGGATTGCCCCACATCAGTTAACCTAATATAGAAACTCCTTTTCAGAGTTTTGTGGTCTAGGTGATTCTATTTGCCGTCAAGTTGACAATCAAGATTAACCAGTACAGGTTTCTCTCCCAAGGACATACTGGCTCCCCTTTAAAGATGTCCTCTTGATGACGTCAGACCCACACGAGATAATCTCCATCTGGCTTTCGAAGTCACCTGACCCAGGACCTCAAGTGCAGCTGAGAAATCTCCTCATCTTTGCTACATAATCTAACCCCGTCAGAGGAGTGCTCCACCTCCCCAGATGGAGGACTCACGCGCACTCACTATGTGTCTGATTTGGGGATCATCTTGATATATTCTGTATAGTGTGTCGACGTTGTTCCTAGTGTTGAGCATGCCTTAGCCACCTTTGTGGGAGGGCAGAGGCCCATTTTCTAGGCAAGAATGAAGCAGCTTGGGCTCTGGAATTCTGTGCGTGCTTCCTCTCGCCCGTGGCTCGCACACTACCCATCAGTCTGCCTTGGCCATGGATCAGCAATTGCAATAAAAGATCACGTGGGAAAGAGGGAACATTTGAGTCTAAAGCAGACTTGGTGGCTGGCTGGGGGGGGGGAGAGGTGGGGGGGGTATTATCTTTTAATCATCTCTGCTTCCCCTCTCTCCCATTGTTGTTGACAGGACAGTCAAGGTTTAATTGTAGGTATTATTTATTGAAAGAGCTAAAGAGGAAGAGGCCAAGGCTAACGCCTCATAAGTGAAAGGAAGCAACAAGTCTGAAGAGACCTGGATGTCAATGGATGGAACTGGCTTCTAGACGTAAAGATGTTATCATTAAACGTCGTGGGAAAACGGCATCTCTATTCAACTGAGGGCCTCGTGTAATAGAATCTGGCTGCTGTTTCATTAGATTGTCTCCTCAGACCCCACCTTACTTTTTTTTTTTTTAATTGTTTGTTTTGTCTTAGCCAGCTTCCATTTTCTCACATATACACTTTAGGCCCATAGGGATTGATTGAACAACAACAACAATAAAAAAGGCCAAGGCTTTGGCACCAAGAGGGTTTGTAAGAAAGCTATTTAGGGATTCTAGTTTCATCCAAGAATGTCTGACCCTTCTGTACACTTAGCAGAAGATTTTATAATAGCGGAGTCTAAGTAGACAACTTCTGCTCTAAAATCAAACTATAATGATGATCTTCCTTCATCACCACCCCAAAATGACCACCAGGGCCATCAAAGGACCACCTCTCATGCATCCTTAAGTCTCCCAATACATCAGTCAGCAATGCTGCTGGGTTCACAAACGTTCTGCTCCTGGGTGTGGGAGAGGCAGGATTTTGTTTGTTTGTTTGTTTGTTTGTTTAGAGACATGGTGTTCTCTTGTGTTCTCTCGTGTAGCCTGGCTTGTGGTCCTTCTGCCTCTCCCTCCGGAGTCCCGGGATTACAGGCATGGGTTACCATGCTCTGCGGACATGGTACTGGGGAGCAAACCCAGGGCTTTCCATAAGTGAGGCAACCATGCTACCAATTGAGCTGCATCCCCAGCCACGCGAGGAACATTTTGACTAGAACGAAAGGCAGGGGACGTTTCATGAACTTCCTATCAGTGGCACCGGTGAGGAACAGCGTGCGTCTGGAATATTCTTTCCATGTTCCTCTCCTCACGCATCCTTTCCAAACAGTTTCAACAACCCTGAAGGCCGCCATGAGTTTAAACATCTTCCTGGATCTGTAATGAATCTGTGTAATGAAGATGCTTATAAATATTACAAGAGATTTATTGCTTTGGTGTGAATTTCTCTGATACCAGCAGGGAGTTTTTAAACACAACTGGCAACAAGAAGCATACGGTCAGAGAGTCAAGTTACTGTTTTCTTTCTTTTCTTTTTTTAATTGTTGTCTGCCAAGGACAATATATTTTTTTTCCTTTCTTCAAAATAAACACAGCACAGGAATGTGCCTCAGCAAATGGCTGGGGCTCCGTTATATTTCACCGCAGCTTTCCAAACAATTTCCAAGCTCTGGCTGGCCTGGTGTCAAACAGAAGGCAACCAACAATAGCAAAATCCCATTAAAGCCAAGAAGGTTCCTTCCTGAGGTGAGCCTGGCCAGAAATAGTCATCTTGGCTCATTCTCCAGTTTGGCACCAGGGACTAATAACGCACGGTCTCCTAATGGAAATTGTCTAATTTCATCCAAGAGCTGCTCCGGGGAGAGCCTGGCTGACGCACTAACAGTCCATATAACAACATTCTTCTCAGAGTGCCGAACAATGGGCCTTTGGAGAGGCCGTGATAAACCACGTCAGACTCCGGACAAACATGAGTGTAAAAATAGGGCTTCAGAGGCATTGACACAGCCACCCAATTTCTCAGGAGGAAGGCTCTCAGAGGCCGGCTTGTTTAGAATACTTCATCAGATGCAGTGGGAGGGGGAGCGGGAAGAAAGGAAGGAGAGGAGAGGAGAGGAGAGGAGAGGAGAGGAGAGGAGAGGAGAGGAGAGGAGAGGAGAGAGGTCCATCGTACAGGGTCAATCAACATAAATCATACTTGTGTGAAATTCCCGTTAACATTCCAAGGCCGCTATCTGCAAGGAACAGTCAGGAGGAATTATGCCCCACTTAAGATATACATGCATATATGCCTGGTTTTATACTCCCTCGTGATAGTATGAGAAATATTACAATGGGTGTGGCAACACGTGCTTGTAATTCCCATACTCTGAAGGCTAGGGCCGAGAGGTTGAAGGTTCAATGCCAGCCTAGGCTTTGTAAGCAATTGCAGGGCCAGCCTAGACTACCCAGCGAGACCTTGTTTCAAGAAAGCACTAAAGAGCCAGGGCGCTAGAGATGGCTCAGTGGGTCGAGGTTTGCTATGCAGGAATGAGGGTCTGAGCCCAGAGGCCCAGCACCTTCATAAAACCTAGGTGTGACAGTGTACTTATGTAACCCTGGAGTGGGGGGCGGGAGGTGTGTGGGTTGGGGATGGGGGGTAGATACTGGAGATCCCTGGGCTTGTTAGCTGAGACAACAAACTCTGGGGTCAGTGAGAGACCTGGTCTCAAAAAATAAAAGCAGAGAGTGATAGAGAAAGACACTGGCCTCTAGAATCCACATGAGCATGCATGGACACACATGGCACACATGCATGAACATGCACGTATGTGCCCACACACATACCACTCATACATGGACAAGCACACACAAATATACACACAAACACACACCCCTCCACATGGGGACTTTAAAATATCCATGTTCTTGGATATAAAAGCAAAGCACATTTATTTTAAAAATAAATTATAAAATCTCTTATTAAAACAAACAGGGGTATAACTAAAGCAACATAGGACATCCTATAGTTGTAAAAATGTATGTTTCTTAGACAAGAGAGGTTAAAAAAAAATGATCAAAGCCTTTAAGTCTAGAGTAATACTGACAAGCAACGTTAATAACGATTAAAGAAAACAGGACAGAGAAGGTTAAAATGCATTTGAACGCTGCATTAGAAGAAAACCCCTGGATTCTCTTCTGCAGAATAAATCAAACTGAATGTTGCCAAATATCTATTTAGATAAAGCATCAATAAAGATGATTTCTGATGTGTTCTACATAAGACCTTCATAAGATCAGGTCATATTATGTAATGAAGGCTTCGATGCAGTAGTAGCATCAGAATAGGTCCTAGCTATCAGCTGTTGTTATTATTATTATTATTATTATTATTATTATTATTATTATTATTATTGTTGTTGTTGTTGTTGTTATTGATAATATTAGATTTTTGCGTGAGTATGAGGAAGGACCACAAAGCTCCCTTTAGTGGTTTTAGGGTTTTTTTTTAAAAATGTGTTAGCCTGGTATTTTCTTGGACTCCTTTTCTCATCAGTTCTGCTAATAGTTAGTTCAGCTCTCTGTCTGCCTCTCTCCCACCCGAAAACCTGGATGGGTGGACTGTCTGCCTTCTACAGAAGACACTGTTGGAGAAATGTGGTCAGACAGGGTGGCCATCCTTCCTGGGAAGCCTTTACTTGTCTTGAGGATGGAAATATGCCCAGTTGTTTATCTTTGCAAGATGGAATCCAGGGCCTCCACATTCTGTGCTCTGCCCTGAGCCCCCCATTGCCTTCTTTCTGCCAGACCTCCTCCTTTCTGGGAGTCATTCTGATGCCTCGGTCTTTGTAAGGTTCCTGGAGTCCCTTCTTCACTTGCTGTTTGTAAAGCAATCAATATCTTCACTTGGTGTTTGTGTCAGTGTCATTGTCTGCGATTTTGGTCAGATTGGTGTCTTTATAAATCATGGACAAATGCTTTACTGGTTGCCTTCAACTTGTCATTCCACGTGCTGGGTATGGGAGACAGACACGGAATGAGTCAGTCTGTCCAGACATGACGACTCTTTTCCAGGAGTGTGTGTATGTGTTATTGCAGTATAACATGCTAGAGGCCACAACAGAGGACAACACAGATGTTCGGGATCCTGGGGATGGAAAACTCCCAGAGAAATGAAAGGAAAAGTGGGGATAGAGTCGGGAAAGGTCTCCAGGATGGATGGCCACAGGAGATTAACTCTGAAGGACAAACAGGAGTTAGCCAGGAGCAGGGACAAGAGAGAAGGATGCTTCAGAGGGTGGTGTTAGCGTCATGAGGGCGTGGGGGACTTGGAGCACTGCAGCTCTGGTTTTCATTTCCCTGGTTGTTGATGCTGACCATCTTTTGCACAATCCTAGCTGTGGTATGTCTTCAGGGAAATGCCCAACAGAACCCATTGTCCAGTTTTAAATTGGATTTTTCTTACCGCCTTGTTCTAACTGCTTTTTACACATTCATCATTAAACTGAGCTTTTAGTTTTATTTACATTTATTTAGTGTGTGTGTGTGTGTGTGCGTGTGCGTGTACTGCATACATGTTACCATGTTTGTCTGTGGAGGAGTCAGAGGGCAGTCAGTGGGAACTGGTTCTCTCTGCCCTGTAGGTCCCAGGGGGTCAGACTCAGGCAATCCGCTTTGGCACCAATCAGCTATGCCCTCGAAGCCATCTCAACGTCCCTCTTTATATATTCTATGTACACTTTCTTTATAATTATACAGAGATTCCATATGATTTCAAAATCTCTCCCATTCCATTGATTTTCATTTACTCTATTGATGGCTTCCTTGTAAGTTTTTCCCCCCCAAGACAGTGTTCCTCTGTTGCCCTGGCTGTCCTGGACCTTACTCTGTAGACCAGACTGGCCGCAGACTCCCAAATGTTGGGATTAAAGATGTGTGTCATCACCTTCTGGTTTAAGAAACTGAACTTTTGGAAGTCCAGTTTACTATATATATATATATATATATATATATATATATATATATATATGCCACATGTAAGAAACCAGTGCTTAGCATAAGATCTCAAAGATTTGCTCTTAGGTATCATTATGGTTTTTTTCCTTATCTTTAGTTCCACAATACATTTTGAGTTTCTCTCTCTCTCTCTCTCTCTCTCTCTCTCTCTCTCTCTCTCTATATATATATATATATATATATATTCATAATTTTGTGTGCTAATGTCCAGTTACCATATGCCATGTGCTTAAAATAATATCTTTTCTCATTGAATTTATCTGTCACCATTGTTGAAAACCTGTTTTCTGGGATTAGAGTCTACTTCTGTATACCCTGTCATCATGTATGTCTAGCCTATGCCAATACAATACCTGGAGCTCACTAACCACTGTGGATTCAAACTCATAGAGATCCCCCTGTCTCTGCCTCCGGAGTGCTGCAGTTAAAGGCATGCACGCACGGCCATGCCCAGCCAGTATCTACTGGTTTTACATCATTGTTGTTACTCAAAGAGCTGGAAACTGACCTCAGCCCTTGCATGAGTCAACTTTAGGATGTCTTTCCCAGAGCATCTTCCCAGACAAAAGGCAGAGGAGAGCCTGGGCAAGCTGTTAATGAGACCAGAGTTCAGAGGGTAACGTGTTTTGCAGGAAGGACCAGAGGCAGGAGACCTGGGAGGATAAAAAGGAATCAGTCTCGTGGAGTCTTTGTCCACTGGCTTTTATTGGGGTGGACACAAAAACTGCTTTCTTCCAGGGATGAGGTGATCTACTGACTCAAAATAATTTACCACATCCCCTTCCCGCTGGCTCTTAACTTTAGGCTAATTAAAGGCTGTTTTGTGTGGCCAAAACTCAATATGGGTGTTTGAGATAGGAGATAGCTAGCCAAATTTATTATCTGGGGAGTTTACCTTTTAGCTTCTGTTTGTTTGGGGCGAGGAAGGAACAAAGGACAGCAATCTGCTGTGGTGGGTTTACCTTTCAGCTTTTGGGGGGTGGGAGGCACAGTTTGAAGTTCCCAAGCTGCTGTTTTGGTTCATTTAAAACTTAGCAGTGACAAGAATCACTTGTTGAAATAGGAACACTGGAAGGGTTTTTTGGTGGTGGTGGTGAAGGTGGTTGTTGCGGTGATGGTATTGGTGTGTGTGTGTGTGTGTGTGTGTGTGTGCATGTGTTCAAGTGTGTGCAAATGTAGAAGCCTTCAGTTGATGGCTGGTATCTTCCATCTTAGTTCTTCTTCTTAGTATTTATTTTTATTTGAAACAGGGTTTCACTATGTATCCCTGGCTGGCCTGGAATTGGCCATGTTGGCCTGTCTCTCCTGGAATTCATAGAGATCTGTTTCTGCCTCCCCAGAGTGGGATTTAAGGCTTGTGCCACCACAGTTTTTGAGACAGGATCTCTTGCTGAGCCCAGAATGCATTAATTTGGCTACAGCAGCTGGCCAGAGAACTTTGGCCAGACCTTCCTGTCTTCTCTCTCCAGCCTGGAGTTACAGGCACACACTGCCACACCCAGCTGTTGTGCGGGTGCTGGGGATCTAGACTTAGGTCCTTGAACTTGTGCAGCAATCACTACACAGGGAGCCACCCCTCCAGCTCTTAGTTGCCCTCTGAGAACCTCCCTCCTCTCTGAATTTCACTCACTTTTTGCTTACCCTTGGTGTTTGCTGCTGTGCGTTTTTTGGTATAATGTCTGGGCAGCTCCATCTAGTCCTAAAGACTAGTGTTGATCAGGGCTGAACCAGATCTAATATGATGCATGTTCTCAAATCAAACCCTATGCTGGTTACTGAGTGTCAGGCTGAAGAATTCAATCAGCTAGCGTCCCCCGCCAATCACACCACGGCCTCCCACGGAGGTCGCATCGTGGGGCACTGCCAGGTGTGTTGTTTACAGGGAAGATGTCACTATTGCCTGGGACAGCTTTTTGCATCTGTCCTCTGCTCCTGCTTTATTTTTATTTCCAGCATTTGTCACCATTAGCAGTGACACATCTGGTCACTTGCCTTCCTGTTTTGCTACAAAGCTTGTGCTTCTTGAAAGCAAGAGGTCTCAGTTTTTTCCAGCTGGGTTCCCAGTGTTTAGAGTAGTTCTTGGCTCATAGGACTGTGTATGTATGTATGTATGTATGTATGTATGTATGTATGTATGTACGTACATACATACATACATACATACATACATATATGTGTGTGTGAAAGTGAGAGAATGTGATGAATGAACCCCTCAACCAACGTAATAATCTTAAAAATAAGAAATGTTGTTTGACATAACTTTTTCTTTTTTTTCTTTTTTCTTTTTTTTAAGATTTATTTATTTATTATATGTAAGTACACTGTAGTTGTATTCAGACACTCCAGAAGAGGGAGTCAGATCTTGTTAAGGATGATTGTGAGCCACCATGTGGTTGCTGGGATTTGAACTCGGGACCTTTGGAGGAACAGTCGGGTGCTCTTACCCGCTGAGCCATCTCACCAGCCCAACATAACTTTTTCTAAAGAGAAATCTTTCTCTGCCTCAGTGGACCTCATAGGCTTTACAAAATGCAGATAAACGATATTTAATACTCTAGGCTGGAATTTTCAGGAAATAATTTCACATACACTGGCCCGGGGCTTAAAACTCTTATAAAATTTGGAGTTTTTTTGTTTTGTTTTGTTTTGTTTTGTTTTTGTCTGTGGGTTTTGGTCATTTTCCTATTCTTTATAAATTCCCCCAAATGCAGCAAACAATGAATCTAAGATTATATCAGAACTGTTTGAAGCATTTTGGAATCCAAGTTTGTGAATCTAAGATCAAGGGAAAAAACAATTTAAAATAATTGCTTTTATTTTCAAGGCATGCCGTAGATTAGAACTCCAAAATTTACATTGTTTAAACATCATTTGTAGTTTGCAAGTCGTTCTTCCTAAAGGGGCCACGACAACCTTGTGTGGTTCTGACCTCTGTGCCGTTAGCTGAGCTTACACCATTCTCAGTGAAGGCAGAGACGCTCCCATTCTCCTCTCAGATCTAGATTTAGGAGTCCTGTTTGTTACTAGAAAATTTACTTTTTTATTGAAATAATACTACTTTTTTCATTTAATATACCCTGATTACAGTGTCCTGTCTCCTGTCTCCTCCCAGATCCCGCCACATGCCCATCCAGCCAAAACCACTCCCTTATTTTCTCTCTTTAGAAAACAGACATCTAAAATAAAATAATGTACAATAAAACACATCCTAACAGGACCAAACAATCAAAGAAAACAACATAAACAAACAAAACAAACAAACAAAAAAGAAAAAAGCATAAGAAATCCATAGAGACACAGAGACACAGACAGGTTATGAAAACAGAAACCCAGAAACCATGAGATGTGAGCAAAGCCCTATAGGGCAAAACAAAAACTACCCACACAAAGCATTATGAGACCAAAATCTGGAACGTTATCACAGAATTCACTGTGTGTTGGCCATCTACTGCTGGGCCTGCCCTTAAGTGTGGTTTGTATACACAGCCAGACTCCGCTGGCGACGACTAAATTTTTCCTTGTAAGCAGTTGTTAGTTGGAGTACACTTCTGGAACTTGTTTCTATCCCCCCACCTCCCAGCTCTGGGACCTCATCTGTCTTAGACCTGTGCAGGCCTTGTGTGTACTGTGAGTTCACATGTGCATCAACCCTGTTTGTCTAGAAGGCACCGTTTCCATGGTATCGTCCATCCCCAGTGGCTGCTATTATCTTTCCACCTCCTTTTCTGCTGAGTTCCCTGTGCCCTGAGGGGGAGATTTGGTGGAGACATCCCATTTAGGACTGGTGTTCCAAGTTTCTGTCACATTAGACACTAATTTTAGAAGATCTGGCTTTTCCTGGGTTCTAAAATCCTTTTTTAAAGGTTTATTTATTTTAATCATATATATATATATATATATATATTTATATCTATCTTGTATGTATATACGTATCTTTCTATGTTTATATCTATATCTATCTATCTATCTATCTATAAATCTATCTATCTATCTATCTATCTATCTATCTATCTATNAATTGCTTTTATTTTCAAGGCATGCCGTAGATTAGAACTCCAAAATTTACATTGTTTAAACATCATTTGTAGTTTGCAAGTCGTTCTTCCTAAAGGGGCCACGACAACCTTGTGTGGTTCTGACCTCTGTGCCGTTAGCTGAGCTTACACCATTCTCAGTGAAGGCAGAGACGCTCCCATTCTCCTCTCAGATCTAGATTTAGGAGTCCTGTTTGTTACTAGAAAATTTACTTTTTTATTGAAATAATACTACTTTTTTCATTTAATATACCCTGATTACAGTGTCCTGTCTCCTGTCTCCTCCCAGATCCCGCCACATGCCCATCCAGCCAAAACCACTCCCTTATTTTCTCTCTTTAGAAAACAGACATCTAAAATAAAATAATGTACAATAAAACACATCCTAACAGGACCAAACAATCAAAGAAAACAACATAAACAAACAAAACAAACAAACAAAAAAGAAAAAAGCATAAGAAATCCATAGAGACACAGAGACACAGACAGGTTATGAAAACAGAAACCCAGAAACCATGAGATGTGAGCAAAGCCCTATAGGGCAAAACAAAAACTACCCACACAAAGCATTATGAGACCAAAATCTGGAACGTTATCACAGAATTCACTGTGTGTTGGCCATCTACTGCTGGGCCTGCCCTTAAGTGTGGTTTGTATACACAGCCAGACTCCGCTGGCGACGACTAAATTTTTCCTTGTAAGCAGTTGTTAGTTGGAGTACACTTCTGGAACTTGTTTCTATCCCCCCACCTCCCAGCTCTGGGACCTCATCTGTCTTAGACCTGTGCAGGCCTTGTGTGTACTGTGAGTTCACATGTGCATCAACCCTGTTTGTCTAGAAGGCACCGTTTCCATGGTATCGTCCATCCCCAGTGGCTGCTATTATCTTTCCACCTCCTTTTCTGCTGAGTTCCCTGTGCCCTGAGGGGGAGATTTGGTGGAGACATCCCATTTAGGACTGGTGTTCCAAGTTTCTGTCACATTAGACACTAATTTTAGAAGATCTGGCTTTTCCTGGGTTCTAAAATCCTTTTTTAAAGGTTTATTTATTTTAATCATATATATATATATATATATATTTATATCTATCTTGTATGTATATACGTATCTTTCTATGTTTATATCTATATCTATCTATCTATCTATCTATAAATCTATCTATCTATCTATCTATCTATCTATCTATCTATCTATCTATCTATCATTCATGTCTATGTCTATATCTATTTCCATCTGTCATCCATCTGTACAGACATTGTATGCATGCACTATCTACAAGAGGCCAGAAGGGGGCATCCGTTTCTCTAGTAATGGAGTTACAGGTGCTTGTGAGCTGTCCTGAGAATTCTGGGTTAAAGCATGTGCTCTTAACTGCTGACCCATCTCTCCATCTCAGATTGCGCTGCTCTTAGGAGGACTTTTGTCACCTTCTTGGACTTCATCTTTGTGACTTCCAGCTTTAGTATAAAGCTCATCTGCACAGAGTCCATGAGAAAAAAGTACTTGCCCGTCAGTCCAAGCCTGATGAGGTGGATTCAATCACTAGAAGCCACATGGTGGAAGGAGAAAACTGGTTCCCACAAGTTATCCTCTAACCTACACACACACACACACACACACACACACACACACACACACAGTAAATGTAATGAAAAATTTTAGATCTATAATTTGAAGGGGGAAAGAAGAAATTCATGTGTAGTGAAAGCTTAGTCAAAAGTCCTCTGTGCAGCCATTTTGGCATCGGGGTCAGGGTAGGTGGGGACAGAGCCTTATGCAAATCAGGCTGGCATTAAACTTTCTATGTAGCTGGGGATAGCCTTGAACCTTTTCTCTCAACCTTCCACACGCTAGGGTTACAAGTGTGTGTAACTACAAGTGTGTGTCACCACACTCACATTTTGAAGCCCGAGGACTGAACCCAGACTTTACGCACAGAGTAACAAGCACTCTAACAAGGTTCGTCCCTAGCCCATGTGATCTAAATTTGGTTTGAGAATCTTCTACCCCTCTAATGGGACTATTCCTATTATTAGTCATAGGACTAAAATTACAGTGTTCACATAGAAGCTTTATAAATAGTTGCATTTTCTCTAGTTCCTAGAGAATTTCCAAATTAAAAATGCTGAAATATTTCTACACCAAATAAGAGCATCACCCTCACAATGGAACATGGGCTTTACATGAGAAGAAGCAATGAGAACACATTCTGAGGCAGAGATGGCTCAGGGAGGAAGGCTTACCCTGCTTGGGTGAGGACCCGAGTTTATATCCCTAGCATCCACATAAAGACCTGGGCTTGATGCTGTGCACCTGCAACCTGAGCAGGCAGGGACAGAGACAGAAAAATCCCTGGGACTTGCTGGAACCAGCCTAGCTCCAGGTCCATCTCTGGGGAATAAGGTGGAGATCCATAAAGCAGGACATCCAATGCCCCCCTTTCTCTGAGAGCTTACAGGAGCACACACCCATGGGCACATGTTTTCATATATCACCCCACACGCACACACATACACACACAGTACTCTTACACTAGAACTCATTAAACAGTTATATTTTAAGCCTATATTTTAGTGAACACTGTACCTATGAGTTGTAATCACGATTGCCTGCTTACCATGGAATTTAACCCTAGGCATTTGTTTGGAGCAAATTTAAATGTCACTGCCTCCTTGTTTTTCATTTCTTTCTTTCTTTTCTCCTTTTAAAAACTGGACATGGTTATCCCTGGGATCACTAAGTGAGAGTAAACGTGCTGGAACGGAACCCAAGCAAAGCAAAGGTTTCAGCGGTCAGGAAAGCCAGTTGACAGCGGGTTCTTGCTGCAGAAGCTTCGGTCTCCAGAGACAGGAGGCAGCCCAGGAAATCCGAGCCCCGGAAAGCCCTAAGAAGTGAAGGGCTGTCCGGAGAAGGGTAGGGGAACATTATGACACCTATTAGGAGGGTGTAGACATTACTACTTACAGGCTTGTACAAGAGAGTTTTGAGATAAAGTCTAAGCAAGTCAAGGCAGTCTATAAATTAGGAAAGGTTAAGTGAATCCCCCCCTCAAATCACGATATACCTTTAATAAAGCTGTTAGCTTCACGTTACTGTAACAAAATACAGAAGGCAATTAATCTAAACATAGAGATTTCTCTTAGCTTGTTCTTAGAGGGCCAGTACATGACTGAAGTGGCTCTGCTTCTAGCCTGTGGTAAGGCATGTAAGATGTCAACGGCACATGTGAGCACTGCTCACCTCCCCAGCAAGGATGTGTGTGGTCTGTCCTCCAGGAGGACCTCACTGTACTGTGTTCATCCTTTTGAGGTCCTGGGGCACAGTACCTATGATAAGATAAAATGAGGGAGATGTCATAGCGTGGGGCTACAAGGACAGTGTTAGTCAACCGCAAATACTTGGGTACCACAAGAGGTGATCTGAGAATCCAGATGACTGCTGACCAACAGATATTTCACAGGTGGGTCATCCATATATCATGGATGGTCTGTGTTCTGGACAAGCTGGTACTGGCTGATATGAGACTTCACCACAATACTTAGAACTGCACACAATTTTAACCTTATAAACAGATATGGTTTTTCCCCAGAAATTTCACTTAATGTTCTTAGACTGTCATTGATGATGTTCCTGAAACCTCACAAAGCAGAATGAAGAAGAAAAGAAGGTTGCACACATTCATTCAGCCAAACATGTCCCATAGTAGGGTCTAAGGATGGGGTCACCCAGTCCTCTCAGCTCTATACCCACGCATCTCAGACTGTCTCACCTCACCTACATTTGATGCCATCCTTATCTTCTGGAAGACAGTTTGAATTGAGGCCGAGACAGGGGGATGCTGCTTAACAGGAAGGCTCCCTTTGTGATTCTGGGCCAGCCTTTCTGCTTCTTCTGTCTCAAATTCTCTTTCAAGGCCCTTGGAGACTCACTTAACACTCAGACATATGCACATAGACTGTGTGTGTGTGTGTGTGTGTGTGTGTGTGTGTGTGTGTGTGTTGTGATTGTTGGCCTCAGAAGGGAAAGGCTACTCATATTATGGAGTTGAAAAGCATTGAAATCCTACACAACTACTTAGTGTTGATGGTGTGGACAGAGAAGCTTCAGAGTGACAGACCCCCCCCCCCGCCCCTTAAAACACCATTTCCTAACAATGGTGACCTTGGATGAGCCACTTAACCTCTCTGAGTATCAGTTTCCTAAGCCCCCAATACTCTCTCTCTCTACATCTTAGGGGGTGAGACGCTACCTGGGACCTGGCCTTGAGAACTGTTCAGTGCAGCGTTATTGATGGTGGATGATTGAGTTCCTCGTCCTGTCTAGGGACTTTTAACATAGGACTTAAAGGCTGTCCATACTGTCGGCAGCCTGGAAGGAAATGACTGCAACTCAGAGCTAATCTTAGAAACCCACATTTTTGAAGAAAGAAAGAAAGAAAGAAAGAAAGAAAGAAAGAAAGAAAGAAAGAAAGAAAGAAAGAAAGAAAAAAGTCACCTTTCATCCCAACGGTGTTGCTGGTGTGTTGCTGGCGTAGGGATGGTCCAGCAGGTGTCAGCAGAGAACTGACTTTGCCTACTCAGAGGGCAAGTCGCGGAAAGGAAAAGATGCCTAGATCTGCGCTAAGACCGAGCTGGCAGATTCTGCTATAATTTCACAATGGCTTCAATTCAAGGGTGTGAGGGGGGTGCAGACTCAGACTTCTAAGAGGGTGACACGCTGTTGGTTCAACCTACAAAGCTCCTCTCCAGGATTCTTGCCCCTCATCCGGTTTCTTCCCATCCCTGCCTTGAGCTTATTTTTTATTTTATTTTATTTTTTTTTGTCCCCAGAATCTAGAAGCAGACATGGGTTCAGTAACTTACTTACTTACTTTCTTTCTTTCTTTCTTCCTTCCTTTCTTCCTTTCTTCCTTCCTTCCTTCCTTCCTTCCTTCCTTCCTTCCTTCCTTCCTTCCTTCCTTTCTTCTTTCTTTCTTTTTTGTTTGTTTTTTCAAGACAGGGTTTCTCTGTATAGGCTGTCCTGGAACTCACTCTGTAGACCAGACTGGCCCTGAACTCAAAAATCCACCTGCCTCTGCCTCCCAAGTGCTGGGACTAAAGACCTGTGCCACCACCACCTGGCAGTAACTTGTTTTCTACAGCTAGATTTCACTCGTAGCGCTTCCTGCCACCTCCCAAAATAATGCCACCAGGTGGGAACCAAGTGTGCGAGCCATGAGCTTATGAGGAATATTTCACATTCATAACCGTGCTCCCACAAATGAATTAACCCCACCAGGTAGGAGTGAGTTTATTACTGGAGAGTGAGTTTAGGTCCCTTTCTGCAGCAGCTAACAGCAGCTTGAAAAATCCTTCTCAACCCCTTTTTTGTATTGTATGATCCCTTAGAGAAGTGCCACTTGGCATGACTGTCCTGTCTCCTGGGTGGCAGGTTTGTTTTAAATGTGGAGTAATTTATTATATCTGCATTTACTTCTCTTCCCTTAGCAATAAACCATTCAGATTCAACAATTTAGGGACCACAACCAGAGCTCATGTGGCTGGCTAGCTCTTCAGAGCTAAAGAGCACACACCTGAGAATGAACAAACCGTAACTAGTGTGTCCAGCGGCGTCCTGGTTTCTACCCTCGTAGGGTGTGCTTCAGTGCTGTGAAGTTCTGTGATGTGACCGATGCTTGTCGGAAGCCTGTGGCATTTCTCTACTGGATGTAAGGATGAGCTGGGTAGCCAGAAAAGATGAGTTTTTTACAACAGCAACAGATGTTAAACTGCTTACCTTGACTGGAGAGAGAGAGAGAGAGAGAGAGAGAGAGAGAGAGAGAGAGAGAGAGAGA
>NC_034594.1:156760797-156762384 GCF_900095145.1 Mus pahari | reverse complement strand
TCTCTCTCTCTCTCTCTCTCTCTCTCTCTCTCTCTCTCTCTCTCTGTAAATGTTCTCCAGAGCTTAAACTCTAATATTTAAAAGCCCCACCCACCCACCCCATGCCCTGCATCCACCAATAATTTTGAACTGGACTAGTGGTCCATAAATCTAACTCTAGCTGGTGGAGGAGCAGGCAAGTCTCTCAAAGGCTTAAATACCAGGATATGCTGTATCTCTTCTCCCTTTTTCTTTACAAATATTTGTTTCTCTCTCCTTCCAAACAAAACAAAACAAAAAAACTCCCACCCGGATAGCATGTTTGACAGAATTTTTAAAGTGAGCCAGAGATGGAGTCCCCATGTGGAGACAGGAGTAACTTCATGTATTATAGTCCCCAGAATCTCAAGACAGAAACAGAAGCCCAGCCCAGCTCTGGCTAGTTTAAGTTCACCTCGAGTGTTCTTCCTGCCGTAAGGAATGCCTAGCATGCTCTGTAGCTGACTTTGTGTGTCCCTGGGTCTAAAGCAAGAATTGGCTCATCTGAACAAAAGAGAGAACCAAAGACAGACCAGACCGTTCTCTTGCCTGAATGTTGTATTTGCATTGAATCCTTTCCTCAAGCTTAAATCCCCATAAACCACATTGTCAAATTCTAAAGGGGACCTGCCTTGACCTTGACTATTCTTGGTATTTCGGAATAATCTTTGGCTGTGTGCCTTCTCTGGAAAAGAAAAGGGAGAGGTCTGGTTGCAGGTTGTATAGACAGTGATCACAAATGAGCAGATGCCCCCTGCACAGCAGCAACTTGCAAAGTTTTCAGCCACTTTTAAGGATGCCTGTGTGAGAACTAAGTTCAAGTAATTTGATTTAATCGGGCCCCTTTCTTTTCCCTGATGGTTACAAGGTCCCTTGGGAGTCCACGCCTCTGCCCCTAGGGCCTCCCTGCCCAGGCGCATAACACAACAACAACTCTGGGCTAGTTCATTTCACCACAGCCCAGGGACGCTCGGAAAGCAAAGATTAAAGGCGAAAGTCGCAGCTGTGTATTTATATTTTCATTGCTAGAAGGGAATTGATTTCCGTGCATTTATTTTGGAAGTTGTAATACAGAAGAGCGGATTTGCGTCACCGCAGCAACTTGCCGGTGGAGATAAAGTTGCACAAATATTGAAAGGGGAAGTGCTAGGAGTCATTATAGAGTTTTTCTCCGGAAGAAATAAGGATTTCTGCAGTATCCTAAAATACTAGGACCGCTTCTATTTTGAGACCAATCTCGCAGGCATATCCGCTCATTTAGTCCAAGTTTGAGCCCATCAAAAAAACAGGAGATGACCTGAACTCCGGGCGAGCCCCGGGTTTCCTGCTGCTTTCTTGGTTCTGAAGGGTAGGGGGTAAGGAGGGGGGCAGTGTTCGGTCTCCCGCCAAAGCGACTGGCCTGCAGGGGTGAGGGTTGGGCCTGGAGCAAGAGAGATCCGCTGACCCAAAGTCCTTCCCCCCCTTTCTTCTTCTTTTTCTTTTCTTTTCTTTTCTTTTCTTTTCTTTTCTTTTCTTTTCTTTTCTTTTCTTTTCTTTTCTTTTCTTTTCTTTTCTTTTCTTTTCTTTTCT
>NC_034594.1:156728236-156760727 GCF_900095145.1 Mus pahari | reverse complement strand
CTTTTCTTTTCTTTTCTTTTCTTTTCTTTTCTTTTCTTTTCTTTTCTTTTCTTTTCTTTTCTTTTCTTTTCTTTTCTTTTCTTTTCTTTTTCTCTCCTCCCCTCCCCTTCCCTCCCCTCTCCTTTCTTTTGAGTTCGCCACCGGAGCTCTGATTAGGCCTCAGGTGACAAGGCTGCGCTGGACTGCAATGGCTGCAATGGTGCCGCAGGCCTGGGAGAAGGGAGGATCGCTCCGAGATGATGCAGTTTACAGCTGAGCTGCGGAGGAAGCAATACTTGCAGCCTAACCTTTGAGCTGCGGGGCACTCCTGGCTTCTAATTCCGCAGATGCGGGTGGGCTGTGGACGCAGCCAGACGCGAGAGCACTCCGGTTCTACACGCACAAATCCCGGTTCAGCCGACTCAGAGCAAAGTGGGGAAAGGGGCGGGGAGCCTTATTTCTAGGGGAGGAGGAGAAGATGCAGGCCTCTGGGCGAAGCGTCATTTTGAACTGGGACTTGGCTATAGACCGCTTCGCTGTCTGGACGGCTGAGGTTAAACTGGAATCGCAACTGAATTACAAGGCTGCTAGAAAAGACCGGCCGCAGAGCCGGGCAGCTTAGATACTCTCTCCCTAGGCAAGTAGTGACTTGCTTTCTCTAATACCCAGTGAAGTTAATTTACCAGTCTCTCACCGCATCACACCTGAACTTTAGCCCAAACCTCACCTCCGGTGGCCTCTGTACTTGTCACAAGTCCATCCTCTGCTCCCTGCTAGACAGGACTTCCGGCCCCTCTCGCCCCAGACACCACTGCCTTCAACTGTCTATATCCCTCCATTCCTTGATATAGTTAGTACCCCTGTCCCTGATGCGGGGACATCATAGCCTGTGATTGATTAGCCATCAACTGCTGTCCAGGGGGAAAAAGGCGTCCGCTAATGATGACAATACTGGCGACCAAGACCACGAAGCTGTTAGACATTAACTCAGGAGCCCACACCAATCCTAAGCTGATAGTATAGCCTGGCAGTTCCCTCGCGGTTTCCGGTTTTTGGTATCTTATTGCTGGAGGGGAAATAAGCCTGCCTTGGAATATCATTCCGGAGACACTTACTTGGACAATCGAAAACAAAAGATTTGGTGGTTTCGTTATTGTCATTATTTTATTTTCTTCCTGAAATGTGCAACAACCGCTCATCTGGGTGGCCCATGGTCTGTTTGGGAGAGGGGCGGGGAAATCCACTCTGACTATAATTTAAAAGAGAACGAATTCTTAAAATAGAGATGTTGATGCGACAGAATCCTCCTTAGAGCACCTAGGCTGAGTTTTAAAGACCCTAGCGAGAATGGAAGGCGCTGGCTGTGGAGGCTCGGACAGTGCCTCCCTCCGACAGGCCAAAGCGGACCCTGGAAAAACTGCCACCGAATTAAAAGTAGGTATTTAATCTCAAAGGCAACCGCTCCCTGGCACTTGCAAAACATAGGACCCCACGTGACCAGGGAATGTGGTGGCCGCGGAGGGTAGCACTTCCTAAAAGGTACAGAGAGGGGACACGCGTGCCACTCTTCTAGGGCTGCACTCCTTGTTGGTTCCGAGGCTCAGGGCAAAAGTTTGGCTGTGTCTAAGGGAAACGTTTGGAGCCATCTATCTTATTTTGTTTGAAAAGTCACTCTTTCAAGTTGTCACTGGAATGACAGCTCAGAATAAAACTAATTTGCGGCCGGCCCTCCTGGCTTCTCGGAGAAGCTCTGTTGAGCTGAGAAACCAGCGTATTCCAGTAGATTTGGGTCGGGATCTTGGGCTGTAGGGGCGCTGAGAGGATGGGGCCTTTCCCTAGGACTTGTGATAAAAAGCACTTGGGTAAATGCAGAGAGAAGGAAAGTCGCGTGAGAGCGGAATAGGGAAGGGACAGCCTGCGGACCGCCAGCACAGTCCGCTGGGGTGGGGGTTGGGGGTGCACTACAGCTGAGTACGGAAGCCTCAGTGATTCCTTCCTCCGCAGCTCCGGGAAAATTCCTGAGACCGGCTCCGAGGCTCTACCGCTGGCGGGTCCCCGAGCTTCAGGAGACAGAGGAGAGCCAGAGGCCCGAGGAGTGTCGGCCCCTTAGCGGCTCCCAGAGACGCTCAGTACTCAGCTCAGCCCACGCGGCCGCAGAAAACAGTTTGGCGTGGCCAGGGCGTGGCCGAGCGTGGGCCACGCCCCCTCTTTCCCAATTCCCCTCCACTCCGGAGTCCCATTGGTCACGAAGACGTCCAATGAGCGCACGGATCAAGGTCCTACCCGGGGTCTGACTCGTAAGCTCCTGCCAAAACTTTGGGAGTTTTTAGAGAGGAGTTTTTTTTTTTCTTTTCTTTTTTTTTTTTTTTTAAACTAACGGATCATTATTGTTGTTTTAAATTTAGCTCTTAGGGCTTAGCTGTTTGGGTTTTTCTTTCGGTGTCGGGCCCCTGTCTCCCGGCTTCTGCGGAGTAGCAGAGCGAGGCCGCGCTCGCCTTGTCGCCCCGGCGCCTGGCGATCGCCTCTGTCCACCCGGCGGGGAACGCGCCCGCCGCGCCGCCTTTCAAGCCAAGCCAGGGGCCCAGGCGGTGGCGGGAGGCGATCGGGCCCTCGCCTCGTCCCTCGGTGGCGTAGGGCTCCCCGGTTGGCCCTCCGCTTTAGGGCGGGCGGAGAACCGAAAGCAGCTCGGGCTCGGCTGGGACACCGCCTCTGCCGGAGCGCCCACCCACTTCCCCACTCACCCAGGACCCCGCCGGGATCCTGCCAGGATGTTCGCGGCCGGCCTGGCTCCCTTCTACGCTTCCAACTTTAGTCTCTGGTCAGCCGCCTACTGCTCCTCGGCGGGCCCGGGCGGCTGCTCCTTCGCCCTGGACCCAGCCGCTGTCAAGAAACCCTCTTTCTGCATCGCGGACATCCTGCACGCCGGCGTCGGGGAGCCGGGGCCCGCTGCAGAGGGACTGGTGGGGGCCTCGGCAGCCCTCACCGCACACTTGGGCTCCGTGCACCCGCACGCCTCCTTCCAAGCTGCCGCCAGATCCCCGCTCCGTCCCACCCCGGTGGTGGCGCCCTCAGAAGTCCCGGCTGGCTTCCCTCAGCGGCTGTCTCCGCTCTCCGCCGCCTACCACCAGCATCTCCCGCAGCAATCAGCAACGCAGCAACAGCAGCCGCAGCAGCAGCCCCCGCCTCCACCCCGGGCGGGCTCCCTGCAGCCACCGACTTCGGGGACGCGGGTGGTCCCCCACCATAGCGGCTCCGCCCCTGCCCCCTCCAGCAAAGACCTCAAATTTGGTATCGACCGAATTTTGTCTGCGGAATTTGACCCAAAAGTCAAGGAAGGCAACACTCTGAGAGGTATGTATTGCTGGAAGGCCTCAGGCCTCACCACCACCCATGAGGGGCCTGATGTCATGAGGGTTTGGGGTGCGTTTATATTTAAGGCCAGAATGGTAGAATGAGGGCGAAGAAAACGAAATGAAAGAAAACTTAGTGACATGCAAAAGTCAGCTATTCCATGTTTTAAAAGGCAACTCCGGGTTGCTTAAACAGCACAGAAACGGGTGACCACTCTGGTCGCTGCAAAGTTTTGCAAAAGTGTGTATTATCCATCCTTTGAATGAAATATCTGCAGAAAGAACTAGATCTTTCTGACAAGGAAATCTCAGCGTGGGGACACTTTGCATGTATTTGATTTTCAGTGAAATCCTTCCTAAGAATTCCGGGGAAGCAAAATGGCCAGCCTAAACTCCTGAAGGGAGGAGGCACAGTGGGGGCATGAAGGGTGTAAATTAGGGGTTTGTAGAATTCCTGGAAGGCGTCCGAAATTATCACTTTAGCAATATTTTATGACAAGCCTTTCCTTACTGTGGGGTATACCAGCCATGCCTGACACACACTCTGGGGCAATTCAGGCCCCACTCTTCGGTGGCTGTCAGAGAAAGAGCTTCTTATGGAGAAAGGGTCCGTTTTGAGTTCAGTAGGTTCAAAGGGGGAGAAGGGAAAGGATGAACAGAACAGATGTGCCCAGAGTGTATGAGTTTGTGACCGGCTCTTCTTTCCCCCCACCCAGATCTCACGTCGCTGCTAACCGGTGGGCGGCCTGCAGGGGTGCATCTAGCTGGCCTGCAGCCTTCAGCGGGACAGTTCTTCGCATCTCTTGATCCCATTAGCGAGGCCTCTGCCATCCTCAGTCCCTTAAGCTCCAACCCAAGAAATTCTGTTCAGCATCAATTCCAAGACACGTTTCCAGGTATAAAAATTCCCAAGTTCAGCCGGTGCCACAAAGGCCAAGCGGTAGTGTGGAAACTCAGTGGTTGGGGTAGGAGCCTCCTAAGTCCTATGAGAGAAACTGAATGTTCTTTTTAGTGGGACATTTGGAGAAGACCATGCTAGGGGAGCCAAGATAGTGTGTATATGGGTGTGAGTCACTGTCCCTATTCTTTTCAACCAGAGAGGGTGGTTTGAAAATGAAGTATTCAAAGGTGAGGGTTTTACACTTGCACACGTGCAGGAACGACACACACACACACACACACACACACACACACACACAGAGTTTTGCTTGACTGGTTATATCTTCTCTGAAAGACAAATCCAGCGGAATATAGGGTTGTCACAGGCAGACCATTCAGACCCCAGGGACGATTCCAATTGTTTTAGCATATCTGATGCTTTTGTGTTTAGTTTATGAATTTGTCTTGAACGAATCTACCGAATAGCTGGTTCTTAGCGGCTTTAGGCCCAAGGTGACCTGAAAAGATCTGTAAAAATCTCCCTTAGGCCATTCCCGCACATGCCAAACACCTTTAAATATCTATGAAACCAGAAGACTGGAAGGCTGTAACCTTAACATTAACGTGGCCCTGAATCTCTCTTCCTGCCCCTTGGCAGGTCCCTATGCCGTGCTCACTAAGGACACCATGCCACAGACATACAAGCGGAAGCGCTCTTGGTCCCGTGCTGTCTTTTCCAACTTGCAAAGAAAAGGCCTGGAGAAGAGGTTTGAGATCCAGAAGTACGTGACCAAACCAGACCGAAAGCAGCTAGCGGCCATGCTGGGCCTCACAGACGCACAGGTAAGCCAACTCTCCAGGCACTTCTCCCACAGGCGCTAAACAGAAAACAAACAAGGTGGGGCAGCAGGTCTCCTCTGGGAACTCACCAGCTCCAGCCATCTAAACACAAGGTTTGGAGTTCACCAGGCTTTGTGGTGTAGCAACTCAAAGCAAGGAGAGAGGTGGGTAGGGATGGAGATGAAGGAGAGGAACGCAGAGAACAGCCCATTCCTGAAGATGTATGCCAACAAGCACGCTTGTTTATTTTGGCCTAGAGGCCAAAGAACCTCGGAGAAAGCAAATAGGCCATGGGAGATGATAATTATGCACTCGACCGGAGCTCACTTCACTGTAGGAGGCAGTTTATTTTTGAAGAGATAAAAAAGCAAAGTCAATAGCCTGTTGTTGGTTCCTGCCACCCCCACTGGATTGTGAAATCCCAGTTGTGAGGAACTGAAAATATAATTTCAAACGGAATTGCTTAGCGTTACTGTAAGACAGGGATGGAGCAGCCACAGTCCCAGTTTCTAACAGACAGCTCAGTCTCTGAAGGTAGTGTCTGTTGGCAAAAAAAAAAAAAATTTAGCACGTCAGTTTTTTTTGTTTTTGTTTTTTCAGTAAGTTTTGCCTACTTGATTTAGAAAACCTCTTGTCCCAGATTTCTCTCTCTCTCTCTCTCTCTCTCTCTCTCTCTCTCTCTCTCTCTCTCTCTCTCTCTCTCTCAATTCCAAGAATTAGAGTTTCTCTGTGCTTTCTTTCTTTCTTTCTTTCTTTCTTTCTTTCTTTCTTTCTTTCTTTCTTTCTTTTTTTTCCGCCCACAGCGTACTCATCCTGTTGGGCCCTCTTACTTCCCTGCTGAAGCCAAAGCAAGCTGCTTTCTCAGAGCTGCCTGTCAGACTTCTGTCCCTGTGTCTTTCTGTTCTCTGTTACACAATGCGCTTCCTCAGCACACACAGTCATCATACTGGAAAGCCCAGCTATGTTCTACCAGCTGTGAATGTTATTTTTAAAGGGGAAGCTGGAACTGTGACTGTATTGGGTTATCCGCCCCCATCATATATTTATATCGATTCTCCGCTCCATCTCTCCCCTATTCCTCCGTGATGCATACTTACTCCCAGCATTTTTGGAGTCCCCAGGAAAATAAATTTGTTTCCCCGGAAAGATGATCTTTATCAACTCTTAGATTTAAAAAAAATGCCAAACTGATTCTCCTTTACTTAAAGCCTAGCAGATAAGACATTCTAGTGGGATTAACTCTTTGATTTCTCCTGTCCTCTTGCCCACTTCCACCCTTAAAACAGTGATGGCCAAGGACTGTAGTCTGAGTACCTAAGAGGCAAAGGCAGGAGAATCTCAAGTTCAAGGCTACCTTGGGTTCTAGTAAGACCCTGTCTCTAAAATCCTAAATGTGGTAGTAGTGGTGGTGGTGGTGGTGGTGGTGGTGGTGGTGGTGGTGGTGGTGGTGTCATTTTTTTGTAGTTAATAGCTTCGGGTAGTGTGTGGAGATGAGAGGATTCACAGAACCAGAGTCACCAAACCCGTGGCATGGTGTACAGAGTTGAAATATATGTGCAGTTTGGGTGTTAGGACTCCTTGAATCCTTCTTACAAGAGTCCTGAGTTTGGTGAGATTACGAAGCAATTGGTAAAAATCTGCCCTTCCATCTTGCACTCGGGTCATTTCAGGTTTGAGATTCGAGGTCCACACTTAAAGAATTGTCCCTAGTGGGTTGGGCGGGTTTCACGCCTTGATTGCGCCTGGATTTTTATGCTTTGTCACTGCGTCTGCATAGCGGAGGCATAGCAAGCGTCCGCCTTGCTGTCCAGCCTTACAGGGGCTAGGGGTAAGTCCGGAGCTGGTGAGTTTGTTCTTTATCTAGCATCTCTTCTGCTGTTGCGAACAGGTGAAGGTGTGGTTCCAGAACCGGAGGATGAAGTGGCGGCACTCTAAGGAGGCGCAGGCGCAGAAGGACAAGGACAAGGAAGCGGGCGAGAAGCCTTCGGGCGGAGTCCCCGCCGAGGGTGAACGAGAGGAGAGGAGCCCCAGCCGTTCCGAGGGCGAAGCCGAGAGCGAGAGCAGTGACTCGGAGTCCCTGGACATGGCCCCCAGCGACACGGAACGGACTGAGGGAACGGAGAGGTCCCTGCACCAAACTACGGTCATCAAGGCCTCAGCCGCGGGCGCCCTCATCACTGCCAGCAGCAGCACGAGTGGTAGCAGCTTCAGTTTCAGCAGCACCAGCAGCCCGGGTAGCGGCAACACCCACGCGGGGAGCGCCAGCAGCCTTGGCGGCGGCAACTGCTCGGAACTGCCTTCGGCTCACCAGCCCTCCATCACCAGCAGTCCTCAAAGCCCGGAGATCGCCCAGGCCCCGCTTGCAGGTTTATAGACTGGACCGAAGCGTGGCCTGCAGCGTCCTCAACACTGGCTGGACTTTATGCCTACTTTAAGTTGGTGGCGAGGGTTGCCGAGATGGGAGCCAGATGCCACGGGTAGCCTCTTTGGGGTTCATACTTTTTCTCTTGCTGCCCCGGCTGCCAGAGGCCCACAGCCCCCCTCAAAGAGTGGAGAGTTTTAAGGTTCCCCCCCCCCCAAGAAAGAATTCAACTGTTTTCCCTACCTAAGCAGCTCACACTGTGAAGTGCTCGGTGGAACTGTTCCTCTGAGCACCAGGGGTCTTGGCATAAGGACTTGCTGCACTTCGGAGGCCTTTAACTTGTAAATAAAATGTTTACTACGGTTTGTAAAAGGCCGTTTGGCGTGCTGGCTTGCTGAGGGTGATGAGGTTGTTAAATCCCAAAGATTGGGGACCAGGACATTAGCCCCGCGCGAACACTGCAGATGGCAACAGGCCGAGTAGGGGAAGTAGCCCCCCCCCAGCCCCGTAACTGATTGGACCCCTGTCAGATGGTAGAGTTTTCACCCAGCACTGAGGGGCTTGGCGACCCCCACCAGTGATTCTGCCTGGGTGCGAGGCTCACAAAAGGAACAAACTAGAATCTTGGGCCTGTTCTGCAGATGGCTTCCCAAAGCAGAGTCGGGATGCAGTGATCTCAGAGTTTGTATGGAATCCACCCTGCTGCTGAGCTGGAATCCAACCAGGCCCAGCCTTGCTCGGGAAGTCCTTGCTAAGTAAGCTCCCAGCCTGCAGTCCGAGGGCTGTACCTGTGTAACTGTTTAGTGATGTGGTAAAGGAACCCAAGGCTCTATCTCAAGAAAAGGGCAGAAAGGTTACAATAGTTGGGAACCAACCGGAAACCAGGTCTTCCAAGTGTCATTGCCCTGCTTTTAAAGAGGTGAATGCAATCGGGCAGTGGTGCGGTGACTAGAAATGTCAGACAAAGGTGATGGCTGGGTGTGGAGCATCTAGAAATGATACCCACCCCTCCTTCCCTGTACCCATGTAAAAACTCTGCAGTTCTCCCACTGGAGACACCCACTACAGCATGAGTCGGGTTCCCCACTCCATCACAGCACTTTGATGCGGCCAGTAGGAGAGATATCAGGAAGGCTTTCCTTTTTAAAAGTGGAGCCTTCTTCTACAACCTGTTCCTTCCACCTACTTTCCTTCTAATGATGTGAAAAGCATTAAGATAAAAACCATCTTTAGGGAACATTTTGAAACAGCGGCAGCAGCAACAACAACAAACAATTTTTGGCACACAGTAGTACCAGGGCCCAAGGGCTCTTAGGGACACAGCCTAGCATCTAATTCCTGCAACTCCTCCGGCCCAAGAAAGGGAGGAGAGTGCTGAGGTCGGATCCTAGGAGGCAGCGCTCTGCTGGAAAGGGCTGAAACCCCAGGGCTGCTGCTGAGACTTGCTTATCCACTTCCCTTCCACTCAGTCCCTAGAGCTGGTTTCTGGCTTCTTGCTCGTGGCCAAGGGCTGGATTGATGAAAAGGAATACTTTTTAGAAAGATCATAGTGAGAGCCATTGGGCAAGAGAAAGAATAAATCAAGATAGAACACCCCTCACTAGGACCACAATTTAAAGACACTGTGAGCCGGCTATTGTCCTTAACTCACAAGTGCTGGGGGCCACAGGCAGCCTCTAACAGCCCTGGGCTTCAGGTGGGGATGGGACAGTTCCTCAAGTCTCTCTTTGGGCGTTTCTTAAACTTTAGTGTTTCCCGGTACCTCAAGTTTTCAGTTATTGCTTAGGTTCCCCCTATAATTCCCAAAATATTAAAACCCTGAAATCCAAACAGCCCAAAGGCACGGAACTAGGACACACTTAAGAACTCAATTCTGACGTCAGAGTAGAGGCAGGGTATGCCCAACTAGGCCAGGAGCCCGGCCAGTCTGGGGAGAGTCTGGCTTGGGGCGCTGTACTTGGTGCAGACTGTGGCTTTTCAGTGTCTCTGGCCTAAGGCTCCCCCTCTTCTGCCCGCTTCTAATCCGGTGGCAGCAGCTTTTCTTCCTGGCTTCTAGACTTAGTAACTGAAGGAAAGAAGCCATCGCTGGGGTAGAGTCATGGTGTACTTTTTCCGGTTAGAACTTTGGTCTTCTATCGGCCGCGTTGGGCAAGACCCAGGATTTGCGGGGAACTGGGGATGAAATTACCCAGGAGGCTGGCACCTGGAGGAGGTAGCCGAATGAGTCCCACCTGGAATGGGAATTCTGAAACTCTTCCTAGTTTCTGACGAAACGTCCACCAACCCTAAGGTCACAAGCCCCGTGAAGTTTCACTTACGTGGAAAAGGGGGAGCTGCAGAGAGAAGCCCCCCTCCCCCGCTCTGGGCGGGCGGTGCAGCTTGACTTAAGGCTACCTACAGGGGCGGCCGGTTTCCTGCTGGAGGCTGCTTGCTCTGCTTACTGGGGTCTTTCTGGAAGCGCTTGATCCTAGCCAGGGTAACTAAGGGCTGAGGTTCCTGGGGCGCAGAGAAGACTAAATGTAGAAGATTAGCAGACGCCAGATTTCTGGGCTGGTTGGATCCTGAAGGAGCTGGGCTAGCGAGGCTCCGGAGCCGTGCGGAGATCTTTCCACAGAATAGGTCTTTTCCTTACCCTTTGCAGGGGTCCCCTCATTCCAGAGCCTACTGAACCAAGACACCAAGACCTCCGAACAACTCACGCAAGAGTGCTGACCAGTGTGGAGTTCACTAGGAAGGAGTAGGAGTCTGACACACAACCCCAGCCCTGCACTGACACACACATCAGAGACAAAAAGACTATTAAGGTCGTTTTAACGGTGTGTGTGTGTGTGCGCGCGCGCGCGCGCGCGCGCGCGTGCATGTGTCAGAGTGAGGAGACTTTCATTCTCCACTGTATGGCAAAAGGTTAGGACCCTCAGACCACCTCATTCTATGTCTGTGGGTGGGACGTTTGTCTCCATAGCTTTAGTCTGGCGCCACATTCCGCAGACCAAAACCACCGAAAACCAGATCCACCTTCTGCATTTGCTGCCCTCTGCAGAAACTGGGGAGGAACTTGGATTGGAGGAGTGTGCCACCCGCTTTCCAGTCCCACTGGGGCCAAAGCTGTCAGGTTCTGAGCAACAGCAGGACAAAGTCTTTTCTCTAAGGAATATTCTAGCAGACTCAGCCAAGGAAACCACTCCCATTCTTCACCCACTCCTCACCCCTCCCAGGATTGGCAGAGGCTGTAGCTCCAGCCCTCACAAATCCCTGATCCACTGCCCTCCCTCCAAGCCTCAGATGGACCACAAGAAAAGCTAGGAACTCCCGAATCTTTTTTCTCTGGCCCCTGGTAGGGGTGGTTGGTGGCTGGGTCATACTGCACCAATGGAAAAGGCAAGGGAATATTGCTAGTCCCAAGTAGGCTTTCTTTTTTAAGGTACCAGAGGTCCAAGAACCCTGAAAATGATCCCAGGTTTCTCTGCACAGAGCCACAGCTGCCTGTAGAGTTCTCAGAGGCAAGGTAGGAACTTCAGTCTGTAATGGGGAGTTAGAATTGAACATTACTTTATGTTACTTTAACCAGTTCAGAGATAGGACCTCCTTCTCTCCAAAACTATGTCATTTTTTTTTTTTTTTAAAGCAGACTGGTGGGATAGGCTTGTAACTAGCAACAGAATAGAGTTCCATTTTCAATGTCTTGATGTTGTCCAAGGCAAGCTGGAGGCTCTTCTACAAGGTGTGTTCTCATCCCTCGGAGATTCCAGCCTGCTTACCAAGTGGGAAGATCCTCTCATCTGCTCTCACTTTTTAATCAGAATGAAAACTGCTAGACCTTGGGGCCCTTTGCTTCCCTCCACCATTTTAGAGAACAAGGATGCGTGCTTCCATACCATGATTACGTCTGATGCCCTCACTCCAGGGATGAGACATGTGACAGGAAGAAAAAGTGATGACACATGGCCAAGACCACCTGGTGAGTGAATGTCAGGTCTGAGGCAGACCTTGGGACTCATGGCTTCGGAAGAATGCAGGAATATGAGCGCTTTCTCCTGGCAGGCCTGACCAATAGATGATGGTCAGGGTGATCAAAGCTCACTGCGTTCTGATAGAGGAGAAGAAAAGCCCCAGAACCATGGCCTAGGGGCTCTGGGCCCCTTCTCTTCCCTTGGGTCAGTAGTGGTGGTGCTGGTGCTGGTGCTGGTGTATGTCCCTGAGAGATTATCTCTCCAGAGGTGGCAGGCTGTTTGATGCCTTGCTTTCCAGCTTACATTCTTGGCTGTGCTGCAGCTCAGCTCTGAGGGTCCTAGCACCATCTGTGGTGTCTCACAGCTTTCCTTGGTTATCTCTGCCATTGGGAGCAGGACACAGAACTGAAATAGCCCTTGGGGGTACCTGAGATTCTGGCACTCTCCCTCCCTCTCCTGTTCTCCCTAACTTAACTTCAGAGGTGGCACAGAACAAGTTTCAACCCTTGGCATCTTCTATGGAAGAGGCATCACCTCAGGGTTCTTCTAGTGGTTTTTCTCAGGCTCCTTTCAGTGTGGTGGTGGGTATGGCAAGAGGTTAGTGCATGTACCTGGGAGCCAGTGCTCTTAAGCAAATGTTCCTAGGTTAGTATAGGAGGCTCCAACTTAGTTCCAGAAGCATTTGTCCATCCATCCATCCATCCATCCATCCATCCATCCATCCATCCATCTATCCATCCATCCATCCATCCACTCATAGGTTCAATGATTGGCTGCATCGACCTTGAGAAATTCATCTTTAGCTTCAGTTTCTCTCAGCTCTATAGACAATACAAGCGAATGAATGAACCTAAGTCCCAAATTGCTATGAAGATCAGCAGCATTTAAAAAACTGTCAAAGAAGGAAGATGCCAGCATTCATGTACACCCTTTCATTTACTTGTTTATTGTTGCAGTATTTATTGAGATCTCTGTTACTGTTCACAGGGCAGGAAAATAAAAGGAATAGAGGTAATTCTCACTTGCCAAGAAAAACTAAACCAATAGAAGCCAATGAAGCTTGCAAACACAGGCCATTTTGCCCTATGTTCTCTGGGAACCTTTTCTGGTATAAAGCAAAGAAGGAAGGACCTTGAGTAAAGATGTCACTGTCCCTTGCTCCCCCAGACAGTATCAAACCCTATTGGCTTGTCCTCCTTTCCCACTCCACATTGGCTCACTTATGCTACAGGAACTGCACCTGGTCCCTGGCACACACAACAGGTCTTTAATAAGACTTTGTAGGTGTGATTGGGAGTAGGAGGGGAAGGTGCTAGAGTTTTCTGACACAAGATTTGATGGAAGTTGAAGTAACTATAAAGGTCCCTAGAGGGAAAATTTTGTGCCTGCTATTGAAATATGTCAGAACAAATGACACTTTGAGAGTTTTAAGTTCTTAACAAGAAGGGGGTCAATACAGAAAACAGAAAATTATGTCTTTCAAGGGCAACTACACCCGATGATGATGATGATGATGATGATTATGATGATGGTGGTGGTGGTGGCAATGGTGATGATTTGTGGTACTGGGACTTGAACCCAGTACTTCATGCTTGTTAGGCAAATGCTCTACCCCTGATACCCTCATGGGGTCTCTCTCTGCTAAGTGGCTGAAGAGTCTGGCTTTTAAGACAATACTTGATGCCCTCAAAGTATTTACCGTGGCTCTTGTGTTTCTTCTGAATGAGTTGCATACCCAAGAGGAAGCAAGGTGCTATCATCGAGACCCTGGAAAGGAGTGGACCTGGGATGCTGAGACCATTATAGTGAGGCCATGGGAGAGTACATAGTCTGGACTCCCAGTACTCTGTGCTGATTGAACTGGTTAGGCGCTCACTGACAAGGTTGGCTTTACATTCTAGGTGGACATAAACTACTATGAGGTGTTGAAAGATGCCCAAGGTCAACCTTATTCTAAGTTCCCTAGCTACCAAAGTAAGAGCCAGGACAGAAATCCAAAAGTCTTGGTTCTTTTTCTAGTCTGTGAGCGCTGGAATCCGAGGTGGGTTCCTCTCTTAGAGTTTTAGAACAGGGGAGTGCTCACAAACTGGACTTCAGGGGAGTGAGGGTTGCAAGCATTCTTGATCATCCTCAATCCTGTTAACCCAGAGTGGTGGTCCAAGCCAGTAGGGACCGCACTTGGGAGGTGAAGGAGGAGTTGGGGAATGAGGGGGGGGGAAGCAGAAGTTCAAGGTCGGGCTTGGGCTAAATGCAGATGATTCTGTCACCCCCACCCTCAAAAAAGAAGAGTCCTGATCAGGAAGTTTCAGCCTCACTTTGATTTGACAGGGCTGTTTATTTTTGTTTCTCTGGGAGTAAGAATCTGGGAAAGGCACTAGGCTCCCACCCCGAACAGTTCTCAGCACACGATGGAAACTGAGCCCAAGAACTACCGGGGAATCGGGCTCTTCACTAGCAATGCCCACACACATCTGTCTGTACTCTCCGACGACGTTTTCTAAGCCACAGCGTGGAGACCGGAGCGCAGACAGCTCAACCCAGTCTCCAGAGGAGTGCCAGGAGGCTCGGACTTCATTACTGCACAAGGTTTTCTGGTTTTGTCCGGTTTGCCACTAGTTCTAGGCTAGGGGATAGTTCCAGATCTTCTGCAGTCCTGTATCCTGAACCCTGGAATGCATCTATATAGACCTCAGTCAGCTTCCAGTCGGGAATGCATGCAGTTCAATTGTTCTTGTGGTTCGCACCCTGGTGGCCCATAACAGTTTATTTCTCGTTCTGTCCGGCTCCTCTTCTATAAGTCGGCTAGTTTGTCCTCTTTTAGGCCGCCTAGGTGGGGCTAGACAACTCAAGCTTCCTTTTCTTCTCTCCAGAAGGTACCCTAGCCGCAGATGGTCTATTAGGGCTGGAGAGTACTCCTTAACAAGCTATAAAAGCAGCGGGCAGACTGACGACTCATTTTGTGCAATCCTGAAATCAAATGAGGCACAGTTCAAACTCTGTCCCCTCTCTTCTCTGCACTCTTTCCTTGTGTTCCTCAGTGCTCAGGTCTCCAGCCCAAATCGATTCTCAGCTTCTGGCTGGCTTCTCCTCCGAAATGGTTCAAAGCTCCTATGGGGATGTTAGGAAGCGCTCTGGACTCCCGCGGTGTTTTGAAATGACCAGAGAGAAGGTGTGTGGGTGATAGAGCCTTGGGGGCAGCAGGATGCTCCCCAGGTGGTGCCGGGTAGCCTGCGACCATCCCGCAGCGAAAGGCAGCCGTTTCAGAAAGCTTATTAAAAATGTAGTGGATGTGCACAATTCCTAAGGAAGGGACAACCCCCCTCACCCCTCCCCTCACATTTCATTCTCCCCAGAGACATTCTTTGAAAGCCCTTGTCTGAGAGATACCTGGGCAATCCATAGTTTTAGCGTTATTTATAAACGTACCGCCCACTGGAACTGTGGCAGGTACTTCTGCTATCGACTTTACTATCCACCAACCCACTTTGGGTTGGGGGCATCAGTAGCTGGGAATGGACAGGTGTATGAATGTTCTGAGTTCTGTTCACTCAGTCCAAATTTTACCAGTTGGAAATGGGGAAGCGTCTTACCTATCTCCCTGTATCTTCCTCCCTGCCTTTTCCTTGTGAAGGAAAGGTCAAGAGAAGTAATTTCAATCAACTTCCCCTACACACACTCTCCTGTTAAACTCCGGGCTCCATCCCCTCAGTCGACTCTACAATCTGGAGGCAGTTCTCATTCCCTTAAGATAGATGAGAGATTCGAACTAGATAGTGACCAGGATCATAAACCACACACAGCTTTCTAGGCAACTGGCAACTGGGGCTAATGGAATCTGGGTATCTGTAAACTGTTTAATTAAGCTAGTATCCCTAGTGTTTGACATCACCAGGAGGAGGGCAAGGAACAGAGGCAAGCCTGTAATCCCAGCAATCAGGGGAGATGAGGCAGGGAGATTTGGAAATGGAAGCTATCTTGGGCTCCATAGTAGGATTTCCTCAGTCTCAATCACAACAAAAATAAAACAAAGACATTCCTCTCTTCCTAAATGTTTCTAAATGTCTTGTCCCAATCTCAGAGCTCCTCTGAGAGGACGGCATGAGAAGCCAAAATCGAACTTTTCCTCTCTCTCTCTCTCTCTCTCTCTCTCTCTCTCTCTCTCTCTCTCTCTCAGTAATTTGGTCATTATTTCAAACACACACTTTATAAGTTTAATGAGTATGACTCAATGCAACTATAGGAAAGACCTTTCCTCTTGGTGGCAGTACTTGGAGGTGGGGAATGGAACCCAGAGCCACTTACCCTTGTTCTCCATCACTAAGCAACAGTCTCAGCCACTTTGGTAAAAGAAAAAAAAAATCGTTAATAAGTGCTGGGCTTGTGGCATATCCCGGGGGAAAGAGACCTCTTGGTGTGTCCCTCACAACAGGTCCCACATCAATGATGTCTTTAAGCAACGGGCTGTTTACTGTGTGCGTGTGTCTACATGGTGGCTTTACAGTGTAGGAAGACATACAAAGTATATAAAAGCCGCCGAATTTCCAGACTCCTTCCATTCTCATCTGATCCACTCTCTTTCCCCTCTACTGAGCTCTCCAAATCTTCCCTCCTAGGTAGGTAGTGTCTGGGAGCTTTCCGAAGGCGACGCTCTGAGTTCTAACGCTGCTACCGCGTTCTTGCAGCGGCTAGACAGCTGCACAGCCCTGCCCACCATTGCGGGGACCCAAAGTGCTCAGCCGCGGGCTGCAGTTACTAGTGCGGGAGGAAAGGGCCAGCGCTGTGAGCCGGCTGAGGGGTGAGCCGGGTGGGGCGGGAAAATTTATGGTGTGTGTATACTTTCTGGCTCCAGAGCTGTGTGCACCAGAAAGTCGAGGCCCTGGGATATTCAGGCCGCAAGCTGGAGCGGCGGGCGCCACCTCCAGATGTTGTCCAAGGAGCTGAGCTCTCCGTTCCGTTGTTGTAAAAATGATAATCCAGTCCTGAAGTGGTCGCAGACTGCCCAGCCCTGCTGCTGCAGGACGAACCTACATAGCCAGAAGAATGGTCCTTTCCGCGAGAGGGGCTTATCTGTAACCGGCTGCAGTTGGGTGCCATGGTGTCAGGGTGGAATTCTAGACCCAACGACTGGGCACGAGGCCCTAAGTGAAGACAGGTTACCAGGCCTGGAATGTAAGGCCCTCATTGTTTTCCTGTTAGGATCTCCTAGAGACCTAGACTTCAGAGACTGCCCCACCACCTAGATTTGATGCTCATTCGTGGCTTCAGTAAAGAATAAGGCAAAAAGGGAGAGTGTGAACTCCGTTGGCCTTAGGTTACAGGAGTCAGGAAGATGGCTGGAGGATCTGGTCTGGGGCAGGAGCCCCTTTGAGCCCAGAGAGGTCCCATTTCATTCAGCCAGACCGGCCTTGGAAAGCCAGCGCAGTGTGGTCTCTCCTTGCAGGCTCCAAGCCACACCTGAGTACAGGAACTGCGGTTGAGTTGGGCTGTCAGCTCCGGAGTAGATTTCTCTATCCATACTGTCACCAAGATGGCGTAACTACTGAACCGGCATAGGGTCGAATTTACAATACCAGCCACAAGCTTTCAGTTTGTACGCAGTAATTGTTGCCTGCCTGTGCACTGTTCAAAAACCTATTTGCTTACTTGCTTTGTTAAATAAAATTTCAATTACGTTATTACTTCTACAATTTCCATTTAATGCATAGGTAAGTTAAGCTAAGACAAATGAATTTTCCTACAGACATAAGTGGAACTGGGAAGAAATCTCTCTCTCTCTCTCTCTCTCTCTCTCTCTCTCTCTCTCTCTGTCTGTCTGTGTGTGTGTGTGTGTGTTCCCACAGTTACCTAAGTCTTCTACAGTTAACAATTACTTTCCCAAGTCTTACAACGACTCCCAGAATCACAGGAGAGCTAGGGTCGCTTTCACCTCTTAAGCAGCTCAGCTCAGGGAGCGCCGGGCTCCTTGGCCCTAGCGCTGGGAGCTCAGAGCTTAGAGGGTCAGCCAACGCAGGTGGTCCAGTAGATAAAGCGGAGCTGGTTAGCAATTACCCCGGGGGCATGCTAATTGAGTCTGCCTGACACCAGCTTTTCACTCCGCTTTGATTTACCGCTTTGATTTGGGGTCAGGTCCTTGTGCCCAATTGCACTGCGGGAACCCTGCTTGTTTGAAGCAAGCGCTCAGGATGCTCCTGGCCGCATACCCCCCACCCCCAACCATACCGGAGTTTTCTATCTTTTCTGGGGTGTCATTTAATTTTTATCACGTAGCCCAGGCTGGCCTCGAACTTGCTATGAAGCCAAGAATTAACTTTTAATCCTCTTGCCGCCACGACTCCAGTGCTGGGATTTCAGGCAAGCGACCGTTTTTATGCCGTGCTGGGTGGGGGCTGGGGTTTTTGCCCGCGACTTGATTTCTTGATCTCTTTACTTTGTAGGGTCAGGTGGGGAGTCGCCCTCCTGAAGAATTTTCCTAGGGTAATGGGGTGCAGCTGGGGGAGTTGTTGGCGATTTATTTGGGGCAGGAGCTAGGGGAACAGCGTGAAGCATGGAGGGACGGTGGGGAATAAAGGAGGAAGGAAAATTAAAACGTAGGAAATCCCAACAAAAGGTGGGATTTGGAAGCCTTTCTCAGAGTGGGCAGAGTTGACACAACGGTTCGGCTGGGTCATAAATTAATAGATTTATCCCTCAATCAGGGGGAAGCCATTAAGATATTCTTGGCTTCGTCTGTGGGAAAATAATTTTTTTGATGGAGTTGCCCCAGAAGATCCCGTGAAACCCCTACTCCTGGCCTCCTATTTCCTCTCTGCGGGAAGGAGGGGGCACAGATGGACTCTGGGAAGCCCTCCGCTCCATATTGCCTGGCAGCTTGAATTTGACTTCAGGCGTTTCTTTCTATTTCTTAGTTTGATCTCCTACCTCGGGGCTTGGGACCCCAGAGGTATGCGTCCCCCAGCCAGCTCAGCCCCTGTCACTGCTGTCCCTCCCGCCAGCAAACTGCAAGGATCCCTGAGTGAGCACTTGGCCTCTCTGTGTTCAGGCATGCCAAGCGCCTGGCACTGGAGAACCAGAGAAGTGTAGCAAAAGTGGAAGGAAGTGTCCCCCGCAGGGAAGTGACAGACTCCTCCAGAGCCTTTAGGAGAGAAGTCTGTCCAGGCCCCTAAGACTCCCAGTGTGGTCCCGGCCCCTGAAGGGTCCTTCCAGAGGCTCCTTTAGGTCAAAACTATTTTCACAATAAAAGGTTATTACCTATCCCACAACTCTCCCAGGGGACACATGGTAGTGGTGACATCATAATGTGTGCGTTTATAACATTTTGCAAACATTCCAGTTTTTTTTTTTTTATTGTATTTCGGTAAAAAAAAATGCTTTTCAAAAATCTTTCCATGCTCAGCCTCTGTTTGAAGGACTGTTCACATTTACTTAATCACGAAATGAAAAATAGATTTTGTCGACTGCAGCGGCCATATTCGAATTGCTCCAGAGCCCATGCTATCAGATGGGAGAGGCGCAGACTTGCTATCTCGGAGTTTTACTGCCCTAGGCTAATGTATAAAAGTAGATAGAGTCACACAGACAAACGCTGGGTGTAATCTTGGAGGCAGGGGCAGTAGGTTCAGGAATTTGAGATCTGGGCTGGGCTACATTGTTAGCCTGAGGCTAGCCTGGGCTTCCAGAGGCTTTGCCTCAGATGAGCGAATCACCCTGTAAGTTATAGAGAAAGTCTGTCAGGAAGTCTGAGGCTCACTTGGATGCCTTCCCCCCCCCCCACACCCCCAGCACACAGGAGGGTGTGTGGGCTGCTATGCAAGGGCTGTCTTTGTAATCCTGGACAGCTTTTGTAACTTTGAACTCTAAGCTTCCGTTTAGTTTTGTTTTTAACAAATTAAAATTGAAAATAATTCTCTTTCACACAATATATTCTGATTACAGTTTCCCCTCCCAGGTCCCCCCACCTCTCCACTAATCCAACTCCTTGCTCTTCTCTCAACCCCTCCCCTCCTTTAGAAAACGAACAGGAAAAGAAATCTATTCAAATCAGAGGAGGATACAATGAAGAAAAAAAACCCACAAAAAAACAAAACTGAAGAAAAAGAACGAGTGGCACAAACACATTCAAAGACACATGCCCACACAAGCATAAATCTGAATCTCCCCCAATCTGAAAAAAAACCTATATCTCTTCATTATCATCTATCTGTCTGTCTGCCTATCTGTCTGTCTGTCTTCAAAAGACAAGTAAGATTTTTTTTTTTTAAGGTGAGAGAAAGCATTATGAGAAAATAAAAATCTCCCAAAATACCACTGGGTTCAAGTTTTGGATTAGCCATCTACTGCTGAGCATGGTGTGTGCCCTTGAATGTGGTTTGTATACTGGTGAGATGCCATTGGAGAGAACTAATTTTCCCTTTGCAAGTGCTGTCAGTTGGGGATAGCTAAGCTTCAGTGCTCCTGTAAACAAGCACAGTAGAGGCAGGGAAAACCGCTCCTGGTTAACAGCCCTCACCTCTCTTCCTGAGGACCCAGGTTAGCTCCCCATGTTAGTGTACAATGACCTGTAACTCCAGCTCCAGGGATCCAACATTCTCTTCTGGACCCCCGGGAGCGTTGCACTTATACACAGACATACACATAATTAAAAAAATACTCTGAAAAACGCTGAAGTAGGAATAGTAGTAATAACCCTGCCCCTTCCAGGTGACTGTGAAGAACACATTACATAATAAGCTAAACAGTAACCATACCTCTGTTTAAACAGTAACCACTCCTGTATTCATGATAGCTGTTTCTGCATATGTAAAGGGCAACAGTAAGCTGTAAGTATATAGTTTAGTACTGGTGAGGGAGTCGCATTACTATATAACAATATTCAGGACATTTTTATTTGGTGAAGCTGGAATTCTCTACTATTAAAAATCTTGCCACAAGAGGCTCCAGAGACCCCACCCCTAACAAGGGGACTGTGAGTGGCTAATGGCTTCGGGGTGGGGTAGGGGAAGGGGAGGTAGTTTCCTTCAGTAATGTAGCCACTGGTGTGGGGGGGAAGGGAGGCAGTTTCCTTCAGTAATGTAGCCACTGGTGTGTGTGTGTGGGGAAGGGGAGGCAGTTTCCTTCAGTAATGTAGCCACTGGTGTGTTGCCCGGATGTGAGTTACTCATTCTTATCCATGTCACTATGGGGTCCATGGGGGGGCATATCAAAATAGAGGTTTTGGGAAGAAGGACTTGAGAGAAAGTGGGTGGAGAGGAAGGAAAAGAGGGAGAGGAGGAGAGGGTTAGAGGGAGGGGTGAGAGGTGAGGGGTGAGGGGTGAGGGTAATGGAGGTGAAAATGCCCTAAATTCAGAATCCACTCGAATAAAGTTGTCAAGGAATGAAAAAACAAGACAAAACCCACCCCACAATTAATATCTTTATATCGATGGAACCAAACCCCAGGCTTTGGACCAGAAATCTCTTCTTAAGAGCTAATCATTCTAGTTAAGTATTAAAGTCATTCTCTCAGAGCAGCTGGAGCAGTTGGGGAAGGACAACCAGAGAGGTGCTGATGTAATCAGGCCTCACCCCTTCCCTGCTGTGCTGCACATACCCTTGCATTGGAGATGAGTGGTGGCTTCCTTCCTGGTTAGTGGGGTGGGTCCTTGTGTGGTCCACAGCTGCCTATAACTCCTACTCAAAGGGATTTTACACCCTCTTTCGGCTTCTACGGGTACCACGCACCTGTGCCCATATCCCACGCCCATCCCAAACACATAGTTAAAAATTGAATAAAAATATTAGATAAATACAATGGCAGTACTGCCTTTAGGTGCGACTTGAGATGGTCTAGGCCTTAAAGGAAAGTCATTAATTCCCAGGACTGAAGGCTGACAGTGGGGAAGAGCTTCACTCGGATTTGTCTGAGAGGATCTTCATCCATGCTTCTCTCTGTCTCTCTACACTAAGTCTGACTCATCCTGCTACCAAGCCTCCATTCTTGTGTGTACTACACCAGCTAAAATCCACAGGTCTCTTACTGGAATTCCTAGGAAGAAGTCGGATGACAGAGATGGAATCTACAGGCCCCCTCCTTTTGTCAGCATCAGCTGACACTGTTCCTTTACCCATCCCTGCCCACAGAACCCTGAGGGAATTTGGAAAGAGGAAAAGGGAAACAGAAGATGAAATTCAGGAATCCATTACTGTAGCTATCTTCAATTAGGGCACGAGTGTGCTCTTTTATTTCCTGTCTTGCCAATTTACCAAGAAGCTGTCTTCGAACTGGCGAGTGTTGACAGCTGTGGATCCCACCTGGACAGGCATGCAGTTGATGACATCATTCCAGTCTTGACAGGATACCTTCATTTTACACGTTGAACTCTGACCCTCTTTCGGGTCACATTCCTCTTGGGGATTTGTTAGAATCCACATTTAACTACTTCCCTACTAGATTTGCTTTTATAGATCTTGGGTGAGGTAGGGACTGGATATGTGATGGTTAACAAGTATCCAAGGGGTTGTTATGATCAGACTAGTTTAGGAAATAGTGTAGTAGTGGTGGTGATGAGCGAGAAATGTCTCCACAGGCTCAGGTACTTGAATATGTGGTTCCATGTGTTGTGTGGGAAGTTATGGAACCTGTAGGTGGTGCAGCCCTGCAGGAGGAAGCGCCGCTGAGGGTGGGCATTGAGTGATCATGGTCTCAGTCCTGTCTGTTCACACTTTCTGCTCTGTTTGCAGTGAAAGAAGTGATTTCTCCTAGCTTCCCACTTCCTGGTCTTGTGTGTTTTCACCACAACACGAAAGTGACTGACACACTGACACACTTTGCTATGGCTGTTGGAGAACATGATAATCCCAGCTGCTGGGTAATTCTCTGTAAATGTCCAGTGTTGAGGATTTGTCTTTTACTGTCTGTTGTGATGCTAAGTGTGGGACCCCAAGACCTGGTTGGAGTCTGCACACAGCTCCTGTGACCCTGTCCCCAAGTTAAATCTGATTGGCGAATAAAGATGTCAATAGCTGTGCAGGAGAGACACAGGTAGGGTTTAGGGTTCGCAGGCTTGTGGAAGAGGAGAGCTCACAGGAGAGGAGGAAGGAGAAGCAGCCATGGGTTAAGGGTCAAGGGTCACAAGGACTGCCCAGTTGGAGTTAAGAGCAGCCCAGATGGAACATAGTAAATAGTAAGTAATAACTCAGGGTTATCAATAGGGAAGTAGATTCTAACAGCTTGGAGGCAAGGTATTCATCCATCTGTTCAGCTCTTGTGCTGCTTAAGGCTTCTTGAAACTATGAAGGCTGTAAGTGTGTCTTTCATGCAAGAACTCAATAACCAAAGGCAGGGTAGAAATGTTGGCTGGGATTTAAATAATTTATCACAACACTCCAGAGTTAAGGTATGGAATTAGGGCGCCGATATCAATTTCAACTGTTCATTCTCTGTCATCTCCCTCCCTTCTTCCCTCTTTCCATTCTTTTCCTCCTTTCTGGCTTCCACCTCTGTTTTGTTTTATTTTAAACCACATGTTCTTGTGCTCTTGTATCAGTCCCACTGAAGCCAGAAGAGGGCACCCAGTCACCTGGGACTGGAGTTACAGCTGGTTGTGAGCTGTCTGATGTGGGTGCTGAGACCCGAGCTTAGGACCACAGCAGGAGCCCTGCATGCTTTCCAACCTCAGAGCTACCTCTCCATCCCATCTTCCCCTGTTTCCTTCCTTCCTCCCTTCCTCTCCTCCCTCCTCTCTCTTTCTGTTTTTGTGGTACAGAGGCTCATGCTGTTCAGGCTGGCCCAGAACTCACTTTGTAGCCAGGGTTGACCTTGAACTCCAAATGTTTTTGTCTCTGCTTCCCCAAAGGCTAGGTGGGATTGCTGGCTCACACTACCAGGCTCACTCTCTCATTTTCATTTTCTCATTGGACAAATTTTATTGTACTATTTAAGTATTATATCACAAATTATTATTATTATTATTATTATTATTATTATTATTATTATATTATTATTTTGCAAACAAAGTAGAATATAATAGAAGGAATTCTGGCAGGACGTAAAGGGACAAATTCTATGGGTCATTCTGAAGAAACTTTTCGATGGACTATTTCTGGAAGTGTGGAAGCCACCCAGAGATGTTTCCACAGGTCACAGCAGGCTGGGGAGGGGTATCAGCTTGTTTTTTAGGCTACTGTCCCAATTTAGCATCGACCTAGTGACTTAAACTTCCTCACTTTATTGTCTCCCCATTCTGGATGCCAGACGTCTGAAATGAGTTTCTCAGGGTGAAGACAAGGTGTTGACAGGGGTAGATCCTTCTGGAAGTCCCAAGGGGAGAAATGTGCTTTATTGTAGCTTCAGGTTGCTGCTGGCAATCCGTGGTTTATGTCCTTGTCACCTTAGTCCTGGTTTCTCTGGTGACATAGACTTCGGTTCTGCATCAAATTTCCTTCTGGCTTCCTCGTGTGTGTGTGTGTGTGTGTGTGTGTGTGTGTGTACATGTATACATGTGTGTATGAAGGTCAGAGGTGAGCCTTGGGTGTTGCTTCAGAAGAATCCATCTTATATGGTATGCATGTGGTATATGTGTGTGCATGCACGCGTGCGCATGTGTTTGCTTGTAGATGTTAGAGAAAGACTTTGGGTGTGCTGTCCTATCTCTCTCTGCATTATTCTTTTGAGACAGGCTATCTCAACTGAACCCAGAACTACACCAGCAGCCAGTAAGTTTCAGGGATCCCCCTGTCTCCGTGCTTCACAGTACCATGGTTACATCCACATCTGGATTTTTATTTTTATTTTTATTTTTTTAATGTGGCTACATGGGACACTCATGTTTGCATAACAAGTTTTTTTCCCCCCACTGAGTCATATTTCCAGCCCTCCTGCTTTTGAGACAAGGTCTCTCATTGGCTGGGGGGTTCACCAATTAGGACAGGTTGGTTGGTCAATAAGCCTCAAGGATCCTCCTGCCTCTGCTTCCCCAGTGCTGGGATACAGGTATGTGCCAGCACACTTGGCTTTAACAGCAACTCTGAGATCCACACTTGGGTCTTCAGGCTTGCACAGAAAGAATATTACTCATTTATCTCCGCAGTCCCTTGCCTTTTATAAATGATGTGTGGTTTCATTCAGCACCAACACACAGGCTCCAGTGTTAGCTCCCATCACAGCGTCTTTAAACTGATTACATCTGCATCCTCCTTTTCCAAATAAGGTGACCCTCCCAATATTGGTAATAATGGGAATAGGGATGTGCTAATTAGTTCTGTCAACTTGATACACTAGAGATACTTTAGAAGAGGGAGTCTCAGCTGAGAAATTGCCTCCATCAGATCGGCCTGCGGGCAAGCAAGCCTGTGGAACATTTTCTTGATTCCTAATTGGCGTGGGAGGACCCAGTTCACGGTGGGCAGTGGCGTCCCTGTGCAGATAGGCTTGAGTTGTTTAAAGAAGACAGGCCAGAGGGAAGACCAGCAAGCAGCATTCTTCCATGGTCTCTGCTTCAGTTCCTGCCTCTAGGTTCCTGCTTGGGTTTCTGACCTGGCCTTCCTTGAAGAGGAACTATCACCTGAAAATCAAGCAAACTCTTTCCTCCTCCCCATGCCATTTTTGGTCAATGTGTATCACAGCCACAGAGGGCAAGCACAGCCAACACACTGCTTATCTTTGGGAACTGTTACTCAGCTTCCCATTCAAAGTATTGGATTGCAGTAGCCCACCGTTGGGAGCAGAGGGCACAGAAACTGTCATGATGCAGATGGAAGGGGGAGAAATATCCTCATCTCTTGTTCCGGTCTCCGGCTGGAGAACCTTGAGAACTGTGGATGAGCTTGAGGCTCACTGAAGTCATTCTTCTGGGTACCAACAAGTAGAAAAGGTAGAGAGTGGGTGTGGCCATCAGTACCAGCTGCTGCTAGGCACTGGGCATGACTGCAGCCCTTGAGATGAGCAGAGCTTCTCAGGGGCGGGGCCTGTGCTACCCTCACACAGGGCTTCCGTGCATTCCTTAGGCTTTGGTTCTAGTTAAAAGGAGATTGGATGATTGCTGTCAACCCCTTGGCAGTCCAGACTTTGGATTTCTCTTTATTGACTTCACTGGCCCAACCTAGAGTGGAGAAGAGCTTTCTGGCTGACTTGAAGGGAGTAGAGTGGGCGGACTTTAGGCAGTGCCGCCATCTGCATTGCATTCTGAGATCAGCTCCAGTGCTTGTCTCCATGAGAAGGTTCCAGTCCCAGTTCATACACCTCCTCCCAATTTGGTCTTCAGCCTTCCCAGCCCCATGCTGTTCTTGAGGCTTGCACTGGAATTTCCATACCTTGCATAGCCTAGCTGACATCCCCATAGTGACAGTTAAAACCACACTTCTATCTACAAGAGAGGGGAATCTGGCTCTGTAGGTGGGTGAGCCTACTGGGCTGCGACCCACAATGCCTTAGCCCTTAGCATCTTTCCCTTTCTGCCACTGTCTATCAGGTTATCCCTTCCTCCATCCCCAGGGCCACCTAGCATTCAGGCCTGCAGCTCTCCATTCCTCCCCCAGCTCTTTAGTTTAGTCTTGAGTGTCTTTTCCAGCAAAAACGGCTGAGATTGACCTCAGGTGTTTTGGGAAATATCCACGTCCAATTCTTACCTTCTAATGATGGCTCCGACCTATTATTTTATTGACATTTGAAACTGAAGACAAAACCAGCTGCTTCTTGAGGGAGGTGGGAAGCGAGACATGAAAGGAATCTCTGGTACAACCATTGCCCCCACCCTGCCCAAACCCAAACCAATAAAATGAGTCTAGCCAATAATTCAACCTCCACGCCTCCCGTTCCCTGTGACTAAAGACTGCAGACGCTGCACAGTGGGGCCTCCTCATTGCTGAGGAATTTATCATCAGGAGTTTATTAGTTTTAATGTAGCCAACAGGGGCTTCTGATAGTATTTTTTTTTTCCTGAGGGACCTTTTCTCTCCAAGGACAAATGTTCCACAGAACTGACACTTAACCGACTTTATAATTCAGTGTGGCTTGGTTGAATGGTGTACCTTTCAAAAATGCCATCCCGGGAGAAGGATCTGCAGGAATTTGTCACTTTTACCTCTGTTTTAGAAATGCCTCAGGGCTTAGAGCATAGCGACTCTAATTATTGTAATAATCCTCTAAAGGGGGAGACTCATCTGTCAGGGTTGAACGCGATTTCTTTCTTTCTTTCTTTCTTTCTTTCTTTCTTTCTTTCTTTCTTTCTTTCGTTCTTTCGTTCTTTCGTTCTTTCGTTCTTTCGTTCTTTCGTTCTTTCGTTCTTTCGTTCTTTCTTCTTTTTTAAGTGGGAAAGCTTTAAAATGTCTTGTTTGGACCCAGATTGTCATCCATTAATTGGTAATTTAAGCAAGTTACTTAATGCCAGGCAATTAGGTTAATGAGAGCGCTGGCCTGTTTGAAGTTGAGCAGGCCTGGAGATGAGCTCAGAGCTCTTTAGAAAGACATTAAATCAATTTGGTGTGAAAGGCAGAGGGGCATATCCCTCTCCTACAGTTTCAGAGAAGTATCATGCACATGCAGACTTTTCTTGAAGCATGGAAATTATGATGGTGGGCCCCTCCAGCATCCTGGCAGCCACCCTACCATCGAGGAAGAGGCAACAGCTGTCCCAGCTCCATCATTGGGAAAGATGACAGGCCTGGATTAAGCCTTGCAGAGGCCAGGAACTCTTGAAGGAGCCAGGCAGACACAACAGAACCACAGACACACAGAACACCTTGAACTGGGGCAGATGGGATAGCTGATGAATGGGTTGAAATGGTAGCAGTCTCTACAGTGGGAGCCAGCTGGGTTTACCTGAGCTGTTTCATGGAGGGACAATTTCAGAGTAGCCAGGCTGCCTTCAAATGTTCGTCAGAGATATTCATAGCACTGCCATTCACCCTTCAAAGGACAGGGTCAGATGACTTCATGAAATGCTTCCCTGCTTACCCAGACACTGAAAACCAGCCATCTTGTTGACAAACGACTCAGGTTGAATTGATTGAGTGGGGATCAGGCTTGGCTGGACCCATGCTCATAGGACAGGAGTAATTATAAGTGCGCTATGCAGCAGAGCCTATGTGCACAGACTCGCATGGCCATGGTCTAGTTTTGAAGGCAATATCTGGAAATGGGGTCTGGAGGTGGCAAAGGATGGAGGCTCCAGAAATAATTGGAGACTCCAGAGGACTGAGCTGTCATGGAGTGCAGCCTTAGCCAAATTCACATGTGGAAGCCAGCTACTACCTATAGATGTAGACATGTCAGAAACTACAGGTCCTACAGTGATATGCTAGGCATAGATGATTTAACAGTTTTGGGACATCTTGCAGAAATGGGCTGCTTTGGTCAAAACGGGTTGGGGGAGGGTAAAAGCGTGTCCCTGAGCCATGCATTAATGAACAAGTTTATTGCATTTAAGGAACCAACTATTACTATTCAAAACAAGCTTGATTTTGAAGTTCACTGCTGGGACTCCGCTGTTGAGTCTGTGCTCCTGTTGGTGACATCTCCCACAAATTCAGAATAGACCCCTCTTCTCTGGAAGACAGCCACTCTCTAGATCTGGGGACAGAGAATTCTTTTTCGTGTTGCAGACAGAAGTGGGTGGGGCCAGAGAGAAATCTTGCAGCTTTCCAGTATTCCACCAGAAGAGAATCTTTTTTGGGGGTTGGGGTGGGGGGAATCTTAGGGTGCTCTCTAGCTTGTACTAGAAATTCCACACCAACAGTCTCTGCATTGCTTGGTGCTCCCTCCTCAAGCTGCCCATGTTTCTTCTTTTGTATTCCTGGGTTATGTTGGGTGTCCCAGTGGGCATTTGTATTCTGATGATCAGAACGGAGTTAGTTGTGCTTGTCTATTACCCCCCTCTTCTTTTTGTTGAGAGCCAGTGAGTTGTCCCCTTTATTTCAAGTTATTGAGTTTATGACATAATTATGTGCTATCTTGTCTGCTGACTGAAGCACCTGGTTGAGCTGTGGAGGCTGGCCATTACACAGGAGCACACTCAGAGCTCAGTGTGGTGTATACAGCATCTAAGAACTCTACAATGCCCGAGGAGGTGCAGATACACTGGCCAAGGTGAGACTTGAGAAACACCTTATCAGGTGATGCTGTATTCAACAACTAGCCTGGCCAGGGACAAAGGCATGTCAGAGCCAAGATGGACACTTCTTAGACCCTCCCTCCTCTTTCAAGTTCCATCATTTCTAGGCTACTTAGAACCATTTGGAGTAGAATTTGAGGTATTCCATTAAGTTAATGTTTGTGTGATGGATCATTTATACATATTGACTACATGTGATCTCTCAGAAAGAAAAGTTGATAAGGAAAATAATTGGTGTGACCTCAGACCCTGAGGCAGGTAAGTGGCAGGAAGCCATGATATAATGTCCCAGCACATGCTAGAAGCTTGAGGAAGTCATCAGGTGTTGTGTTGGTGACAGAAAAGGTTCATTAGAGAATGTCACGAGCTGCTTAGGATCTGTGCAGTGTTTTTCAGGCAGAAAGGAGAAGCATCTTCAAAGGTCTGGAAGGAAGAGGCTGTGGCATACCCTAGAACATGGAGTAAGGAGTGAATCCATGCAGAGACTGGGTTAGGAGCCACTATGTCAGTGTCTCTCAGATGGGGAAGCAAAAGTTGATTCAACAGCGGTGTTCAACTCTGATGTGGGCATTCAGAGGGCAATCAAGATGGACCACCGGGGACTAGAGAGATGGCTCAGTGGTTAAGAGCACTGGCTGCTCTTCCAGAGGTCCTGAGTTCAATGCCCAGCAACCACATGATGGCTTATGACCATCTTTAGTGAGTTCTGACGTTCTCTTCTGATATGTAGGTATACATGGGTGTACATGCAGATAGAATAGTAGAATAGTCATATATATATATATATATATATATATATATATATATATATATATGCAAACAAAAAAATATGGACCTCACAAATCACTCTTACATGATTCATGTGCCCAAGGAGATATATTTCTATCCTTTCTGAGGCTGGACAATGCTCACTGTTAGAATGCCCCCAAACCTCTTTGGTTTCTCTTCTGTTTTCACTCCTGTGCGTACAAGATCCAAAAGCTCAACAGGCTGTGCAGTGCTACAGCCTGCAGGTGACATTACTGTTGAGATTTCCAACATGACTTTTGAGATTTCCGAGACCTTTCTTCATTGTTTCTCCTATTTCCCCCCAGCTCTTCCTCGTTTCCAGTAAGCTCACATTCTCCTCTCTTTATCTTGCACATTGAGATGCTCTCCTCACAGGAAGTTTGTCTTGGTTAACTGTACCCATCACCCTGGAGTCTCTCCCCCTCTCCCCCCAGTGGCTATGGTTTATGTTGTCTCGGGGTTTCACTCACTGCCTATTTTGCTTTTGTGCTCTCCAAAGCTGAGTTTGTCATTTTATCTAGACTGCCACTTACATACTTGTGAGACCCGGTGGTAGTGGTTTCCTCAAGCTCAGGTTGGCCAATGGGCATGTCTGCAGGGCATTTTCTTGGTTGCTAAGGAATGTAGGATGACCAGCTCACTGTGGGTGGTAAATCCCTGAACAGGCAGGCCTGTATAAAAAAAAGCTAGCTAAGAAGTCAGAGGGAGCATATTCAGGGGTTATGCCCAGAGAGGTATTGCTGGATCCTCCAGTAGTACTATGTCCAATTTTCTGAGGAACCGCCAAACTGATTTCCAGAGTGGTTGTACAAGCTTGCAATTTCACCAGCAATGGAGGAGTGTTCCTCTTTCTCCATGTCCTCACCAGCATCTGCTGTCACCTGAGTTTTTTTATCTTAGCCATTCTGACTGGTATGAGGTGAAATTTCAGCGTTGTTTTGATGTGCCTTTCCCTGATGACTAAGGATGTTGAACATTTTTTTAGGTGCTTTTCAGTCATTTGGTATTCCTCAGTTGAGAATTCTTTGTTTAGCTCTGTACCCCATGTTTAATAAGGTTATTTGGTTCTCTGGAGTCTAACTTCTTGAGTTCTTTATATATATATTGGATATTAGCCCTTTATCAGATTTAGGATTGGTAAAGATCTTTCCCCAATCTGTTGGTTGCCTTTTTGTCTTATTGACAGTGTCCTTTGCCTTACAGAAGCTTTGCAATTTTATGAGGTCCCATTTGTCTTGATCATAGCATCCTTATTTATAATAGCCAGGAGCTGGAAAGAATCCAGATGTCCCTCAACAGAGGAACAAATACAGAAAATGTGGTACATTTACACAATGGAGTACTACGCAGCTATTAAAAACAATGAATTTATGAAATTCTTAGGCAAATGGATGAATCTGGAGGATATCATCCCGAGTAAGTTAACCCAATCACAAAAGAACACACATGATATGCACTCACTGATAAGTGGATATAAGCCCAGAAGCTTGGAATACCCAAGATACAATTCACAAACTACATGAAACTCAAGAAGAAGGAAGACCAAAGTGTGGATACTTCGATCCTTCTTAAAAGGGGGAACAAAATACCCATGGAAGGAGTTACAGAGACAAAGTGTGGACATCCAGAGACTGCCCCACCTGGGGATTCATCCCATAAACAACCACCAAACCCAGACACTATTGTGGATGCCAACAAGAGCTTGCTGACAGGAGCCTGATAAAGCTGTCTCCTGAGAGGCTCTGCCAGTGCCTGACAAATACAGAAGTGGATGCTCACAACCATCCATTGGATGGAGCACAGGGTCCCCAGTGAAGGAGCTAGAGAAAGTACCCAAGGAGCTAAAGGGGTTTGCAGCCCCATAGGAGGAACAACAATATGAACTAACCAGTACCCTCAGAACTCCCTGGGTCTAAACCACCAACCAAAGAAAACACATGGTGGGACTCATGGCTCCTGCTGCATATGTAGTAGAGGATGGCCTAGTCAGTCATCAATGGGAGGAGAGGCCGGTGGTCCTGTGAAGGTTCTATGCCCCAGTATAGGGGAATGCCAGGGCCAGGAAGTGAGAGTGGGTGGGCTGGTGAGCGGGACGGGGGGGATATAGGGTTTTCGGAAGGAAACCACAAAAGGAGATAACATTTCAAATGTAAATAAAGAAAATATCTAATAAAAATTAATGTAGCTTACAGAAGGAGGAGGAGGAGGATGAGGATGAGGAGGACGAGGAGGACGAGGAGGAGGAGGAGGATGAGGAGGACGAGGAGGACGAGGAGGAGGAGGAGGAGGAGGAGGAGCCAGCCAGTATGCAACTTTCCTCTGTGCTCTGGGCTCCGGGTTCCTGCTTTGGCACTATAGAAGTCTTTGATGATGGACTGTAACCCTGCAAGTCAAATAAACTCTTTCATCCTGGAGTTGTTTTTGATTAGAGTATTTTAACAACAACAGAGAAACAAATGAATACACAGGTACTACTGTTTGCATTTTATAATTAAGGGAGCTCAATGTGGTAATGTTTCAATACTTTCAATAAAAGTAAAAAAAAAACCGGACAGTTTAAGCATCATGCATTCAATAATGTATCTATTCTTTCCAACTCACAAGTTCCTCATAATTTCTACTTTTGGATAATTTTCCATATTGATTTACTTTGAGGGAGAAATTAATTTTGCCCCAATGGTTTGGGGACTGAGGGATGGGTTACAGAACTAGCCTAGTATCTGGATATTTCTTACAGCGTGTCTCTTCTCCCCTCTAATGGGATACTGGCACGAAGGTGGTCTGAACCCTCTTCTATAATCTGGCTGGTTACTTTGAATGGATACTTAGCTCATTCAACCAAGTCTGAAGAAAGCCTGTGGCTTGTGCTGGGTCCTTCTGTTATGACAAGGAGTAGGGCAAAAGTTAGTGTAGATTATGACGGGGCAACATCGGGCACTGCCCTGCTGGGGTTTGCTTATGCCATACTCCATCCATCCATCCATCCATCCATCCATCCATCCATCCATCCATCCATCCATCCATCCGAAGACTCAAGCACAGTCTAATGGGCATCACTTCTTCCTTAGAGACAACTGTGTGGATATTTTATGTGGGTTTCCCTCATCCAGTTTGTTTTACTTTGTTTCCATGAACACATTGTCTCTCTTGTGACGACTTCCTCTTGTGGTCCTTCTTAAAACAGGGAGGTTATGTCTACGTGCACGCACCTCTTCCTAATGATTTCAGCCTGCCATCCTGATTTCACCCCTGCCTTTC